>NC_091185.1:33050536-33188036 GCF_040958095.1 Procambarus clarkii
CAGTGACATTATGAGGAAAATACCAGTTAAAGAAAAGGTGATGAAACTTAAAACGGGTGAGGACAGGTACACAGAGAACGACAAAGAGGTGTGTCAAGAACTCAACAAGAGGTTCCAGGATTCCTAGAGATGTTTACAATTAAATGAGGCGAAGTAATACACACACACACAAACACACAATTGTATTATGTTATGAGGAAAGAGAGGGAAGGAAGAGGTGGGGGTGGTGTAGCTCTGCTGGTAAGAAAAAGCTGGGATTTTGAGGAGATGGATATTCAGGGCTGTAAAGGTTTCAGTGACTACATAGCAGGTACCGTAACAAATGGAGGGAACAAAATTATACTCGTAGTCATATATAATCCACCACCAAATGACAGAAGACCTAGACAGGAATATTATAGAAACAAGATGGCCACCATTAACATAATAGAAAGAACAGCTTCTGTTGCTAGCAGGAATGGATCTGGACTACTAATTATGGGAGACTTCAACCATGGGAAGATAGATTGGAAGAACAGAGACCCGCATGGAGGACCAGAAACATGGAGAGCTAAGCTGCTGGACGTGGCAACAAGAAACTTTCTAAGCCAGCACATCAAAGAACCAACAAGAATGAGAGGAGAAGATGAACCAGCAATGCTTGATTTGATATTTACCCTAAATGAGTGGGATATAAGGGAAGTTAAGATGGAAGCGCCCCTGGGAATGAGTGACCACAGTGTATTGAACTTTGAGTACCTGCTAGAGCTAGGACTTATCTCCTCCAAAAAAGAACTAGGAATCAAAAGGCTGGCATACCAAAAGGGAAATTATGAACAGATGAGAAGTTTCCTAAGTGAAATACCTTGGGACACAGACCTCAGAGATAAGTCTGTACAGGGTATGATGGACTATGTTACCCAAAAGTGTCAGGAGGCAGTAAACAGGTTCATCCCGGCCCAAAGGGAAAAATCCGAGAAGCAACAGAAGAATCCATGGTATAATAGGGCATGTATGGAAGCGAAGAAACTGAACAAAAGGGCGTGGAGGAACTTCCGGAATAACAGAACACCAGAAAGCAGAGAGAGATACCAGAGAACCAGGAATGAGTACGTCAGGGTGAGAAGAGAAGCAGAGAAAAGTTTTGAAAATGATATAGCAAACAAAGACAAGACCGAACCAAAGCTATTCCACAGTCACATCAGAAGGAAAACAACAGTGAAAGAACAGGTATTGAAACTTCGAACAGGCGAGGACAGGTATACAGAGAATGACAGAGAGGTGTGTGAAGAACTCAACAAGAGGTTCCAGGAGGTCTTCACAATAGAACAAGGTGAGGTCACTGTGCTAGGAGAAAGAGAGGTAAACCAGGCGGCCTTGGAAGAGTTCGAAATTACGAGAGAGGAGGTCAAGAGACACCTGCTGGATCTGGATGTTAGAAAGGCTGTTGGTCCAGATGAGATCTCACCATGGATACTGAAAGAGTGTGCAGAGGCACTTTGCTTGCCACTCTCCATAGTGAATAGTAAGTCACTGGAGACAGGAGACCTACCAGAAATATGGAAGACGGCGAATGTGGTCCCAATATACAAAAAGGGCAACAGGCAAGAGGCACTGAACTACAGGCCAGTGTCCTTGACTTGTATACCATGCAAAGTGATGGAGAAGATCGTGAGAAAAAACCTGGTAACACATCTGGAGAGAAGGGACTTCGTGACAAATCGCCAACATGGGTTCAGGGAGGGTAAATCTTGCCTTACAGGCTTGATAGAATTCTACGATCAGGTGACAAAGGTTAAGCAAAAAAGAGAGGGCTGGGCGGACTGCATTTTCTTGGATTGTCGGAAAGCCTTTGACACAGTACCGCATAAGAGGCTGGTACATAAGCTGGAGAGACAGGCAGGTGTAGCTGGTAAGGTGCTCCAGTGGATAAGATAGTATCTAAGCAATAGGAAGCAGAGAGTTACGGTGAGGGGTGAGACCTCCGATTGGCGTGAAGTCACCAGTGGAGTCCCACAGGGCTCTGTACTCGGTCCTATCTTGTTTCTGATATATGTAAATGATCTCCCAGAGGGTATCGATTCATTTCTCTCAATGTTTGCAAACGATGCTAAAATTATGAGAAGGATTAAAACAGAAGAGGACTGTTTGAGGCTTCAAGAAGACCTAGACAAGCTGAAGGAATGGTCGAACAAATGGTTGTTAGAGTTTAACCCAACCAAATGTAATGTAATGAAGATAGGTGTAGGGAGCAGGAGGCCAGATACAAGGTATCATCTGGGAGAGGAAATTCTTCAGGAGTCAGAGAAGGAAAAAGACTTGGGGGTTGATATCACGCCAGACCTGTCTCCTGTAGCACATATCAAGCGGATAACATCAGCAGCATATGCCAGGCTGGCCACCATACGAACGGCATTCAGAAACGTGTGTAAAGAATCATTCAGAACTTTGTATAACACATATGTCAGGCCAATCCTGGAGTATGCAGCCCCAGCATGGAGTCCATATCTAGTCAAGGACAAGACTAAACTGGAAAAGGTTCAAAGGTTTGCCACCAGACTAGTACCCGAGCTGAGAGGTATGAGCTACGAGGAGAGACTACTAGAATTAAACCTCACTTCGCTGGAAGACAGAAGAGTTAGGGGGGACATGATCACCACATTCATGATTCTGAGGGGAATTGATAGGATAGATAAAGACAGTCTATTTAACACAAGGGGAACACGCACAAGGGGACACAGGTGGAAACTGAGTGCCCAAATGAGCCACAGAGATATTAGAAAGAACTTTTTTAGTGTCAGAGTGGTGGACAAATGGAATGCATGAGGAAGTGATGTGGTGGAGGCTGACTCCATACACAGTTTCAAGTGTAGATATGATAGAGCCCGATAGGCTCAGGAATCTGTACACCTGTTGATTAACGGTTGAGAGGCGGGACCAAAGAGCCAGAGCTCAACCCCCGCAAACACAACTAGGTGAGTACAACTAGATGAGTACAAACACACACATACACACACACACACACTCTCTCACACACACACACACACACACACACACACACACACACACACACACACACACACACACACACACACACACACACACACACGATAACATGGAGACATGATAACCACCTACAAAATTCTCAGGGGAATTGACAGGGTGGACAAAGACAAACTCTTCTGCACGGGTGGGACACGAACTAGGGGACACAGGTGGAAACTAAGTACCCAGATGAGCCACAGAGACGTTAGAAAGAATTTTTTCAGTGTTAGAGTAGTTAATAAATGGAATGCACTAGGAAGTGATGTGGTGGAGGCTGACTCCATACACAGTTTCAAATGTAGATATGATAAAGCCCAGTAGGCTCAGAAATCTGCACACTAGTTGATTGACAGTTGAGAGGCGGGACCAAAGAGCCAAAGCTCAACCCCCGCAAGCACAATTAGGTGAGTACACACACACACACACACACACACACACACACACACACACACACACACACACACACACACACACACACACACACACACACACACACACACACACACACAAAGACTTGGGGGTTGATATCACACCAGACCTGTCTCCTGCAGACCATATCAAGAGGATAACATCAGCGGCATATGCCAGGCTGGCCAACATACAAACGGCATTCAGAAACTTGTGTAAAGAATCATTCAGAACTTTGTATACCACATATGTCAGGCCAATCCTGGAGTACGCAGCCCTTGCATGGAGTCCATGTCTAGTCAAGGATAAGACTAAACTGGAAAAGGTTCAAAGGTTTGCCACCATACTAGTACCCGAGCTGAGAGATATGAGCTACGAGGAGAGACTACGGGAATTAAACCTCACTTCGCTGGAAGACAGAAGAGCTAGGGGGGATATGATCACCACATTCAAGATTCTGAAGGGAATTGATAGGGTAGATAAAGACAGGGTATTTAACACCAGGGGCACACGCACAAGGGGAAAATGAGTGCCCAAATGAGCCACAAAGATATTAGAAAGAACTTTTTTAGTGTCAGAGTGGTTGACAAATGGAATGCATTAGGAAGTGATGTGGTGGAGGCTGACTCCATACACAGTTTCAAGTGTAGATATGATAGAGCCAAATAGGCTCAGGAATCTGTACACCTGTTGATTGACGGTTGAGAGGCAGGACCAAAGAGGCAGAGCTCAACCCCCGTAAGCACAACTAGGTGAGTACAATTAGGTGAGTACACATATCACACAGGGATGTGGTGGAAGCAGACTCCATACACAGTTTTAAGTGTAGATATGATAGAGTCCAGTAGGGCTCAGGAATCTATACACTAGTTTTTGACAGTTGAGAGGCAGGGACTAAGGAGCCAGAGTTCAAACCCCGTAAGTACAACTAGGTAATAACACGCACACACACAACTGTTGATAAACTGTTTAACACTGGTGGTAGGCGAACAAGGAGACACAGGAGGAGAATGAGTACCCAAATGAGCCACATGGACGTTTGAAAGAACTTTTTCAGTGTCAGAATATTTAACAGGTGGAATGCATTAGACAGTGCAACCCGTTCTCGCAAATTGAATAAGTCAATATTGACTTATTAAATATGTGCATAGGTGACATACTTAACATAATAGTTTCCCTTGAAAAGCTTCATAGAAAACACCGACCTTACCTAACCTACTTAGTATGTTAAGATAAGCATCTTATTGCTTCGTAATTACAATTATTACCTAACCTATACCTATAATAGGTTAAGTAACAATTGTAATTACGAAGCTATAAGATGCTTATTTTAACATACTAAGTAGGTTAGGTAAGGTCGGTGTTTTCTATGAAGCTTTTCAAAGGAAACTATTATGTTTAGTATGTCACCTATGCACGCAACTAATAAGTCAATATTGACTTATTAAATTTGCGAGAACGGGTTGGACAGTGATGTGGAGGAGGCTAACTCCATACATATTTTGAAATGTAAAGATAATAGTGCCCAGCAGGATCAGGAATCTTTATACCAGTTGATTGGCAGTTGAGAGGCGGGACCAAAGAGCCAGAGCTCAAACCTTGGAAGCACAACTAGGTGAGTACAAAAAGGTAGGCACACACACACACACACACACACACACACCCTACCCTCCCCCTCCTCCCCCCACCCCCCAAGCCCTCCCTCCTCCACCAGTCTCCTAGTACCAGATCCTCCCAGCTCCCACTCACCCCAGACCCCACAGGTCCCCCCCCACCAAGAGGAGAAGCAGAAGAGAGTCAGTTTCATGGTAATGTACTCAAACATAGATGGGATCACAAGCAAGACAAGTGAACTAAGGGAAAGAGCACAAGAAGTGAACCCAGATGTAATCGGATTCACTGAAACAAAACTCTCTGGAATCATAACGAATGCCGTGTTTCCCCAGGAGTACACAGTAATAAGGAAAGAGAGGAAAGGCAGGGGAGGAGACGGAGTGGCCCTACTCATGAGAAAGGAATAGAGTTTTAAGGAGATGGCAATCCCGGGCTGTGAGGGTTTCAGAGACTACATAGCAGGCACCATGACAATGGGAGGACCAAGGATAGTAGTAGCAGTAATATATAACCCTCCACCAAATGACAGAAGACCCAGTCTAGAGTACGAAAACAACAACATGGCAGTTAACACTATAATTGAGAGGGCAGCCTCTGCTGCCTGTAGAAATAGATCCCACCTGCTCATCATGGAGGACTTCTATCACGGAAGGATTGATTGGGAGAACAAGGAACTGCATGGAGGCGAGGATACGTGAAGAGCCAAACTACTGGAAGTGGTGACTAGAAACTTCTTAACCCAGCATGTCAGAGAACCCACTAGGATGAGAGGAAATGACGAACCAGCGATACTCGACCTGGTCTTCACCTTGAACGACTCTGACATAAGAGAAATCAGTTTTGAGGCCCCAGTAGGAATAAGCAACCACAGTGTATTGGTGTTTGAGTACCTGATTGAAGAAGGGTTATTGAACTCGAGGAGGGATACCGAAACCAAAAGGTAAGCATACCGAAAGGGAAACTATGAGGAGATAAGAAAATTCCTAAAAGATATAGCATGGGAAACAGAGCTCAGGGAAAAGACGGCCCAAGATAAGATGGACTACATCACGCAAAAGTGCAAGGACGCAGCAAACAAGTTTGTCCCAGCCCAAAAGGAAAACAGTGAAATGAAGATGAGAAACCCATGGTTTAATCAGAGATGTAGGCTAGCTAAGCAGCAAAGTAAAAGGGCATGGGGAAACTATAGGAATAACAGAACACTGGAGAGCAGAGAAAGATACCAGAATGCCAGGAATGAATGTGTCAGGATGAGAAGAGAGGCAGCATGATAATACGAAAACGACATCGCAAGCAAGGCAAAGACTCAGCCTAAATTGCTGCATAGCCACATCAGGAGAAAAACAACAGTAAAGGAACAGGTTATGAAATTAAGGATAGGGGCAGAAGGATTCACTACAAACGACAAGGAAGTGTGTGAGGAACTGAATAAGAAATTTCAAGAGGTCTTCACGTTAGAGCAAGGAGAAATCACAGAGATAAGAGAGGGAATAGCTAACCAGGAACTACTGGAAGAGTTTGAGATTACCAGCGGGGAAGTAAGGAAGCGGGTTTACTAGAGTTGGATGTTACAAAGGCTATAGGCCCAGATGGAATCTCCCCTTAGATACTAAAGGAAGGAGCAGAAGAACTGTGCCTACTACTCTCCATAGTGTATAACAAATCACTGGTAACAGGGGAACTGCCAGAAATTTGGACAGTAGCTAACGTAGTCCCGATATACAAGAAAGAGGATAGACAGGAGGCACTGAACTACAGGCCAGTGTCCCTAACCTGCATACCATGCAAGCTGATGGAGAAGATTGTACGAAGAAAGCTAGTGGAGCACCTGGAGCGAAAGAGCTTTGTAACACAGCACCAACATGGATTCAGGGATGGCAGCTCCTGCCTCACAGGGTTACTTGAATTCTACGACCAGGCAACAAAAATATGGCAAGAAAGAGAAGGGTGGGCAGACTGCATATTTTTGGATTGTCAGAAAGCCTTTGATACAGTGCCACACAAGAGGCTAGTGAAAAAGCTGGAGATGCAGGCTGGAGTGAAAGGGAAGGTACTCCGTTGGATACAGGAGTACCTAAGCAACAGGAGACAACGAGTCAGTGTGAGGGGTGAGGTCTCTGATTGGCGAGACGTTACAAGTGGAGTCCCGCAGGGGTCAGTCCTTGTACCTATACTGTTTCTGATATATGTAAATGATCTCCCAGAGGGTATAGAATCGTTTCTCTCAATGTTTACCGATGATGCAAAAATTATGAGGAGGATTTAAACTGAGGTCGATAGGAGGAGGCTACATGATGACCTAGACAGACTGAGTGAATGGTCCAACAAATGGCTGTTGACGTTCAACCCGAGTAAATGCAAAGTAATGAAACTAGGCAGTGGAAACAGGAGGCCAGACACAGGATACTGAATAGGAGATGAAGTACTTAATGAAACAGACAGAGAGAAAGACCTAGGAGTTGATATCACACCAAACCTGTCTCCTGAAGCCCACTTAAAGAGAATAATGTCTGCGGCATATGCGAGGCTGGCTAACATCAGAACGGCGTTCAGGAACCTGTGCAAGGAATCATTCAGAATCTTGTACACCACATATGTAAGACCAATCCTGGAGTATGCGGCCCCAGCATGGAGCCCGTACCTTGTCAAGCACAAGACGAAGCTAGAAAAAGTCCTAAGGTATGCTACTTGACTAGTCCCAGAACTAAGAGGCATGAGTTATGAGGAAAGGCTGCGGGAAATACACCTTACGACACTGGAAGACAGAAGAGTAAGGGGGGACATGATCACAACCTACAAAATCTTATGAGGAATCGACCGGGTAAACAAGGATGAACTATTCAACACTGGAGGGATGCGGACAAGGGGACACAGGTGGAAACTGAGTACCCAAATGAGCCACAGAGACATTAGAAAGAACTTTTTCAGTGTCAGAGTAGTTAGTAAATGGAATGCACTAGGAAGTGATGGGGTGGAGGCTGACTCCATACACAGTTTCAAATGTAGATATGACAGAGCCCAGTAGGCTCAGGAATCTGTACATCAGTTGATTGACGGTTGAGAGGCGGGACCAAAGAGCCAGAGCTCATCCCCTGCAAACACAACTAGGTGAGTACAACTAGGTGAGTACACACACACACTCACACACACAGCTTAGCCAGCCGTGGAGGGAGGAGGTCGTGGGTCACGCGCGCTATAATAAACGCCAATATTTTGGGTTAATTAAGGCTACAGTGACAGATCACAGATCTAGGGGTATCACAAAGCATTTAACCGCCGCGAATAGGAAAGAAAAAATACAGGGCTATCACTAGAGCTTTGTGTTAAACAGTGAGTTCACCAGACAGGCCACGTGGGAGGGGTCCATGAGGCTTTGTTTACATATTGGGTCAAGTGATCAGTGGTACAGTGAAGTGATGAACTGTAACACAACTGACACACCGATACAGTGACTGACTCCAGAGATTTGTGTTAGATAGAGAAGAACCGCCATCATCAATCTACTAGATTAGTGAATCACCACGTGGGAGGCGACGACGGAGCACTTCGTCATCCAGCATCGTAATTATTCACCTGGTTGTGTGAGCGGGAGGCTGACAGGTGGGTGCCCCTCTCTGGTCAATTCTTCAGGTGTACAGAGTGAGGTAAAATATTATCAAATTCTTGTTCAGTATATCATATACATATAAAATATCAAAGTGGCTCATTTTGGGTAGAGGTTGACATTTTACGGGATTCCTGTAACACACGCCGGTTGGGAAGCCAGGGAGCCGGTCGGCCGAGCGGACAGCACGCTGGACTTGTGATCCTGTGGTCCTGGGTTCGATCCCAGGCGCCGGCGAGAAACAATGGGCAAAGTTTCTTTCTCCCTATGCCCCTGTTACCTAGCAGTAAATAGCTACCTGGGTGTTAGTCAGCTGTCACGGGCTGCTTCCTGGGGGTGGAGGCCTGGTCGAGGACCGGGCCACCAGGACACTAAAGCCCCGAAATCATCTCAAGATAACCAGGCACGCATGCCCACATGCACGCACGTGTATGTTTGCAAACACACAGACACGCACATGCCAAAATAAACATGCACACACACACACACACACACATACGTCTAGTCAGGCTAGAAAGGATTAACATCTTTCGTGGAAAGGGGATAAAACCTCACTCATATTACACCCCCCTCTCTTACCCCCCCCAACACACTAACCCAATACACTCTCTCCCACTCCCCACACTCTCTCTCTATCTCTCTCTCCTTCTTTCCTGACCTCCCTCTCTCCCTCTCCCATGCACACACACACACACAGGTAACAGGGACAGCAACTGTGAGCTCACTGGGAACCCAGGCAAACCACTAATCCCCCTGCTGTAATCTGAAGACAACACCTCACCCACCTCCTCTTAACCCCCATCACACGCACACACACACCCCACCCTCCCTCTCTCTCTCTCTCTCTTGCTCTCTCTCTTGACAAGGGGCAAAATGGCAGGAGGATGCAACAGGGACACATGGAATAGTCAAAGTGACCAAACGAAGGAAATGTTAACCCAAGTTCTGGAGGAATTCAAGTGGGAGATACATGAAATGAAGATTATAATTAACAACCTGTAAAGTGAGTTGACCCCAGCAAGGGAGGAGATTAAATCCCTCACAGAGAAAAATAAAGAGACCGAGAATCAGATTATCATCCAAAGGGAAGGTGGGAATGTTACATTGGAAGGAAATGCCTCTGTACCTGAAACATTTGTGGAAAGATTGAGAAAGAGCTCAGAAGCAATGGACACAGTGAGGGAGGTAGCCATGCAAGCAGCTACCTCACAGGAAGCAGCAAGGTGCACCAGTCAGCTGCTGGAGAGAAAAAGATCAGTGGTAGTTGTAGGCATCAAAGAACAGGAAGGATCCAACAGGCAAGAATGGAATAGCAAGGATAGAGAGGCAGTACATGGGCTACTGAAGTAGTTACAGATGGAAGGGGCTAAACAAAACATTGAGAAGGTTTTCAGGTTAGGCTGGTGCCACAAGGACAGAAGCCGACTTTTAAAGGTGGTGTTTACAAACGAAGCCACAAAGGAGGATATTCTCGAAAGGAAGAGTCGTCTGCAGTATGTGGAGGGACACAAAAAAGTATTCCAGCAGAGGGACAGGACTAAGGAGGAGAGAGCTAGGGCAGCAGAGGCAAGGAGGAAACGCAGGGAGAGAGGAGTAAACCAGGAAATTGCAGCCCCCAACACAACAGTCCCAGAGACAAGAGGGGAACTCAAAACCAGCATCCCAGCAACACCAGAGGGGAGGGCAACACCCCCACCCCCTCTTCATAGAAACCCTCCCTTCCCCTCTCCCTACCCAAATGATCACCCAACCCTCCCTTACCCCCCCACCCTATTCTGACCCTGTCACCCCTCCCCCATTCCCACCATGTCCCCCTCTCCCCTCCCACCTTTACCCCCTCCCCCTTCATCCCATACCCTCCCTATTCCTCCTCCCTCCTCACCCCGTATCCTCCATTTCCCCCCTATCTCCTTAACCCACACCCTACCTGTCCCCCTTCCATTGAACCCCCCACCCCAAAAAAAAAAAAAATCCTCTGAGACCCTGCAAACCACCTCACAGATCTTCTCACCCAGGAAACAGCTTTTCACATGGGCAGAATGCTCGCCAAGAAATTGACAAGAAAATGAACAGAAGAAAGTGAGCTTCAAGGCAATGTACAATAACATAGAAGGGATTATAAATCAAACAAGTGAACTCGGAGAATGGGCACTAGAAGAAAACCCAGACATAATAGCACTCACAGAAACAAAGCTAACGAAAACCATAACAAACGCAGTGTTTCCACAAGGGCTACTATGTAGTTAGGAAAGAGAGGGAAGGGAGAGGAGGAGGTGGTGTAGCTTTGCTAATAAGAGAAGGTTGGAGTTTTGAAGAGATGGTAATTCAGAGCTGTGAAGGTTTCAGTGACTACATATCAGGCACCATAGCAACTGGAAGACAGAAAATTATAGTAGTAGTCATATATAACCCCCCACCGAACGACAGAAGACCCAGACACGAATATGATAGAAACAACTTGGCCACCATCAATATAATAGAGAGAGCAGCTTCTGTGGCTAGCAGGAACGAATCCAGACTACTAATCATGGGAGACTTCAACCATGGTAAGATAGATTGATGGAACAGAGATCCACATAGAGGATCAGACACATGGAGAGCTAAGCTGCTGGATGTGGCAAGAAGAAACTTTCTAAGTCAACACGTCAAGGGACTGACATGAATGAGAGGAGGGGATGAACCAGCCTTGCTTGATCTGATATTTACCCTAAATGAGTCGGTTATAAGGGAAGTCAGGTTGGAAGCCCCCATGGGAATGAGTGATCATAGTGTATTGAGCTTTGAGTACCTGGTTGAGCTAGGAAATATCACCCCCCAAAAAAGAACTGGGAAAGAAAGGGCTGGCATACCGAAAGGGAAACTATGAGGAGATGAATAAATTCCTAAGGGATATACATTGGGACACAGAACTCAGAACCAAGTCCGTACAAGACATGATGGATTCTGTCACCCAAAAGTGTCAGGAGTCTGTAAGCAGGTTTGTCCCAGCCCAACAGGTAAAAACAGAGAATCAAAAGAAGAATCCGTAGTTTAATAGGGAATGTATGAAAGCGAAGGAGCTGAACAAAAGGGCATGGAGGAACTTCCGTAATAACAAAACACCAGAAAGTAGAGAGAGATATACCAGAGAACCAGGAACGAGTATGTTAGTGTGAGAGGAGCAGCTGAGAAAAGGTATGAAAATGATATAGCTAATAAAGCCAAGTCCGAACCAAAGCTACTACACAGTCACATCAGGAGGAAGACAACAGTGAAGGAACAGGTGATGAAAATTAGGGTGGGCGAGGACATGTACACAGAAAATGACAAATAGGTGTGTGAAGAACTCAATAAAAGGTTCCAGGAGGCCTTTACAATAGAACAGGGAGAAGTCACGGCGCTAGGAGAGGTGGCAGCAAACCAAGTGACCTTGGAAAGATTCGAAATTACAAGAGATGAGGTCAAGAAGCACCTATTGGAGCTGGATGTGAGAAAAGCTGTTGGGCCGCATGGAACCTCACCATGGATATTGCAAGAGTGTGCAGGAGCACTTTGCTAGCCACTCTCCATAGTGTATAGTAGGTCATTGGACACGGGAGACCTACCAGAAATATTGAAGACTGCTAATGTAGTACCAATATACAAAAAGGGTGACAGACAAGAGGCACTGAACGACAGGCCAGTGTCCTTAACTCGTATACCATGCAAGGTGATGGAGAAGATTGTGAGAAAAAACTAGTAACACATCTGGAGAGAAGAGACATCGTGACAACCCATAAACATGGGTTCAGTGAGGGTAAATCTTGCCTTACAGGCTTGATAGAATTCTACGATCAGGTAACAAAGATTAAGCAAGAAAGAGAAGGATGGGCGGACTGCATTTTTTTGGACAGTCGGAAAGCCTTTGACACAGTACCCCATAAAAGGTTGATGCATAAGCTGGAGAAAATTGTAGGAGTAACTGGTAGGGCGCTCCAGTGGATAAGGGAGTACCTAAGCAATAGAAATCAGAGAGTTACAGTGAGGGGTGAGACCTCAGAATGGCGTGAAGTCACCAGTGGAGTCCCACAGGGCTCTCTCCTCGGACCTATCCTGTTTCTGATTTGTAAATGATTTCCCAGAGAAAATAGACTCATTCCTCTCAATGTTTGCTGACGATGCCTAAATTATGAGAAGGATTAAAACAGAGGAGGACAGCTTGAGGCTTCACGAAGGCCTGTACAAGCTGCAGGAATGGTCAAACAAATGGCTGTTAGAGTTAAACACAAGCAAATGTAATGTAATGAAGATATGTGTAGGAAGCTGGAGACCAGATACAAGGTATCATTTGGGAGATGAAGTACTTCAAGAGTCAGAGAGAGAGAAAGACCTGGGGGTTGATATCATGCCAGACCTGTCCCGTGAAGCTCATATCAAGAGGATAACATCAGCAGCATATGCCAGTGTCATGTTCACAGAAAATGGTACCATCCGTTTTCTATGTGCGGCGGCTGGGACGCCAGGGAGAGAGAGAGGAGGTAAACAAGAGCGTACAGGACGCCCGCCAAGCTTGGTAGCTACTAGTCATATAATCATATTAAGTATTAAAGTCAGTAACCAAGTCATGACTTTACATCAACCCTACAACCAAGACTTCCTCAGTAACACACAAACACCACATTGGCGACGAGGATGAACTGTGAACGCAGGTATTTGTTCAATTTCAAACACAAGGGAGAAGCATGCTGCCTGGAGGAGGAAGAGAAGCTGTGAGCGCCATACCCGATGCTGTATGCTAACCGATGCTGTGTGCTAACCAATGCTGTGTGCTAAACGATGCTGTGTGCTAAACGATGCTGTGTGCTAACCAATGCTGTGTGCTACCCAAGCTGTGTGCTACCAAAGCTGTGCTGAAGAAACTGTGTACTGAGGAATCTGCCGACGTTGTATACGAAACGACACTTTGATGTGTACAAAACCTGATGTTTTGGTTACGAAACGACGCTTCGTGCTACAAAATTCATCACACTGAACTGACTGCTGTACCAACTGCTGCACCAACTGCTGCACCAACTGCTGCACCAACTACTGCTGTACCAACTGCTGCTGTACCAACTGCTGCTGTACCAACTGCTGCTGTACCAACTGCTGTGCCAACTGCTGTGCTGCTGCTGTGAGTAGGAACAACACATGTACACAAGGGCTAGGTAAGAAGTCAGTTGCTGCTATATTGTGCACTGTTGTGAACTTTTGCATTAAAATGCTTGTGTGCTTTGCAAAATTAAAGTAATTACAGTGAATTCTTGACTAACATATACAGTGCAGTAAGTGTTTAATATTCTGAGGAACATTTAAGTGATAAGTTACATTTATTCAGTAAAAATGGCAAATATACCTCAGTTTCCTGCATTTGATCCTGACTGTGACCAGACAAACCTGTCACAGAGGTGGGTCAAATGGCTTAAAAAGTTTGAAAATTTGTTGATAGTTTCTGACATCAAAAGTGCTGAAAGAAAGCGTGCCTTTCTACTTCATTATGCAGGTGATAGAGTTTGTGACATCTTTGACACACTGAAAGACACTGGTGGTGCCAAAGATTATGACACTGCCAAAGCCAAACTAACAGAGCATTTCAAACCAAGGCAAAATACTGCTATGGAAATTATGCATTTCAGGAGAGCAAAACAACTCTCTAATGAAACTGTGGATCAATACCACACACGTCTGCAGGGTTTAGCAGCCCATTGTGAGTTTGCTGATGTTGACAAAGAAATCAAACAGCAAATGATTGAATCATGCACATCTACACGTCTTCGTCGAAGAGCTCTAGAACTTGTTGATGATGACAGTTCTCTTACCAAGATACTGGATATGGCTCGTCGAATGGAAGATGCTGCACGTGATGCTCGTGTCATGGAGTGCAGTGCTAATAACGGTTCTGCCACTGTTACTAACAGTGATGAGGTACGTAAGGTTCAGGGAGGACACCGTGATCAAAGATATCATGGCAAACCTAACAGTAAATTTAGCCGAGAACCACGTCACAACTGGGGTCAAGGAACAAGGCTCAAGCAGTCACAACGACCCACATCAGAGGGTGTCAACAATAAATGTTACAATTGTGGAGGAGACTACCCACACCAAGATAATGTTTGTCCTGCTCAAGGTAAGAAGTGCTATGAGTGTGGAAAACTAGGTCATTTTGGTGCTATGTGTCGTTCCGCACTAAAGAAACCACAGTCAATGAATAAAAGCACTGTACGAGGATCAGGTCATAGGGGTCGAGGTGGTAAACACAATATTGCACCTCATATCCAGAATGTTAATAATGTACAAGACAACATTTCATTACAACCAGTCTCAGATGACAGTGAATGTGATTATACTCATGGAGTACAAGCAATCACAGAATGGAATGATCTTCCAAACAACCCAGAGACATGTGTATATATTGCTGGTATTTGTCTCAAAGTTCTTATTGACACTGGATCAAACATTGACACCATGGCTGAGTGCCACTATGAAAAATTTAGAAAACAGTTCCCAAAGCTAGAAAAATACAATGGTAAAGCCACTGCCTATGCTTCGAAGTTAGCCTTGCCAGTGATTGGAACTTTCACTGCAGAGATTAAGTCAAAGAATGCAATGCTCATTACTACATTCCATGTTGTTAGGAATGCAAAGGAGTCTTTACTCAGTTACAAGACTTCAACTAAATTGGGGCTACTTCAACTTTCTAATGCTGTAGCAGTGGAATCTGCAAACAATGTTGATGCTATTGTTGCTGAATTTTCTGATCGATTTAAATCCATAGGTTGTTATACTGATAGCAAAGTACATCTGCATATCAACCCAGATGTAATTCCAGTTGCCCAACCACATCGCCGACAACCATTCCATACTCGCAAGAAAGTCGATGCCGAAATGGATAGGCTGATAGAACTAGATATCATTGAACCAGTAACAGGCCCAACACCATGGGTAAGCCCAATTGTCACTCCACCAAAGCCGAAGAATCCAGATGAGATACGCATTTGTGTGGACATGCGTGTTCCCAACAAGGCAATAATGCGTGAACGCCATCCTACACCGACTGTAGATGATATGATCTACTGCTTGAATGGTGCAACTGTATTCAGCAAGTTAGATTTAAACAAGGGCTATCATCAGCTTGAACTTGATGAGGAGAGTCGATTCATCACAACGTTTACGACACATCGAGGTCTGTATAGGTCCAAGCGCCTGAGTTTTGGTATCAACAGTGCTGCCGAGGTATTCCAGCACATCATCAGCCAGGTATTGCAAGACATACCTAATGCTGACAACATGTCTGATGACATCATTGTTTATGGCCGTACCCAAGCTGAACACAACAAAGCTCTTCGTGCAACATTGCAACGCTTACGAGAAAAGAATCTGACGTTAAGCCGAGCAAAGTGTGAGTTCAATCAACATAAAATTGAATTCTTTGGACATGTACTTAGTGACAAAGGTCTGTCTCCAGATCCTAAGAAAGTTGCAGATATCAAGAATGCTGCACCTCCTTCAACGTCCACTGAAGTACATAGTTTTCTGGGAATGGCAAACTACTGTTCTCGCTTCATTCCAGATTTTGCTACCATTACGAAGCCTCTACGTGAGCTCCTGAAGAAAAACGCATCATGGTACTGGAGCGATATCGAGCAAAATGCATTTGATGCTGTGAAAGATGCACTAGTAGAGAATGCGACTGCTGCATACTTTGATCCATCAATGGACACTGAGTTAACGGTGGATGCTAGTCCTGTTGGTTTAGGTGCTGTTTTAGCCCAACACAAACCTGGTCAACCAGATTCCCGAGTAGTAATTGCCTACGCCAGCCGTTCTCTCACAGATGTTGAGCAACGATACAGTCATACAGAGAAGGAAGCTCTTGCTCTTGTATGGGGCTGTGAACACTTCAATGTGTATCTGCTTGGTGCACCCTTCACCACGATAGTCACTGACCACAAACCGTTGGAGACCATCTTCAATAATCCAAAGTCCAAACCACCAGCTCACATTGAGAGATGGGCTCTTCGTCTGCAACCATACAACTTTACGGTGAAATAAAAGCCGGGTGCAGGCAATCCCGCTGATTACATCAGTCGACATCCTGCAAACAGTTTCACCATCACCAAGCATCAGCAAGTTGCCGAGGAATATGTACACTCTGTAACCTGTGATGCAGTCCCTAAGGCTCTTACTCTTGATGAAATCCGTACTGCAACCCTAGAGGACCCAACTCTGCAAGCAACAGTGGATGCATTGGCTAAGAAAAAGTTTCCACGCATCCCACCCTCAGGAGTTGACCAAGATGCATTCAAAGCACTTGAACGCATCCAGACAGAATTAAGTGTTACGCAACAACGCGACACTGTGCTGCGAGGTACTCGTATCGTGATTCCAGCTGTTCTCCAGCAACGTGCTCTGAAGCTTGCACATCAAGGACACCAAGGTCTTGTTAGGACGAAACAGCTGCTACGAGAAAAGGTGTGGTTTCCTGGCATTGATCGTCAAGCAAAGGATATGCATGATGCCTGTGTCCCTTGCCAAGCTGCAGTGGATACTTCAAGACCAACACCTCTACAACCTTCACCACTACCTGCTGCACCATGGACGGAAGTATCGATGGACTTCTGCGGACCACTACCAACTGGAGAGTACTTGATGGTAGTCATTGATGATCACTCACGTTATCCAGAAGTAGAAATCATCAATTCCACATCTGCAAAGGCCGTCATCCCGAAACTTGACAAGATCTTTTCAAACTTTGGCATTCCTGAAGTTGTCAAGACGGACAATGGACCGCCATTCAATGGACAAGACTTTGTCAACTTTGCTGAGCATATTGGATTCAAACACCGCCGTGTGATGCCACTACATCCTCAAGCAAATGGAGAAGTTGAGAGATTCATGCAACCTCTCATGAAAGCGGTACGCTGTGCTCATGCCGAAGGACGATCCTGGAAACAAGCTATGTATGCTTTTCTCAGGAACTACCGTGCAACACCGCATGGAACACTGGGCAAGTCACCTGGTGAACTTTTATTTGGACGTCCTATGAGAATCGCACTACCCGTCATGCCAGCCGAGGTAACGGATAAACGTCTCGCTCAGAAGGATGCACTAGCCAAGGGCAAAATGAAAATTGCTCATGATCAACGTGCAAAGGAACAGTTCATAAAGGTTGGAGACACTGTTCTCGTTAAAAAGAAAAAAGAGGGAAAGTTAGATATGCCGTATGATACAAAACCATATAAAGTGATTAGTGTAAAAGGAACTATGGTAACAGCTAGTAATAGAGATCATAGTATAACACGTAATATGGCCTATTTCAAAGTGATTCCAACTAGTGTAGAAAATGATGAAGTGCAAAGTCGTGCAAAAGAAAAAGAAAAAAATAGTTATAACCCGACAAACAATTCATCAAGGGATGTTATTGTATTTGGGGACTCGCGTCCTAAACGTCATGTTAAACGCCCTACACGATTTGATGATTAATTGTGTTCCTATGTAATGAAAAGTATTTACTTATTATGCTAAACTAAATTTAATATTGTTTGAATAATGCAGATATCTCATTCAATATTTTGTAACTTTGTAGTACAGTTTCTTTCATGTTTGTTTAACATTGCATATGTATTTTTAACATTGAAATCCTTTGTGGAAAAGATTAAGTTGTTTAAATTCTTTGTGTGCTTAATTAATGTTAAATGTATGCAGTATCTCTTGATATGTTAATAACTTACTTTGTGTCAATAACTTTGCTTTGTGCTACACGCATGGTAGACATCCTGTATTCATTCTTTTTAAAGAAAAGGAGGGATGTCATGTTCACAGAAAATGGTACCATCCGTTTTCTATGTGCGGCGGCTGGGACGCCAGAGAGAGAGAAGGGAGCGTACAGGACGCCAGAGAGAGAGAAGGGAGCGTACAGGACGCCAGCCAAGCTTGGTAGCTACTAGTCATGTAATCATATTAAGTATTAAAGTCAGTAACCAAGTCATGACTTTACATCAACCCTACAACCAAGACTTCCTCAGTAACACACAAACACCACAGCCAGGTTGGCTAACATAAGAACGGCCTTTAGACACTTGTGTAAGGAATCTTTCAGAACATTATATACCACATATGTCAGACCAATCCTGACGTATGCGGCTCCAGCATGGAGTCCATATCTAGTGAAGCATAAGACTAAACTGGAAAAGGTTCAAAAGTTTGCCACCAGACTAGTACCCGAGCTGAGAGGTAGGAGCTACGAGGAGAGACTATGGGAATTAAACCTCACTTTGTTGGAAGACAGAAGAGTTAGGTGGGACATGATCACCACATCAAGATTCTCAATGTGTGGGAAATTTTTACCCACTATATCTATATTATTATCTAAGAAATGTATTATTTCTATATCATATCTAAATCATAATAAAATCATATCAATATCATTATCAAAATCATATTAGAATCACTATAGATTCATTATACATCTTGATCCTAGATGACAATCCCTATGATCACGTACACCATAGGGCCCTATAGGTGCCTACGTGACTTTGTGCATAATTTTTCAAGGATCCAGAAGCCTCTTATAGGATTTGTTAATTAAAAAACTATTGGAACAATTAAATCGATTTCCGGTAGGGATTAAATCAAATCCTTATTAAGAATACTACTAGCAAGTACTATATATAATCTTTAAATCCTTTATCTAATTA
This sequence comes from Procambarus clarkii, assembly GCF_040958095.1. Lineage (NCBI taxonomy): Eukaryota > Metazoa > Arthropoda > Malacostraca > Decapoda > Cambaridae > Procambarus > Procambarus clarkii. The sequence continues at coordinate 33,069,881 of NC_091185.1, forward strand.
TATTATAATCACATCTTATCTCTATCTAATGTCTAGACAGTGAAAAAAATCAATCAATATTCATTGAAGGCTACCGTGCTCAGGGAGCATGGGATGGGGGGCTTGTAGGATGGCTGGGAGAGAAGCGCCCACCACACCCGAGGCCAGAACGTGTGTTTACATACAGTGAAAACATGTGACGGTGCCTTGCGAACATTAATTAGCTCAGGACACCTTATCCAATTATCTTTATCACCAGTGATTACTCTCTAGAACTGAGGAAGTACCTCGACAATATATCTACAATGAAAAAATCCTAGAACATTTATATATAAGTGTGTATAGTGGAACACACAAAGTGACACTGTCTCCACCTCCACCATCATCACCCATCCTAACCTATTGCAACCACAATTAAGGATAATTACGTAGCAATGCTACTAGAACAATATACAGCAAAGCTGTGATATAAAATATCGTGCCTAACTCGACAAGAGAGTTAGTTAGTCTGGCACACTTGTCAGACAGTCACCCAGCATTCAGTGAAGTATATTGAATGTTATTAAGTGTATTAATTGGCCAATTGTATGCTTGTGTAACTTTAATATATCCAGTAAGTCTGTTTGTCAGTTATAGAGTGAGGCAACACCTCATATTTCAGTAAGTTTATTAATATTGTATTGCAGCAGCTGAATCTTTTTCCAAGCATAAAGACACTCGCGAGGTAAACATAACCTCATGAGCGTCCCTTGTGTGGGAAAAGCTTCAGTTGAGGTGACTAAACCTCTTCATATAAATTGAATATATCTATATATATATATATATATATATATATATATCCTTGAACATATAAATTAAGTTAACAACTGCTTACTTAGTTATCTTTAATTTATCATATAAGTTTATCTAATTGAACATAATCTTTAGTGCTTAGTTAATAGTACTTAGACCACATTTAATCCTTCCACTGCTTAGGGGTCATGAGGATATTTACACCCCTGTGCGCAAGAAAAAATTTTTTTAATTTTTTTTCGTCTTCTAAACATGTTAATTTGTGTCTCTTAAGCACGGGAAAAATAATACAAAAAATCTATTGTACATACCAATGACACAATTGAGTCGACAAGTTGGCCAATGACGTCACAGAGCGTGAGCGCTCATGGATGATGCGTCAGGCAGCCGTCACTTACGGCCACCCAGGAGGCCTGAGTTGCCGCGAATTTATTTTCGCTGAATTATTTACAGTATTCTTGGGTCATTTTACACAAATTTTTTTCGCTAGTATTGTTCCAATTATTACCACTAGACATTGTATTATAATAAAAATGGTATAAACTCACTAGGCACTCACATATTAGTGTCACAAGTATACCCACCAAAATTATATAATTTACAGGAAATATTCAATGTATTTGGGTTTTTTCAATATAAACACTAAAAATAACTTGATATGTACATTTATTTACAAAAGAATTACACATTTAATAGTCCTGGAGACTGTGATACTGTGCGAAACAGTCGATATGGCACAGAGGGACGGCACACACTTCGCACCATGTCAACACCAATTTACATTTCTGTGGCCCCTATTTGGTACTGGAACACACAACTGTAACAGTTCTATTGTTACGTAAAGTATGGTGACAATAAACACAGACACTAAGAGAATATATATATATTTAGTCGAGTATACAGAAGTATGCAGGTGATACCTTGGCAAGCAACGGTGTGAGTTGAGTGCACTGAGAGTTGGTACGGTATCGCGCAAGTGTCTGTTCTAGACCACACTGGAAAGTAGACTAGCTAATATTTGCTATTCTGCTGCTTATATGCTCGGGCAACACCTCACCGTGTTGCCCGGGCAACGCCTCACCTCATTCATCTCCAAAGGTTGACAGGGATATTAACAATGCATTTGGAGCGAGTATATTATTGGGATAATCTACTCGCTACAGAACTCCCCCTCCCAGAGGATGAAAGGAAAAATACTTGATCAAGGAACCTAGCTGGTCGGTGAATTGTACGCCCTGCTCGCGTAGTATAACCCTAAAAGTTAACTTCCTCCTCTTTGCTGATGTCATCTAACTGGGGTCTTAGGGTAGGAGGTCGCACTGGATCGTCTGTCGTCGTAGGATCAGGTGGTGGTGCGGCTGATAACTGGGCTTGTAGGGTGGGAGGTCATACAGGATCGTCCGTTGTCGTAGGTGGCGGTACTGCTGGTAACTGTGGTCGAAAAGTGAACTGAGTAGTCGGCGGAGGTGTCTCTGGAGGGATGTCTGGGGCAGCGTCACAGTGTGCTGGTTTAAGGCGATCGATGGAGATGTTTACCCGCTGTCCTCGGCGTTCAATAGTGAAGAACTTCGGTGTTCGAGAAACCACTTTAAATGGTCCTTCGTAAGGTGACTGTAGAGAGCGTCGAACAGCGTCGACTCTTACAAAGACATCTTCAGTTGTGTGGAGCTCATGAGGCACATATGTAGCTTGAGTTGTCGGTTGGCGTGGTGGTGTAGGCCGAATGTTTAAAAAATAATAAAATAAAAATAAAATGTTTATTTAGGTAAGGTACATACATACAATAAATTTTTACAAAGATTGGTTGACTTATAGGTAGAGCTAATACATACAATGCCTAAAGCCACTATTACGCAAAGCGTTTCGGGCATGATAAACTTAAATGACAACCTTAATACTAATTGAGCATAATGAGTAGAATGAAAACAAGAAATGAAAACATAGCTGAAAAAGCAGCACAAATACAATTATGTCGACAAACAGCGCTCTTTAAAAAAAAGAGACATTGGTTGACAATAGAAGGGTAAGGTAGGTTACAGGGAATTTATTAGGTATAGCTTCGTTTTTATCTTAAACTGGTTGAGAGAGGTACAGTCTTTAACATGGTTGGGAAGGTCATTCCACATTCTGGGCCCCTTGATTTGTAGAGCATTTCTAGTGTGATTAAGTCGTACTCTAGGAATATCAAAACTGTATTTATTTCTGGTGTGGTGCTCATGGGTTCTGTTACAACCTTCTATGAATCTTTTGAGATCAGGATTGGCATTATATTTTAGCGTTTTATATATGTATAATACACATGAGAGAATGTCCAGTGACTTAATGTCTAACATATTCAGAGATTTGAGTAGGGGTACCGAGTGATGTCTGGGGCCAGAGTTGGATATTGTCCTAATAGCTGCTTTGTGTTGAGTAATTAGAGGACGTAAGTGATTCTGGGTAGTAGAGCCCCAAGCACAAATACCATAGTTGAGATATGGATAGATAAGGGAGTAATAGAGAGTCACCAGGGCAGGGGGTGGTACATAATATCTGATCTTAGAAAGAATTCCCACAGTTTTTTAAACTTTTTTTGATATATTTAGAATGTGTCCCTGGAAATTCAGCTTGTGGTCAATGAGAATGCCAAGGAATTTGTCATCTAATTTGTTACAAATTTGGGTATTGTTTATTTTGAGATTTATTTGATTAGAGGATTTATTGCCAAACAGAATATAGAAAGTTTTGTCAATGTTAAGGGTGAGTTTGTTGGCAGTTAGCCAAAGATGGACTTTATTTTGCTTAGTATTTACTGTGGCATTTAGAGCAAGGGGGTCAGGACTGGAGTAAATGAAGGTTGTGTCGTCAGCAAATAGAATTGGTTTGAGGTGTTGGGAGGCATTTGGAAGGTCATTAATGTAGATGAGAAAGAGGAGAGGGCCAAGTATGCTGCCTTGAGGAACACCAATGTTGATGGGTAGGGTGGGAGAAATTGTATTATTCACAGAAACATATTGGAGCCTGTCAGTAAGGTAGGATTTGAGGTATTGTAGGGAGTGTCCTCTGACTCCATAATGATGTAATTTAAGAAGAAGGTTTTGGTGGTTGACAGTATCAAAAGCTTTATGCAGGTCCACAAATAACCCAACAGGGAACTCATTTTTATCAAGAGCTGTATGAATAGAGTTAAGCATACTAATAAGTGCATTGTTAATGCTTTTTTTGGGTCTGAAGCCATATTGGCAAGGGCTAAGTATATTGAGTTTGGCTAGATATGAGTAAAGCTGCTTATAGATTAGTTTTTCAAAAATTTTTGACAAGTTTGGCAGGATTGATATAGGTCTGTAGTTGTTAACATCTGTGAGATCACCACATTTGTGGACAGGCGTTACTCTCGCTTTTTTTAGAATATCTGGAAAGGTTTGGAGTTCAAGTGACTTGTTGAAGAGCAAAGCAATAGCAGGGGCTAAAGATCTGGAGGCTGTTTTGTAAATTAAAGTTGGTATCTCCTCAAGGGCACCAGACTTGGTTTTAAGGGAAAGGATTATCTCATTGACGTCAGTGGAATTAATAGGCTTTAGGTACAGAGACTGTGGATAGTTACCTGTAAGATAGTCCTTAATGTCAGTACTGGAAGATGGAATATCATTTGCAAGGGATGAACCAATGGAAGAGAAGAACCTATTGAACTCAATAGCAGAATCAGAGGCTGAAAGCTGACCATCGTTATTAGACAGGAGAGTCGGTTTGTTATTTAAAGACTTCTTTGATCCCAATATTTGTGAAATTGTGCTCCAAGTTTGTTTAATGTTGCTCTTTATTTGGGTAAATTTATCTTCGTAGTATTTAGTTTTGGCTCGTCTAATTATCTTAGATAGCAATAATGAGTAATTCTTTGAGAATTCTTTGGAGACAATTCCTAACCTATACTTCTTCTCAAGGTCATGTTTTTTATTAATAGATTTAAGTATTCTCTTTGTAAGCCAGGGATTGTTAAGCCTTTTGGTTGTGACTTGTTTTGTAAGCATAGGACAGTGGGTGTTATAAAGGCTAAGAGTTTTTTGAAGAAAAGATTGCACTGCTAGGTTGATGTCCTCTATGTTACCTAACTCGGACTCCCAGTTGACATTATCAGCAGCAGTTATAAAATTGTCTATAGCAGTTTCATTGTGCAGTCTAAAACGTATCTCTCTTGACTCAAGAGGTGGTTTGCTAATGTTAGTTAAGAGAAATGTGGGGTAATGGTCTATAGTGCTATCGGTGATTATACCTGAAGTATGCGGAGAGGTTATGTTTGTCCAGATGTGATCTAGAGTCGTGGCAGTGCTATCAGTGATTCTAGTAGGTCTAGTGATTAAGGGTATGAGGAAGCAGGAATTCATACAGTTGAGGAAGCTAACAGCAGTAGGGTGTTCTGGCTCACAGAGTTCAATATTAAAGTCCCCTGCGATAATTAGGTGGTTTTTGTTCAGTCTGTTATCAAGTATTAGATTTCTAAGGTTTGAGTTGAATTCGGACACATCAGTGTTAGGAATTCTATAAACTGCACCCACAGACAGGACAGACTCGGCACCCTTGACTCTGAAGCTGGAGAAGATATACTCCTCATAGCAGTCTCTAGTTCTAATTTCTTTTAAGCATGTTAGTTCTTGGTGGTAGTAAAGAGCAGTGCCACCACCTCTCTGAAGTTGACGACAGTTGTGAATTGCTAAGTAGTTAGGCATGTTAAAGAGTTGAGTAGTATCCTCTTTCAACCATGTTTCTGTAAGTATAATAAAAGAGAATTTGTTGTCAATAGTTTCAATCAAGGCACTAACATCATCGAAGTGTTTACCTAGGGATCTAACGTTCAAGTTGATTACAGAGATATTGTGATTATGAGTTAATACATTGTTTACATCATGTGCTGCAAAATATCTGCAATTTAGATCATTAAAGTGATTATTGTCATAGATAGTGGATAAGAGGTTAAGTTCTGGGTCTATACTTGTCTGCATAAAAAAAGCTGATTGCAGGAAAAACAAGGAAAGAAAGGCAAATTACAAGGTAGAAATAAGCTATAAAATAGGGAAAAATATGTACACAATACTGTACAAAACAAACACAAAATGAATAACAAAAGAAAAAAAAAAAAGGTAGCTTACAGGGGTACAATGGAGTAAGGGAGTATGGCTAGGCTAGGCAACCTAGGTAATAAATGAGATTAAAGAAAAAACATATAAACATGGACTATACAAAACAAAAGATATAGAAATACAAAACAAAAATACAAACAAGACTAAGCAATACAAAAACAAATTGAGCAAAAATGAAAAATGAGGTAGATTGCTTACAAGTACTCTCAGGTACACTGTAAGTAACAATTTGCAATTTGAGATGCAGGCAAAGCCAGGGGTTACAATGGAGTAAGGGAGCATGGCAAGGCTAGGCAACCTAGGTAATAAATGAAATCAAAGAAAAGTTGAATAATAAACATAGGCAAATTTAAGCTAATGATTATTAACTATAAATAGTTCAGTTATGACTGTATAATTAATAAGACCTGAAGAACTATTAATGCACTCAATTAAATAATTTCAGTAAATGACTAGTTAAGAGTAAGTTAAAAATTAAATCAGAAAATGAAAAAAGGAGACTTAGGATACCTAGCCCCACTAGTTGACAGGGGGTTAATTAAGTTAATTCACTGAGAGTGATAATAAGGTGAGACAAACCACATTGGGAGAGGAAAGTGTTGAGGTTCTCTTCATTAGTAATTGTAAACATTTTGCCCTCTGCGGTTTTTCTCACCTTTATCAGTCCATCTCTTACGAAGCACTGATGAATCGCATCTGGGTTTTGTTGACGGATTTTACACAGGCGGTAGAGGAGTTGCTGTCTGTTCCTAGTCAAGTACTCGTTGATGTATAATCCCTTCCGTTGGGATGCAGCTGTCCGGACTAGATGGGATTTCGTGAACTGGGAAGTCAGCTTCAGGCGAATTTTCCGCTGGTTTTGACCTGATGGATTCTTTTTGCCTACTCTGTAGGCAGCAATAACGTCAGTTTTGTTTAGAATGAACTGCAATTTGTTTTTTAAGAGATCCTGAGCTATTTCGACACAATTTTCACCTTCATGTTCCACAGGTATATCTTGGGACGACACAATAACAGAGTCTAGCAGCTTTAGCTGGTCTTGTTCATCCTGGGAGACGGAACGTTGGGCTGAAAATGTACTGATACATGCAGTCATTTTGCTGAGAGCTTCCTCCTGTTTTTTTATGGCTTCATCAGTTTTCAGAAGGTTGTTTTCCTCACGGAGATCATTCAAATCATGCTGTAGTTGGTCTTGGCTACCCTTAAGGTTTCTAATATCCTCGCGGAGGAGGGTTATTTCTTGTTGTTGTTGTTGGAGATTAGCGCGGTTCGCTAGATTCTCATTTAGAAGACTCAAGATGATAGTATTTTGAGACTCGAGGACTAGGCACAACTTTTTGAACCACTGATTCTCGGTCCAGTTAGTGAATTCCGGTGAGGGACCGGAAGCTCGCTTGAGTTGCTTAAACTGGGATGTTAGCGTGTTCATAGGAGAGGGTTGAGAGGACAGTGCTCCCTTGCTCAATGGGGTGGAGGGGAGGGCAGCACCGCCGCCCCGGACCCCAGAGCTTCCAAACGGAGAAACACGAATGTTGTTAGAGTTGGCCGGGATGAATGCCTTGTTAAGGGGTTTGTTGTCCTTATTTCCCTGCACAGTCACATTTTTAGGAGACATGATTGGTTAGAATGGACTGGGGGTATATATTGTGAAGAAACTTGCGTCAGGCAGCGCGGTGGCGGCAGCATGCACTGGTACTCACAGCCGTAGAGGATTGTTTTGAAATTTATTTGAGATGGAATGAGTTGATTTTGGTTGGTTACTTTGGTTTTGCTATAACATGCTTGGACTCCATGTACTTAGCTGCCTGTGGGTGGCGGTCTACATCATCTGGCGATAGTTTAAGGGCTGATATACAGCTTAGAGTGAGGAGCGTAGCGTGCACTCAACCGCGTCAGACGACAGACGACAGACCAATGGCCGTCATTGTTTGTCATGGCCGCCCGTAATTTCTGGACAAAAGTGGGGTCTGGGGGTGTGATAAGTGGCGTCGCGGTTAAGAATTCGCCCGGAAGCCGCAGGCTAGATCCGTATACTAAGTCTGCTGCCGAGAATCCACTGCCCTCCTTCGTGGCCGAACGGATGCCAACCAAGACTAATGGAAGGTTGTCGATCCAATCATCAGGGCGTGCTTGAGCTCTTTGGGCAGCTTTTAGTTGTCTATGAAAGCGTTCTACCATTCCGTTCGACTCAGGGTGGTATGCTGTGGTTCGGTTATGTGTGGTGCCGAGGAATTCCATAAGTTCCTTCCATAGATATGATTCGAACTGTTGTCCTTGGTCGGTGATGATGACAGAGGGGCTGCCAAAACGGGCGACCCATCCAGAGAGGAAAGCCTGGACCACTGACTCAGCTGAGATGTTGATTAATGGGATTGCTTCCGGCCATCTGGAGAATCGATCGATGCAGGTGAGTAGATAAGAATATCCTCTTGCCGACGGTAATATTCCAACGATGTCTACATGCACCACCTCGAAACGGTCAGAAAGTAACGGGAACTGTTGAAGAGGGCTCTTTGTGTGACGATGTGTTTTCGCTCACTGGCACTGGAGACATGAGCGAGTCCATCGTCGAACATCGGCATTGATTCCTGGCAATACGACACGCTCCGTTAATAGTTTCTGGGAAGCACGTACTTCTGGGTGTGCTAGGGAGTGAAATACTGAGAACGTTTTCCAGCAAAACTGGGCAGGAATGTAGGGCCTAAGTGCTCCCGTCCGTGAGGTGTCACAGATTATACTTCCGCCACCTTCCATGGGAATCTCGATAAACCAGAGAGCTGTGTCAGATGTTCGTAATTGCTGCAGATCAGGGTCTTTCCGTTGGGCCTTACTAATTACACAATAGTCCACCTGAGCTGGGTTTGTCACGACGTGGTTTATGGTGGGTCGAGACAGTGCATCGGCTAGGACATTATTAGTTTCTTTGACATGGCGGACATCCGAGGTAAATTGGGAGATAAATCCCAGGTGGTTGGCTACTCGAGGAGAGTGAGCATCACCCTTGGCCGCCAGGCATAAGTGAGAGGTTTGTGGTCTGTGAGGATCTGGACGTTCCGCCCCTCGAGAAAGTGCCGAAAATGTTGTATGGCTGAGTAGATGGCGAGCAGTTCCCTATCAAAAGTGCTGTACTTCTCTTCAGTGGGTGACAGGCGTGCTGAAAAGAATGCAATTGGGCGCCATTCTCCTTCAATGAGCTGTTGTAGTACAGCACCTATTGCTGTGTTTGAAGCGTCGGTAGATAGATTGGTGGGAGCGTCAGACACTGGGTGTGCGAGTAAGGTGAATTCCGCCAGCTTGTGTTTTATGTCGGTGAATGCTGTCTCTGCCTGGGAAGTCCACTCCAACGGAAGACGGGACGTGAGTTTCTGACCACGTAAGAGGTCGTATAAGTGTCGCAAGATGTCCGAACAATGTGGGATTAATCGATGATAAAAATTCACCACACCAAGAAATTCTTGCAACTTCTTTGGAGTGGATGGGCTCGGGAATTCTTTGATTGCCTCGATTTTCTTCTCTAGTGGTTGGACTCTTGCTGCTGACACACGGTGTCCCAAGAAATCCAGCTCTGGAACATGGAAAATACACTTCTCGGAGTTGAGCTGCAAGCCAAAGTTGCGCAGACGGGTGAGAAGGAATCGGAGGTGCAGCAGATGTTCTGTTGGTGATGTACTGGCCACCAGCAGATAGTCAATGTAGGCGTAGCAAAAAGGAAGGTCCTTAACTATTTGGTCGATGAAGCGTTGGAATGACTGGGCTGCAGTAAAGAAGTCCATTTCACTCATTTCGTCACCAGTATCAGGGAAAAGATCTGGGAAAGTGGGAATTATCCCACATCTCTGTTGTTAAAGTCGGGAATTTGTGGAACAAAATCTTCCCCATCACTCCACACAAACAAACCTGCTGCCTTCCGACAGCCATTAGCTGCACCACAGCGAGGAATCCGGGGATCAGGAGCTGAAGCAAGCATTGCAACAGTAGGGGCAGGAAGGGTAGATGAGGGAAAAGATTTGGAACTTGAGGGAATTTGTTCCTCATTGTCGCCATATTGTTCCATATGGCGGCTCTTGGCTGGGCGGGCAGCTGATGCGGCGATACTTGTACTGGCACTAGCAGCCGGGGTAACACTATTCTCTGATTCTTCATCACTAAAACCTGAGAAAAATCACATCATAAACGTGCAATGGAACAGATGAACGACGTGCTTGGGCGCGAGGTGGTGTTGAGTAGTAGCTGGTAACTCGTGTGGCATCCTCACCCTCGTGGCCCCAATATGTTCACCCTCAGTATCCGTTGTTTCTATTTCTTCAGGCTGTGTATAGTCCTCATCTATATCCGAGTCGTCAATATCAGATTCATTAACGTCCTTGAACAATTCATTGGCAATTTCGTCTTTGGTCAAAGACAGCGGTGCACGGTGCACGGTGCGCTGAGCGAAGTTGCACACTGGGTCGTGATGCGCTCACCATGGTGTCTGGCCACTAATTAGGGCCTGTGAAACAAAGGAGGCCTCCTCTAGATTTTTTTTTCAAGATGGCGTCTGTTTACAATTGCCCCTGGCTACAGTATGGGTGACCCCTTTACACCGCGGGACATTTGAATCGTGCCTGGCACCCTTCGGCGTATATATACGCCATGCGCACGGTGGGACATGTTACTCATGGCGTATATATACGCCATACGCAGTTTAAGGGTTAAGGTCCTTTAATATACTTCCACAATTTATGTTGTGTTTATAGAAAATGAATATTGGCTGTTGATAGTTATGGTGCTAGGTTGGACTATGTACATGATTAAATCCCTGCTTTAAACAGAACCAGTGTTCAGTCATAGAACTGAATTTATTAAAATCTTATCCTTGTATAAAAAATACAAGTTAATGTGAGATACTTGTCTACAGGTGGACTGGAACTTCAAACAACTAATTCATTCACCCCACCTGCCCCTTACAGCCCAAAATCTGTCATTAGGAAAAGAGGAGCTAGGATTTACGATCCTAGCTAGAGACTTTAGTTGAATTAATTTGCAGACAGTAATTTTTAATTTAGTACAGTGGAAGTCCCTGCTAGTAATCCTCTCATATCAATCCCGGCAGGTTTTTTCCACATTTATGGTCCTTTGAACCTAGATAGTCTAGAAACTAGATTATATTTCCGGATAGTCTAGAAACTAGATTATATTTCCGGATAGTCTAGAAACTAGATTATATTTCAATAGCAAATATATAAGAAACTTTTTTATTTTGCATCGGAATAATTTTTACATATTCTAGCCTAACCTAGCTAACAGCCAATATTCATAATATCTATATATCTAAGTGAACAAATTGTTTACAGTGGCTTAAACCACCATATCCATTACATAGTAAGCATTCATTGCATACTAATACAGTTCAGTGTCAAAAACCACAGTACTTAATTTTATCAGTGTCAAAGACACAATTACATCTTACTGATATATACCATTATTTACCTCAATTGTGGTAACATATACACACACATTAAGTGTATTATCTAGCATTATCTGTAATCTATTGATTTTCAAAGCTGCTCATTACAAAATACTCTTTAAAAAAGTGCTTTTAACACAATAAGAGAATTTCATTACAATATATCCATAACCAACTTTATTAATTTAAATTAATATAAATATTGGCTGTTACAGGTAAAACCAGTAGGCATTCTACTGTATATTATCAAACCCCTATAAAGTAATAGATCTTGTAATAATTTTGCAAAAATAGTGCCATTTTCTATTTTTAAAAAATTACTACCAAATTTACCGATTTGGTGCATTCGGATGACAACCTAAATTTTTCACTTTTAACAATTGAGCACCTGCTATATCCAGATTCCAGGGAGGAAAGGAAGGACAATCTTTGGAATCATTACCTAAGTAGACAGGAAAGCTCATTTATCAAAATACATTAACATTATACATATTTTTATCAAAATAGATAATATCTTGGAAACTCCGATATTCGGAAAAATCCATATGACTTCTAATTCTTCACCTATTACAGAAACCGGAAAGAAAAGGACACAAAGTGTCTAAAAAAATCACTTGACTCAACAACTTGACAGATGTCAAGAGTTAGCTAATCAAATATCTCTTGATTTAATCACCTTGAATAACAGAGTAAAAACTGCTGTTGAAAGATTTGATCAAATCAAAGACCTTTCTGAGACTTATTTAGCAGAAAGAACTAATGCGGTTTTAACCCAAAGAGAACTTCAGGATATCAGAGCTGAAACAGCCATTTATGAAAATAAAATCCAGAATCAATTAGATTCTTTAACCCTTAAGCTGCGCATCGCATCATATGATGCTTTGACCGACTTGCAGTAAATTGCGCTTCGCATCATGTGATGCTTTGGAGTACTACGCAAGATTTAAATGGCCCGCAGATACACAGGGTTCACGACACCTTCATCAGGGGTCTTGTAAACAGACGCCATTTAAAAAATAAATCGTGGGCCAAATTCCCGGGTGTTAGGGGCCTCAGTATTGAGTGAGCTACCAAGCCTGACGCACGCAGCATGAGCTCACAGCACTGCTGTTCAGCTTGTAATCACAGTGTAACACGGGGGGGGGGGGGGGGTTCTTGTGTTCTATTCTCCCCCTTTCTCTCTCTGCCCGTATTTTAACTCTGTTCTCTCTACCAAGGGACCCCAAAACTTTCACTTGAGCCGATCCCACGCCACGTGGTCTTAAGACGATTGACTGACTTAAGGTTCTACAACCCGTATGACGTGATATAGGCTTCTAGCAAAACCCTAGGGTCGCCTTTTTGCTGCCACCACCAGACCAACATCACTGAGCAATGATCGAAGTCTGGATCGATCATGCTAATAAATAACTTTGGGGCTTGATCCCCACTAGTAACATATAACTTGGATCTTACGTTAAGCTTTGGAGATATTAAAATCAAAGGGAATAACCGATCTCTTAATCTTTGTATTAGGCTTTGCGGCCCAACGAAAACTCGGCCTCGTGGGGACCACGTGACAAAGACATGAGAATGGAAAACAAGAACCCCCCCCCCTCCATGTTACAATGGTGCACAGTGGTGGTTTCAACAATTTTATTTGAAATTGTTGAAAGGCTCACGTGTCTAGCCATTCGGATACGTGCGTAGATGCTAGGGAGGACAGCCGTGGGCCAGGATTAGCAGTGCGATTGAGTGGGGATTGGCGAATCTTAGGGTCATGCGGGCTGATACGATTAAGGATTAGTTAGTAAGTTAGGCTGTTAAGATTTATTGGCTAAGGAGACCGCTTCGAATCGATTGGACTGGGTACCTTACTCGACCCATTGCAATTGATTCAGAGGTGTTGGGAGCCACCATACTCTCAACAGCAGTTCCTTGTGGGCTGTCTGAGCGGATTTATCTGTGGGACGCCAGGAGATCGATCCGAGGGCGTTGTTAGACGACCCAAAACGCTAGGAAAAACGTAAATCCGTGAAGGGCGTTGCGGCCTCCGAGGGACGGACGAGTAAACTATCTAGCAGCGATTCAACGACTAAGTGATCGCACACTTAGTGAAGGTTGAGTCGTCTCTAGTCTTAATTGCTGCTGAAGGCTGCGTGTCGCTCTGTTAAAACCTAGATGGTCGAGACCCCTAGGCTAGGCGCGGTACGGCGAGCGGGTAGGAGCGATTATAGGATTACATCGAGTGTATCATCGAATTAAGTATAATTAAATTTATGTAAAGTAATTCCTTTATTGGCGTGTTCTAGAGACTAAAAATTTTTGTTTCCCCTAAATTCAATCCCCGGTTAAAAATTTTCCCAAGTGTTTAGTGTTTTCATGTACATTAGGCTAAGTCCGTACATTAAGCTTTGCTATTCCCTATTGTATTAGTCTAAGTCAGAGGCGTTGTTTCTAGAGTGTAGTTAATCCTCTGAACTTAGGACTATATGTTGGTCGCTATAGTTAGTGAAGGAAATATATTAGGGATAGTAATTTTCGTTGTAAATGTTTAATAGAGTTCGTGGAATATTTCGAAGTATTTTGGGATAAGTTTTTGGCTAAGTCAGCGTCGGGAAGTCGTTAACTGTATTTAATTGGTGTTCACGAGTAATGTATATGATCTGGGTATCATTAGGATTCCCCAGTCGATGCGAGTGATATTATTCTAGTTTTACCAGTAAGATGGTACAATTGCGTTTTTAGACATAGAATTTTTTGGTAGAAACGTAGGTGGAAAATTTTCTAAGTCCAGCTTGGGCTAGAATCTGACTTTTTGGCAAAAATTCGAATTTTCATGTTTCGTGTATATTCTAGGGTCAGTATTACCCTCTAGTGTGCCCAAGGGACGTAATTCTGTTCTTAAGCATTAAACAGTGATAATTACATTTTTGCCGAATTTAGTTATTTTCGAGGAAATCGTGCTGTCATTTTTGTACGAGTCCAAGTGAGGTGAAAACCTTGGATTTTAACGAAAAGTCGAATTCATGACTGTTGAAACCGCCCGAAATGTCAGTTTTGTTTTGTATACAGCGTTAGTACTAAATAACAGCGTATTTATGTCTGGGAACGAGAAACCCACTTTTGCGAATTAAGTGAGTTTTGCGATATTTAGGGTGATAGATTTTTTTTCCGGCTGCAGAAAAATTGGCTGAGTCCAGCATTGAGTAAAAACGCAGTTTTTGGTGAAAATTCAAATTTTGGCAAGCAAAATATATGTCCTGGGTGTCTATATTAATCGCTAGAGCGGTTTATTAACGTTAAACTAGTTATTTTCCTTCAGAATAAAAATTGTGATTTTTCAGCGTTGAAGCGAAAAAGCATGGGACTTGGTTTTTTTTTCAGTGCAGCTGGTCCCGCTCCATCACTCATCAGTGACAGTGACTACAGTAAATATTCTTTATGTAATCCATCACGAGTGCTGCGCGTTAGTTACTGTTATCATTTTAATTGTTTTACATAAATTAGATTCTTTAACTTTTTTTAACGTAAAGGACATTGCTTTCAGTAATAGGACTGCGGGTTATTTCACGGTCAGACACGAGTGCGGGGCAGACGCTCATTCATTGGATTCACATCAGAGATTCTCTTGATTAATCGTTGTATTTCCTATTTTGGGAATTTCGTTGGTTTTCGCTTAGAAAGAGTTGTGATTTTTTTTTATTTGTGTAAGATCACGGTTGTAGTGAGTCCGGGTCGAGGGTGTATTAAAGGGTAGTTACAAGAGACATGGCACACCAGGAATCACATGACATGTTTAACCCAGACAGTGACCAGTCAGTGGGGACCAGTGGGAGTGAAAGTGGAGAGGACAGCTCCTCTTCCGACACCACGGAGTGACGTCAGCTCAGGTAGGTCAGCGGACGTCCCAGGTGGGGTTAGTGGGACTGAGGCGACGGGGTCAAGGGTTCTGCATGGGACTGGGCAGTCGAGGGTATCTTCCCATTCCAGTACAGATACGATTATTGACATGAGTGGGGAGTCTCGCGAGAATTCGTCCCAAGAGTGGGGGGAGCCGTCTTGGGTTCCCCCACAGACAACATCGACCCCATACCAACAGGGCATACAGGGAGCTGGACAGGGGGCATCAGTTAGTACGGTAGGATGTTCCACTTCGTTCGGTAGAGAACATGGCCAGCAACCTGTTCAACGTGAACATGAACAGCCACACCAACAGCAGGAACTACCCCACATAATACCAATACCACAACACCTACTCATAAGCATAAGCTGGAGAAACAGGCAGGAGTAACTGGTAGGGCGCTCCAGTGGATAAGGGAGTACCTAAGCAATAGGAAGCAGAGAGTTATAGTGAGGGGTGAGACCTCAGAATGGCGTGAAGTCACCAGTGGAGTCCCACAGGGCTCTGTGCTTGGACCTTTCCTGTTTCTGATATACGTAAATGATCTCCCAGAGGGTATAGACTCATTCCTCTCAATGTTTGCTGACGACGCCAAAATTATGAGAAGGATTAAGACAGAGGAGGACAGCTTGAGGCTTCAAGAAGACCTGGACAAGCTGCAGGAATGGTCGAACAAATGTATGTTAGAGTTTAACCCAAGCAAATGTAATGTAATGAAGATAGGGGTAGGAAGCAAGAGACCAGATACAAGGTATCACTTGGGAGATGAAATACTTCAAGAGTCAGAGAGAGAGAAAGACCTGGGGGTTGATATCACGCCAGACCTGTCCCCTGAAGCTCATATCAAGAGGATAACATCAGCAGCATATGCCAGGTTGGCTAACATAAGAACGGCCTTTAGAAACTTGTGTAAGGAATCTTTCAGAACATTATATACCACATATGTCAGACCAATCCTGGAGTATGCAGCTCCAGCATGGAGTCCATATCTAGTCAAGCATAAGACTAAACTGGAAAAGGTTCAAAGGTTTGCCACCAGACTAGTACCCGAGCTGAGAGGTATGAGCTACGAGGAGAGACTATGGGAATTGAACCTCACTTCGTTGGAAGACAGAAGAGTTAGGGGGGACATGATCACCACATTCAAGATTCTCAAGGGAATCGACAGGGTTGATAAAGACAGGCTATTTAACACAAGGGGAACACACACTAGGGGACACAGGTGGAAACTGAGTGCCCAAATGAGCCACACAGATATTAGAAAGAACTTTTTTAGTGTCAGAGTGGTTGACAAATGGAATGCATTAGGAAGTGATGTGGTGGAGGCTGACTCCATACACAAATTCAAGTGTAGATATGATAGAGCCTAATAGGCTCAGGAACCTGTACACCTGTTGATTGACGGTTGAGAGGCGGGACCAAAGAGCCAGAGCTCAACCCCCACAAGCACAACTAGGTGAGTACAACTAGGTGAGTACCTAGGTACACCTCATCTGTCACTACAACAACCCCAACCCCACCTCCTATACCAACCCCATCCTCAATTCCCATACCAACCCCATCCTCATTTCCTATACCAACCCTAACCTCCATTCCTATACCAACCCTTCCCCCAACCCCAGGCCACTCCATATCCATTCCAACCCCAGGCCACCCCATATCCATTCCAACAGGCCACCCCATATCCATTCCAACCCCAGGCCACCCCATTCCCATTCCAACCCCATACCCATTCCAAACCCAGGCCACCCCATACCCATCCCAACCCCAGGTCACCCATACCATACCTCAACCCTAACCCCAACCTCAATCCACACCCCAACCCAAGGCAACCCAAGCCATACCTTTACCTTCTTCCCAGCCCCAGGCCACCTACACCTCACCTCAACCCCAACCCCAACCTCAATCCACACCCCAACCCGAGACCACTCAAACCATACCCCTACCATCTTCCGAACCCCAGGCCACCCACACCTTACCTCAACCCCAACCCCAACCTCAATCCATACCCCAACCCAAGGCCACCCACACCATACCTCAACCCCAACCTCAATCCACACCCCAACCCGAGGCCACCCAAGCCATACCCCTACCTTCTTCCCAACCCAAGGCCACCCACACCTTACCTCAACCCCAACCCCAACCTCAATCCAGTTCCCAACCCCAGGGCCCACCCACTTCCAGTAGCCCCGCGTCACACAAGCCGGGAATTGTGAGTCTGATTCCCAAGTTAACTCTGCTGACACTCAGAGGTACGGAGTTGCCGCTTAATAAGGTGGAACGCAACCGCCGAGTGGAAGACTGGCTTTGTCAGATTAGTACGATGCTGGAGGCTGTCCCAGAGGATAGTTTGAAAATTACTCTCGCTATGGGGGCTTGCGTGGACATAGCCGGTCCACTAGCGAGAGTGACTGAGTTTCAGCACCTGACGACTTGGCCTCAGTTTGTCCAAGCGATTAGGGACAGATTTAAAGAAAAGGTGTCAGAAGATGAGGCTCATATGTACCTGCAGTCACTTAAGAAGGATGACCGCAGCACTATCAAAGATTTCGGGACACTATTGAAGAGTAGGGTTGACGATCTCACTACGGAACTGGGGTTAGATTCGCGTTAGGCAGAGCGATTAGCTAAACAATTGTTCTGCAGAACGTTACCTTCTGCTATGGGGCCATTTTTAGTTGCGGAGGGAGCGCTTGTGAGTTATAAGGAACTAGTCCAACAGGCCGCCACAGCCTTAGACAGACAGATGCGCATGGAGACGACGGGCACTCAGTTGTCACTGTACGTAGAGGCCTTAAGTAAAGGCGAGGGAGCCAAGCCGAGTAACTGTGGCGCGGGTTCATCAGGCGGGAAGCAGCCCTCAGCTGCAAGTTCGAGCCAGCCTGCGCGGGGTACCAACAGAGACCCGCGGAGGTGTTACTCCTGCGGGAAGCGCGGACATATACAGAGGGACTGTTAAATCACTAGTACGAAAGAATGAAAGAAGGCTCCTAGTGATGGTAGGCCTACTTTTGAGGTGAAAGTGGAAGGTGTAAGATTGACAGCTTTTGTTGATACAGGAAACCAGGCAACGGTAATTAAAAAGTCAGCCTTCAGCAATTTTAGGTATGCACGCCTTAAACGTAGCGCTAAGACATTAACAGCTGTCAATGGGGAAAAGATTTAGATCGTAGGTCAAGGTACAGTTAATTTTGAGATTGATGGGGAATTGCAGCCTCACACATGTACGATCGTAGAGAACCTTGATTTTCCGGGTCACATCTTAATGGGAACTGATTTTCTGTCGCGATTTGATTATTCCTTGCCTGCTCAAAAAGGGGCTAGGAACTACAGGTTGCAGTTGAGACAGACTTCCTACCCAGTGGAGATGATCGACCATCCCCCAGTTGTAGCTTCAATTACGAGGAAGCAAAAATATAATGCGCACTATCCAAAATTGATTTTTAAGTCTCTTCCAGACACAATTAAGAGGTCTTGTGCATTGCATGCATTGACCAAACAGAGTTGCCCACCACATTCTGTTAAATTTATTAAAGTAGCCGTGGGACGTCACATACAACCGGGTACCACCCTTCAGGTGGCTGGGAGATGTGATAGCTTATTAATTCCTCATCACTTAATTGTACCTTACCTTGAGGTTACCTTGAGGTGCTTCCGAGGCTTAGCGTCCCCGCGGCCCGGTCGTCGACCAGGCCTCCTGGTTGCCGGACTGATCAACCAGGCTGTTGGACGTGGCTGCTCGCAGCCTGACATATGAGTCACAGCCTGGTTGATCAGGTATCCTTTGGAGGTGCTTATCCAGTTCTCTCTTGAACACTGTGAGGGGTCGGTCAGTTATGCCCCTTATGTATAGTGGAAGCGTATTGAACAGTCTCGGGCCTCTGATGTTGATAGAGTTCTCTCTCAGAGTACCTGTTGCACCTCTGCTTTTCAACGGGGGTATTCTGCACATCCTGCCATGTCTTCTGGTCTCATGTGATGTTATTTCTGTGTGCAGGTTTGGGACCAGCCCCTCTAATATTTTCCACGTGTAAATTATTATGTACCTCTCCCGCCTGCGCTCAAGGGAGTACAGTTTTAGGCTATTTAGTTGGTCCCAATAGTTTAGATGTTTTACTGAGTGGATTCTAGCAGTAAAGGATCTCTGCACGCTCTCCAGGTCAGCAATTTCTCCAGCTTTGAAAGGTGCTGTCATTGTGCAGCAGTACTCCACTCTAGAGAGCACAAGCGTTTTGAAAAGTATCATCATCGGTATAGCATCTCTAGTGTGAAAAGTTCTTGTTATCCAACCTATCATTTTTCTTGCAGTTGTGACGGCTACTTTATTGTGTTCTTTAAAGGTAAGGTCTTCCGACATGAGTACACCCAGATCGTTTACATTGCCTTTTCGTTCTATGTTATGATTTGCCTGAGTTTTGTACGTGGTTTCCGTTTTTATATTTTCATTTTTTCCATAGCGCATGAGCTGGAACTTATCTTCGTTAAACATCATATTATTTTCTGTAGCCCATAGAAAGACCTGATCTACATCTGACTGGAGGTTTGCCGTGTCCTCTATGTTGCCAACTCTCATGAAGATCCTAGTGTCATCTGCAAAGGATGATACAGTGCTATAGGTTGTGTTCTTGTCTATGTCCGATATGAGGATGAGAAAAAGTACTGGAGCAAGCACAGTACCCTAGGGGACTGAGCTCTTCACGGTTGATGGGCTGGATTTTATTTTGTTGACTATTACACATTGGGTTCTGTTGGTCAGGAAATTGTAGATCCATCTGCCTAGTTTTCCGGTAATTCCTTTTGAACGCATTTTATGTGCAATAACACCATGGTCACATTTATCAAAAGCTTTTGCGAAATCTGTGTAAATTACACCAGCGTTTTGTTTGTCTTCCATAGGATCTAATGCCATATCATAGTGGCCCAGCAACTGCAACAGGCAAGAGCGCCCTGTTCGAAACCATGTTGCCTGGGGTTATGGAGATGCTGTGGTTCCATGTATTTTGTGATCTTACTTCCTAGCACTCTCTCAAAATTTTTATGATGTGCGATGTTAGTGCTATCGGTCTGTAATTTTTTGCCTCTGTCTTATTTCCTCCTTTATGAAGTGGTGCTATCTCTGCTGTTTTTAGTATATCAGGAATAACGTCAGTATCAAGGCTTCGTCTCCACAGAATGTGGAGGGCCTGCGATAGTGGTTTTTTACAGTTCTTTATGAATATGGAGTTCCAAGAATTCGGGCCTGGTGCAGAGTGCATAGGCACACTGTTTATGGCTTTTTCAAAATCCAGTGGGGATAGGGTGACGTCTGATATATGATTTGATGTTGGTATCATATCCATGAAAAATTCATTTGGGTTATCAATCTTTAGTGTGTTTAATGGCTCGCTGGAAACAGAGTCGTACTGCTTCCTCAGTAGCTCGCTCATTTCTTTGTTGTCATCGGTGAAAGTTCCATCTCCCTTTCGCAGGGGCCCGGTACTAGATGTGGTTTTTGATCTTGATTTTGCATAGGAGAAAAATATTTCGGATTTCTCTCTATTTCACTGATGGCCTTTTGCTCTCTTTGCCTCTCCTGGGTTTTGTATGATTCTTGTAGCTTCCTTTCAATTGTTTCTATTTCTCTACCTAACCTTCTTCGCCGTTCTTGAGATAGGGTGCGACTCTCAAGTTGTTCCGCGATTCGTTTCCTTCGCCTATATAGGGAACGACGTTCCCGTTCCAATCTGCATCTCTTCCTTTTTTTCTTAGGGGTATGCGGTTTGAACATATTTCTAGTGCTACTGAGCTTATTTTTTTCCAGGCACTGGTTCAGGTTTGCATTATCTAGCTGTTCTTCCCAGTTTATTTCTGTGAAGTCCTGGTTTATTTGCTCCCAGTTTATCTGTTTATTATTGAAGTTGAATTTGCTGAAATCTCCTCCACCGGGAATCTGGACTGGTTTTGAAGGTCTACTCCCCATGGTTGTCATAACTTCAATTAAGTTGTGATCTGAGTAACAGGTATTTGCAATCATTATGTTCCAGATCAATTCATCGTTATTAATGAAAATGAGGTCCAGCGTGTTCTCCTTCCTAGTTGGTTCTACTATTTGCTGGTTTAAGGCAAACCTGTCGCACATCCGTAGCAGGTCATTTGCATGTGCCTGTTCATTTAGGCTACTTCCTGGTATTCTTTCTGATATTACTGTATTAGCCAGGTGCTTCCATTTCAGATGCCGTAGGTTGAAGTCCCCAAGCAGGATGATGTTCGGAGCTGGATTTGTGAGGTTTTCCAAGCAGTGTTCTATTTTCATTAGTTGGTCTTTAAACTGCTGAGGGTTTGCCTCCGGTGACTTATATACAAGGACAATAACTACATTTAGAATCTCTAGTTTGATTATCAGCGCTTCCACCATATCATTTGAGGTGTTTAGCAGCTCAGTACAGATGAGTGCGTCTTTGATGTAGAGGCTGACCCCACCCTGAAGCCGGTGTTTCCTATCACATCTGAAAAGATTGTACTCTGAGATCCATATTTCACCATCATGGTAGTCCTTTGTGTGGGTTTCTGTTAGGGCTGCAAACACTGCATTTCCCTCATGAAGGAGACCATCTATAAAGTGAACTTTGTTGGATTTGCGTTTTTTTATACCCTGTATGTTGGAAAATATAAATGATGTTATCGTGTTAGTGGTAGTGCTGGAAGCCTTACCTGGTGTTAATATCTGAGGCTCTGGTAAGGAGGCCACTGTGTTTGTGTCCAGGGTGTGTTATTTTGGAAGTGATTCGTCCTGTTTTGGTAGTGTAGTGGTTTGTAGTGCTCGATAAAGGTGCACTTATTCCAGTTGTCAATCTTTCACACAAGACGTTTCGCTTCAGGGCAGGTGATAGAGTATCTCAGGGAACCATGGTGGAGGACACAGAAATCTTTCACCATGAGTCAGCTGAGACGCCAACCGTCACTGCACAATGTAGTGCATTGAACATGATAGATACGAAAACACCATCCAACGTACAGTATGGGACGAGAAATGTTGCACGGAATGTGGAAGAAGTAGAAAAATTAATTTCAGCACTTGATTTCCAACATGTTGCACAGGCGGATAGGAAGGCACTGAGAGGAGTTTTGCGAAAATTCCCGAAATTATTTGCGACAGAGGATGACCAGATTGGTCTCCTTGATAAGATTGAGCACACCATTCCAACTGGTGATCATTTGCCTGTGTACACGAGACAGTGGAGGTTGCCGGAACAGGCAAAGAACGTTATCAGGGAGGAGTGCCAGAAAATGTTGAAACAGGGCGTAATAGAGCCTAGTACGTCACCGTGGCTCTCTCCTGTTGTGCTAGTTCGGAAACTGGACGGTAGTTATCGTTTCTGTGTTGACTACCGGAAGGTGAACGAATTAACTAAGGGTGATGTGTATCCGTTGCCCCGAATACAGGATATAATAGATCAATTTGGTGCGGCTAAGTATTTCTCAACTCTTGACGCGAAATCGGCGTATTGGGCGATTCCGGTGGCAGAACAGGATAGGGAAAAAACAGCATTCTCGGATGGTAGGCACACTTATCAATTCCGAAGGATGCCGTTTGGTTTAAAGACAGCGCCTTCGTCGTTTCAGAGGGCCATAAACTTCATCCTCAGCCCGGTCCTGGGTAGGCATTCTTTAGCGTACCTGGATGATGTTGTGATATATTCCAGGACGTTTGAGGAACACCTACGGGACTTGACTGAGACTTTGACGTTGTTAGATCAGGCAGGGTTCAAGCTTAACGTTCAGAAGAGCACCCTGACGGCTCAGAAATTCAAATTTTTGTGGATCCAGGTGTGCCCAGACGGTATCCGACCTGACCCAGATTCTTGCCGCGCCATTGCTGACATGCCTACTCCAAGGACAGCAAAGGACGTGCGTAGGTTTTTGGGGGCGGCCGGATATTTTCGTCGTCATATTGAAGGTTTCGCTGGCATTTCAGCACCCCTGACTCATCTGACAAAGAAAAATGCGAAGTTTGTGTGGAAATCTGAGCATGACGAAGCCTATCGCAAACTGAAAGACAAACTAATCACGACACCGGTCTTGGATATTCCTGATTTTGAGAAAGAGTGGGAGGTGCACACTGACGCCAGCGGTATAGCTATTGGCGGGTGCTTAATTCAGCGAGATGCGGACAATTTACCCCATCCGGTAGCCTATTTTAGTAGGAAGGTCAAAGGACCTGAAGTTCGTTATTCAGCTACGGATCGGGAGGCACTGGCAGTAGTAGAATCAGTTAGGTATTTCGAGCCTAACCTATTTCAGCGGCACTTTGTAATTTACACAGACCATCGAGTGTTGACACACATATTTAAGAAGTGAACAAAATGCCCACGAATGTCACGCTGGTCTCACGGATTATCGGCCCACTCATTCCAGATTTTGTACAAGCCTGGTCCAGCACATGTTGTGCCAGATACGCTAAGTAGAAACATAGCGGCAGTTCAAGTTAATGAAAATATTGAAACCATTCCATCAGATTAAATGAGAGAATACCAGATGAGCGAGCCTAGATGGAAAGAAATTATTGAGTATTTAGAGGGAGGAAAATACCCGAAAAAGAAAAAGAATTTACCTATTCATGATTTTGAAATGAAACAGGGCGTCCTGTATTATGTTAATAGCCAGAATGATAGGGCAGTATTTCAACTAGTTATTCCGGACACGTTGCAGTCATCAGCGTTAAAGCTTGCGCATGCTTCAAAAATTGCAGGGCATCCGGGGATCTTTAAAAACGACTTAAAGGCAAAGTCCTCTATTTTATTTTCCAGGATTACTTTCTGAAGTAATCAATTTCGTGAAGTCGTGCAATCGTTGCCAGAGGAGGAAAGGCACCCTTAAGGTACAAGCCCCACTTCAGGAATTTCCTGAAATTCGTGAACCTCTAGACCGGGTGGGGGCCGATTTGATTGATTTACATCACAGTCATTCAGGGAATAGATACGTGTTGGTGTTAGTTGACCATTTGTCTAGGTATACTACACTAGTTGCATTACCTCAGAAGGATTCTCATACGGTTGCAGATGCGTTCTTGCGTAGGTTCGTTACTGTATTCGGACCTCCTAAAGTTTTAGTCTGTGACCGGGGTCAAGAATTCAATGGGAATATATTTAGAGAAGTTTGTAAGATTTTAGAGACAACTTCGGCTTTTACAACAGCCTACCACCCACAAGCAAACGGAATGACGGAACGGACTAATTGTTCAGTCAAGGATATGCTTGCAATCCTTGCTGAACATGATGCAAACTTTTGGGATGAACACATACCCTATGTTCAATTAGCCTTGAATACTGCCATCAACCAATCGAGTAACACCCAACCCCTTCATTTGTTTACTGGTAATTCATGCAATTTCCCCTCAGGTCTGCTTAACAGACATAATGTTGCATACGGGGAGGACTATCCTTCAGAAGTCCTTGGAAAAATGAGAAATGCATGGAATATTGCAGCTGAAGCGTCCAAGAAGGCACGGGAATCGGTATGCTCATTTTTATGACAAGAAAGTGCGCCCCCTTGAGTTAAAGGAAGGAAGCCTCGTATTGAGAGTGAATGAGGCTGCGCCCGCCAATCAGAGTAGGAAACTTGCTCCGAGGTGGCGAGGACCATATAGAGTAGTTAAAAGGGCAGGGCCGGTTAATCTTGTTATAAAAGGAGTATTCGAGGACCAGGTGGAAAGGACAATTCATGTAAATAAATTGAAACATTATCATGCTAGAGAGGAATTAGAACTGCCTTCAGCGGGTCTAGTTCCTGACTCATGGCTTCACCGACGAGTCAGAGGATGAGGATGACCCTCTGTCATCGCTCATCAGTAGTCAGGTGCAGTCTCGCCACCCTATGGTGACGAGATCTCGCGCTATACAGTCAAGTAACTTCCTTGGTTAGTATAAATTAGTATTCATTAGATTTTCCTGTAGAGGCAATGAAATGAACTATTACTATACTTAACTCAGGTAGCAGCTTTTACCGTGCTCTGGGGTTCCACCTCCACCAAACCCAGAGTATATCTATGCTTCCGCTGTGTTGTGTCTGTCTGTTCCCAGGTCTGATTGGTACACCGACCCAGTTGTTCCAGCCACACGTGAACCCTTGTCTGTAAAGACCGAGGGGGAAGGCACGTTACACAAAGCCCTTCCCCCACCAGACCCAGTAACCCATACATCAGTTACTTTGGGGATGAGTGACTATCCAAGAGTCACCCGGCCGACGCCTCACGTCACTAACGAGGTTGTCAGGGCCAGCGAGCTGTCCACATATAGTAGTCACCAGAGGTGTCATACAACGCCGGGGTAGCTGTCTCGAGATCACCACTACCCACCTGCTGCGTCATCAAGACTGCAGCCATTCCAGCAGTGTTGGAGGAGAGGTCAAGAAATGGAAAGCACGTAGCAGTACTCAAGAATTTCGCCGGAAGATTAATGATTACATCATCTGAAGCAACAAGAAAGCGGAAATAAGGCGGTCACAGGTGGAAGGTACGGTTTCCCTACAGAGTACCGGGACTCGCCAATAGAAGGTCGCAAAATTATCTCCTTTGGCCTAAAGTCAGCGGTGTGAGGGTATACACAGCTGGTGTTTACGGCCTAGTAACCTGGTGACATCAAGAAACGCCTGAGATGACGTGAGCAGTGATGGAAGACGAGATTCACCTGTTCTGCAAACAAGCAACCCGCCTTTACGACCTTCTGACACCACTTCTGTTACGAGACACTGTTGGTACATCTAGTCCTGCTCTGATGTGGTCATCTGCACCGTCAAGTTAACATCAAGACTGCCATGTGAACTGTGATTGATATGAAGGCGTGTGGACTGTCGGGAGCAAGATCAATGGCCGAAGTAACAGTATTCGACAGCTGTCATTTGGCACTCTGTCGTCATTCAAGAGTACCGGATGGGAGTACAAGAGGACCAGGTATCGATGTCTACGCATGAGAAAAGCAAGATCGACACCGTCATCGTCAGAGACTACATTCAGCATCCATCACCATCGATTTTTTTTTCTCGATTACTCAATATGAACAATTGATACAAACGATAAAGTTGGCTATGAACATCTGTATAAAGAATATTTGGACACTTTTGTTTAAATGTTGAAAAACAGATCTAGAATCACATTACTCTATAAATGTTGGAAAACAGATTTAATATAATTATTCTGGTATATAATGATATGAAAATTTCGCTCTATAAATTGGTCAGAAAAGGAATAACCGATCTCTTAATCTTTGCATTAGGCTTTGCGGCCCAACGAAAACTCGGCCTCGTGGGGACCACGTGACAAGGACATGAGAATGGAAACAATGAAATGGAAAATAATAAAAATGCATATTACTAACTAAATGGTTTATTAAAAAAAACTAAACAAAATCCAAAGAGGTTCACTCCCTGATCTGAGCACTGCCTGGCAATGAGTTGACCTATTCCCTATAACAACTCGTAAAGCAACTCTACCTTTTTGGCGACCAGCTAGATGTTCGTGCTAAGGTCTTGGGAAGAGGTGGAGTGGGCACCTTCCCTGTGCTGTCCGGGAAACCACACTGTCCTGTTCGGCTAGTCCTACCCAGACCAGAGCAGTGTATTGTTGCGCCTAGTATCTAAGTTACTTGCAAGGTTTAAGTTTAACAATTAACATTTGTTGCACTGAATGATCCAGATTGGTTGAATTATTTTAACTGAAGTTAAATTACACAAGCATCTTAAGGAAGAGCTATTCCCGATCACAAAATGGCTATTTGACCTTTGAGAATTACTGAATGTGGAAACTCTGCTGACCTGTAACCGCCAGGTCACTGAGGTCATTCCGCGCTACAGCCTAGTCCTGGCTTGTGACGTCACTGATGGTGACTTAACTCATTCTCCTAATAATTAGAATACTCTTGATACTATAACCATGAATATTATACAATACAATTTTAATACAAAATGAATGAAGGCTAATTTCTCTAAATAAGTGAATACTATAGAATGATTCATTATACAAAACTTGTGAACAAAGGCGCCAGTTATTTTCACCGTCAATCCCCCCAGGGGATGCTCCCGGGTCACCACGTGGGTCCAGCTTCCCATTCTCCCATGTGTAGATAAAACATTCTGGATAATTCTTACAACAAACCTAGTTTGTTACAACAGCATCGCCTAAAAATGCCATTATATACTTGTTCATGCTATTATGTAGCGATGATATTATTACAGAAGACCCCCTGACTGTGATAAAACTGACCAGGGTTCTGATAATAGCAGGATTGTGGTGATATTTAGCGCTGTGCTCCATGGAGGGAGGAGTAATGTTGTGGGAGGGAGGGTTGTGGCCTCGTCTTCTGACTGTGTGGCCACCTTTCATTGACTGCACTCACCATACCAGCTTAGTGGTTCGCTATGGTGAACACAAATGTAGATACTTATATATAACGTGTGTATAGAGGGTATAAACAGCAATAGGAATAGGTTGGGAGCCGCCATTTTGGTGAGGGAGGTGGTGTCGTCTGCACGACTTATCATGTTTACTGGTGACCACTATGGTCTTTGGGCACCATACCAGTTTACTTGTACAAGTATGATGAATAAAACTGGTAGATACTTATATATAATGTGTGTATATAGTGTAATAACACCACAAACAGTATTGTTGGAGGAGAAATATTAGTGCGTCTGGCCTTGAGGGCGGCTGCCATCAGCTGACTGTGAGAGTAGCTATGTCTTTGTGAATATATTCACCATACAAGCTTAGATGTACAGTTATGGTGAACAAAACATGTAAATACCTATATATAACGTCTGTTTATAAAAGCAAAAACAGTATGGTGGGAGAAGAATGGTGGCAAGTCAGGTGAGGTGAGGGAGGGAGGGAGTGGCAGCCAGTGGCAGGCTGCCACTGCCACTCAGCATGCCAACTTAGTGGTTCGTTATGGTGAACACGAATGTAGATACTTATATATAACGTCTGTAGATAGTGAATAAAAGCAAAAACAGTATGGTGGGAGGAGAATGTTGGTGAGTGAGGTGTTGAGGGAGGGAGTGAGTGGCTGGCTGGTGTGTGGCGGTCACTCCTCGTTACTTTTTGACTCAAAATAGCAACTTAGTGGTTCGTTATGGTGAACAAAACATGCAGATACTTATATATAACCTGTGTATATAGTGTAATGACCGACAAAGTATTTGTTCACGGCTTGATGAACATAATAATTGAATCAACAATATGCGCACCATATTTTTGAGTACAGCGATGATTTACTCATTTTTTTATATAAATATATCACACTACACACTATTGAATAATATTACAGCAAAAAACTACGAGACATTAATCAGAGACATTGAAATAATTAGGTAATTATCTCATTGTGGCAACTCCGGCCTGACAGCTGGGGAGCAACAGACCGCCTGGGACGCATGCTGAGTCAGCGCCTAATTTTTTTGCCAAATTCCCCGCCTTATAGCGGGCAATATTTGCCACTTACGATTTTTTATTATTTTTCCAATGATCAGTGAACACAAATTAACAGGTTAGGAAGAAAAAATATTTTTTTTTTGTATGCGCCTGTGGGTGTCAAATGTTATATAGCCATGTGCCATTTAAGGGTTAAACAAACTAATATCACAAGCAGTAACCCAATCAAATGTGAGCTCATCCACTCAGCAGGGTACTGCAACTATCACACATATAGCAGCAGAGCTCCCAAAGGTACATTTACCATATTTTGAGGGGAAAGCTGAAGATAATTGGGATACCTTCTGGAGAGCTTTCGATTATTTAATACACTTGAATGTTTCTCTCACTAAGGCTATTCAATTTTTATTTACAAAGCCAAGTAAGAGGAAAGGCATTGCAGGTCATTGCTAATTTGTCATTAACAGATGATGATTATGACCATGCCCTACAACTGTTACATGATAACTACAGTGATAAGGAGACTGCAATTGCCTGTCTCTCATACAAATTATTGGATTTACCCTCTCCAAATAAAAGTTATGAGTCACTACAATCATTTCGATTGTCTATAGAATCAATCATCAAAGCCCTCAGTACTAAAGTACCTGTAGGAAATGATTAGTGTTTTACAAAGTTAATCATTCAAAGGAAACTTCCTAATGAGGTCAAAGACAGCCTATGCACCCATTATAACACCAACATCTTATCACAGAGCCAAATCTTTGATAGACTTCGAGCTTACGTACAAAGATTACAAAGCCGAGGAAAGCTTAGAACACAAGAAAAAATCACCAAAGGTGAATCTTCAGACAAAAATACAAATGTCCCAACTGGCAGTCAAAAATCAAAGCAACAAAAGTCATCATCTGCAAATGGAAACAGAGAAATGTTGGCTCATATGCTATATCATCCACATTTAACAGAACTGTAGAGAATCTAGCTCCCAAGACAGAAAAAAAACAAAAGGAGCTACAAGTGGCCCAAGATGTTTATTCTGTCAGGAAGAACATGCCATGTATTAATGCACAGCCTATGCAGATGCAGACTGTGCCAACAGAATCAATATCAACATGCATCACAGGCAAAGCCAAAGGGAGATAATTCTTCACCAGCTGTACAATTTTGTGAGGTACAGAGCAATGTTAATGCCTTAATAGCAAAAACAATTACTACAGATACATTACCTACTGCACAGCTGGAATTAATCAATCAAGGAGCTTGCATTCAAACAAAAGTACTAGATCTTGAAGCTACAACTCCTGATAAATCACATCATACAGAAACTGTAATTGTTGCTTGACTAGGCAAAGAACAGTCACCACTATATATCCCCCACATCATTGATGACAGATTACAATCTGTGCATAAATTGCGGCAACTTGATGCAATAGACATAATTCCTGAACAACCAAGTCCTGATGATGTCTGTACATATAATCAGTACTTAGAAACTGTACAGTACCATGATGGACAGTACTAGGGTAAGGCTACCATGGAAAATCAACCATAAAACCTTACCTACCAACTATCACATGGCTTATAGTCAATTTAAATCTCAATTAGCAAAACTAAAGAAAAGGCCGGAGCATTTAAGACTCTACCATAAGATTATTGCTCAACAGTTAAAGAATAAATTCATCGAAGTCGTGAAACACGACAATAAGCAAACAGGCCATTTTTTACCACAAATGACAGTAATGAGAGAATCAAAAACCTTTACGGATAGTTTTTAATTGTAGCTCTAAATCTGGACTCCAAGGAACCAGTCTAAATGATTGTTTGCAAACAGGTCCAAGTCTAACTCAGAAATTGTATGACATACTGCTGAAGTTTAGACTTAACAAATATGTGTTTTCAGCACATATAAGTAAGGCCTTTCTAACAGTTAGCTTACAGGAAGAAGATAGGGACTTCACAAAGTTTCTATTGGTAGAGAAC
Source organism: Procambarus clarkii (assembly GCF_040958095.1). Classification (NCBI taxonomy): domain Eukaryota; kingdom Metazoa; phylum Arthropoda; class Malacostraca; order Decapoda; family Cambaridae; genus Procambarus; species Procambarus clarkii. The sequence goes on from NC_091185.1 coordinate 33,100,477, forward strand.
CCAGATCTTAATAGTCCTATTGTGACTTACAGATTCTCCTCTGTTCTCTTCGGTGCTAAATCTAGTCCATTTTTTGCTGCAAGTAACTCTAGATACTCATCTGAAGAAATCATCAAGTCCTTATAAGGCTGAAATCAGTCAAAATCTATATGTAGATAATTTTCAAGGGACAGTTAACAGTACTACTGAACTGTTACAATTATATCAACAACAAGGAGCTACAAGGTGCCAACATGCCACTACAGTCATGGGCCTTTAATAATGCAACAGTGAATAATCAAATAGCAAGAGATTACCCTGAATATCACGTACCAAAATCACAAAAGGTGTTAGGTATGGAATGGGATCTAATCTCAGACACAATATCAATGAAATTAGTACCAGTAAACTATTGCATTGCTACAAAAGGGGATTTGCTTTCACAAGTTAGCAAAGTATTCGACCCACTGGTCTACTAAATCCTTTAACTATCAAGTGGCGTTTATTGGTGCAAGAAGCTTGGAAAACTAAAGTTGGTTGAGATGATCCACTACCACTCCAGTTACAAGAAGCTTGGATGGGAGTGGGTAAAGAACAGGCGTTAGTTGAAAAGATAATCTTTCCGAGACACATAGTCGAGGAAAATGAAGAAGTAACACTACATGTATTTGCAGACTCATCAGCCAAAGCTTTCGGAGCTTGTGCTTACTTAGTGATTTCTAATCAATCATATCTTATCACCTCTAAGGCTAGAGTTGCTCCATTAAAAAGAGGACTTTACCTCAGATGGAACTAACTGCATTGCTAACTGGCACACGCTTAGCAGTGCATATCAAAAAAGTCTTGTCTACCATGAACATCAAAGATGTCATTATATGGTCTGACAATGAAGCCATCTTACAATGGGTACGAAACGACAACTGTCTGACTCCATATGTAAAAAATCGCGTCTCAGAAATTAAAGAAATTTCTGCAGGCTTTCAATTGTTGCATGTACCAACAAAAGATAATCCTGCTGATCTCTTATCAAGAGGTATTACGGTTAAACAGTTTGCAAAGGCAGATATTTGGTTTCATGGGCCTCGATGGTTAGTGAATGGTAGTTGGCCTGAACAAACGCCACACGTCATCACGACACAAACCATAACTACCACCAGGCAGCAAGCTCAAATATCAGTCTTGGATTGCACTCGTTACTCCTCGCTCATCAAATTAATCAATGTAACGCAGAACGTTTTTCATTATCTCAGGAAAAGAGGTATAAAATACACTTTTCCTGAGGCACTTATCTATTGGGTAAGACAAGCCCAGAGAGAAACTTATGGGAATAACTATGAAAATCTTCCCCATAAGTTAAAATACAATCTCGGTCTGTGGATAGACCAAGAAAATCACAACATTCTGCGTTGTTGAGGGAGACTTAAACACACAGATATTATTCTTGTGGGGGGAAACCTGACTCCAATAACTAATAATTAAATATATACTTCGATAGCTATGAAGGACCACCACTTTTTGAGAAAAAGTGGAAAACAAAATAAGACAATGGAAAAACTGATCCCAAGAACTAGTGTCCTATGGATCTTAGTGAAACTGTATTTCTTATATAAATGGAGTCAAATTAACCTACACAAAATTGGGGGGTTACTGCTAAAAGATTAATACATCCATAGCATTATTCTGGTGCTGGTTCTTCACCAGAGTAAATAAATATGAAAGTAAATATGGTTGATTGTAATAGATTAATTGGAGGTAAATGCACCTCAATATACTGTTGGATAGAATAGTACAGTATATAGATCAATGGGTTAATATAATAGACCTCTTTTGGAGATCACTACTGTAACTACAGAGTTAATGCTACAGATAAAAAAGGGACAGCTTAGCTGTAAATCTAGTGAGGTGTAATCAGTTGCCACGCTCCACCGACGACGTGTTGCATAGGGCAAATTGTTGCACATGAAGGTGGGGAAGCCTAACACCTCAGTTGGCGTCGCCTTGTTACTGAAAGGCAATTGCATTGTAGAAATCTTCTACATAATAGGTAACTACAAATGCATCCTAAATTACAAGGATAACTGTAGAAATCTTCAGCCAATATCTGTGCAATTTATATTCAAGCACTGTAAATTCCTTCTGTAGAAAACAAAAATAATCATCTATTTAGATGGTAAATTTACTAAAGACACGTACGGGATTTTATTATTTTATATACGGCCTAACGACAACTAGCCTAAATGTTAACTGTGGCCACATGATAACAAACAGGTGAACCTAGCTGCCGAGCCGCGTGTCCGATGATGTGGAGACTTGAGCAATTCTTTGTCCTCCAGCTGTTGCTTGAAAGGCGTTGACTTTGGAATTGCAGATATACTAGTCTGGGACACGGCTATATCATGCCAGATAACGTGGCACCGCTCTACTGGTCGTGGGAGCGAAATAAGTAGGATCAAAACGTAGCTCTGCTACACGCTGTCAATGGCGTCCGAGTCGTGCTCTCTCTCGTTCTGTGTCTGGTGACGCTCTCCCGTCTTCCTCCTCTTCCTTATTGAGCATGCGCGGCTCTCGATAGACATCTCGAGCGTAAACGGATATGTATATATAGCAATTGACTAAGGAAGGAAGAGGTAGTGACGAGTATTAATATCACATTAAATTCTTCTGTGATAAAATAGAATTTCTCGTAACATAAATTGGCTTATTAAAGTTGTGCAGCTAATCGAGGAAATTAAGGTAAAATCATTTACATTAAAGTAATTTCCTCTAGAATGTTTAATATCAACTAAATAAGGGAGTTCCAGTGAGTAGTAGTATACTACGAAATTAAACTTATTAGTAAGTAACTATTTTTAGTAAAGGAAATGATAAACTGGACTCTGTTATAAATCCAACTAAATGTGGAGAGAATTCATGTTACTGCCTGTCGTTCCTCACGTCGTCACTCTCACTAGGAAGAATCTGAATATGTTTAAATAAATCATGATCATGATTAAATCTACAAGTTATTAATTTTAGTAACTACTTGTGGTTAATACAAAGGTTGCATAAAATACAAAGATGTATAAAACTGTTGGTTATTTCCAACAAATCTAGATACTGTGCATCCATGGCTTTCACCAAAAAATCATTGGATCACAAGGTTGATTGTGTTACATACACATCAACAAATCATGAAACATGGAGGAGTGTTAGACACACTCACACATATCAGACAGCAGTACTGGATTCCTCAGGGAAGACAGTCAGTCAAACAATCTTGAAAAATTGCATGATATGCCGAAGGTACAATGCAAGAACTTGCTCTTATCCAGGGCCACCACCCCTTCCAAAGGAACGAGTGGTCTATCTACATCCTTTCGAAACGACTGGAGTAGATACACAGGAGCAATATATCTAACAGGGACTGCAGATAAGAAACCTATCAAGGCATACATCTGTCTGTTCACCTGTGCTACCACCAGAGCAGTACATCTAGAGGTAACACCCGATATGACTGCTCAATCATTTATCCAGGCTTTCCACAGATTCGCAGCACGCCGATCATGCCCTAAGCTGATGATTTCAGACAACGGAGCAAACTTGGTAGCTGGAGAAGCATGTCTATGGGAAATCTGTTCCCATCCTGCAGTTACTTCCACACTGAAACAGCGCCATTGCAGAGGGAAATTTATCCCTCCAAGAGCCCCATGGCACGGAGGATTATATGAATGGTTAATACGAACTGCCAAAAGATCCTTGAGAAAATCTCTACACCGTCAGAAAATCAATCTTCAAGAACTCCAGACAGTTGTCACGGAAATAGAATCAAGGGTGAATAACCGGCAGTTGACATACATGTCTGATGATCCTACTCAACATGAGCCATTAAGTCCTGCCCACCTAATGTACGGAAGACTTCTGACTCCAGTACCATCTCTAGTGGATGATGAGATCTACGAGAACATCAATATGGGGGTCAATGTCCCACATAATATATCTAATCTCAAACCTGGCGATATTGTTTTGGTAGACAGTGATGGCTCTAGGGCTGACTGGCCATTGGGTAAAGTTGTCTCAGTCCATCCAGATAGTCAGGGGATTTTGAGAATAGTCAAAATCCTCTCCAAAGGAACAACTTCCCTGAAGACATTTGACAAACTCATCCACATGGAATCAGTGAGTCAGCTACAGTTAGATCCTGGGAGACCCCAAGATCCTCTGACTCCACATGACCCACAGACTTCTAACCGGCACATTCGTCCACAACGGACAACCGCACAAAAGTGCAAGCCAAATTTGCATTTGTATTATCAATCCGATGGAGAGTAAATTAATACATATGGTTACTATTGTCTTTAGTATTGGACTCTGTGCCAGTTCTCTCCCTCTGGAAGATGTGGGAAATTTTTACCCACTATATCTATATTATTATCTAAGAAATGTATTATTTCTATATCACATCTAAATTATAACAAAATCATATCAATATCATATCAAAATCATATCAGAATCACTATAGATTCGTTATACATCTTGATCCTAGATGACAATCCCTATGATCACGTACACGATAGGGCCCTATAGCTGCCTACGTGACATTGTGCATGATTTCTCAAGGATCCAGAAGCTTCTAGAAGGATTTGTTAATTAAAAAACTATTGGAACAATTGAATCGATTTCCGGTAGGGATTATATCAAATCCTTAATAAGAATCCATACTGCTAGCAGGTACTATTTATAATCTTTAAATCCAATATTTAATTATATTATAATCACATCTTATCTCAATCATATGTCTAGACAGTAAAAATAATCAATCAATATTCATTGATGGCTACCGTGCTCAGGGAAAATGAAAGGGGGGGAGGGGGGGGCGATGGCTGGGAGACAAGCGCCCACCACACCATAGGCCAGAATGCGTGTGTTTACAAATAGTGAAAACGTGTGACGGTGCCTTGCAAACATTAATTAGCTCAGGACACCTTATCCAATTATCTTTATCACCAGTGATTACTCTCTAGAACTGGGGGAGTACCTGGACAATGTATCTACAAGGAAAAATTCCTAAAACATTTATATATAAGAGTGTATAGTGGAACACACAAACTGACACTGTCTCCACCTCCACCATCATCACCCATCCTAACCTATTGCAACCACAATTAAGGATAATCACATAGCAATGCTACTAGAACAATATACAGCAAAGCTCTTATATAAAATATCGTGCCTAACTCGACAAGAGAGTTATCCAGTGTGGCACACTCGTCAGACAGTCACCTATTACACTCCCAACATTGTCGTCATGACTATTACACTCCCAACATTGTCGTCATGACTATTACACTCCCAACATTGTCGTCATGACTATTACACTCCCAACATTGTCGTCATGACTATTACACTCCCAACATTGTCGTCATGACTATTACACTCCCAACATTGTCGTCATGACTATTACACTCCCAACATTGTCGTCATGACTATTACACTCCCAACATTGTCGTCATGACTATTACACTCCCAACATCGTCGTCATGACTATTACACTCCCAACATAGTCGTCATGACTATTACACTCCCAACATAGTCGTCATGACTATTACACTCCCAACATCGTCGTCATGACTATTACACTCCCAACATAGTCGTCATGACTATTACACTCCCAACATCGTCGTCATGACTATTACACTCCCAACATAGTCGTCATGACTATTACACTCCCAACATAGTCGTCATGACTATTACACTCCCAACATAGTCGTCATGACTATTACACTCCCAACATAGTCGTCATGACTATTACACTCCCAACATCGTCGTCATGACTATTACACTCCCAACATAGTCGTCATGACTATTACACTCCCAACATAGTCGTCATGACTATTACACTCCCAACATAGTCGTCATGACTATTACACTCCCAACATAGCCGTCATGACTATTACACTCCCAACATCGTCGTCATGACTATTACACTCCCAACATAGTCGTCATGACTATTACACTCCCAACATAGTCGTCATGACTATTACACTCCCAACATAGTCGTCATGACTATTACACTCCCAACATAGTCGTCATGACTATTACACTCCCAACATAGTCGTCATGACTATTACACTCCCAACATCGTCGTCATGACTATTACACTCCCAACATAGTCGTCATGACTATTACACTCCCAACATAGTCGTCATGACTATTACACTCCCAACATAGTCGTCATGACTATTACACTCCCAACATAGTCGTCATGACTATTACACTCCCAACATCGTCGTCATGACTATTACACTCCCAACATAGTCGTCATGACTATTACACTCCCAACATAGTCGTCATGACTATTACACTCCCAACATCGTCGTCATGACTATTACACTCCCAACATAGTCGTCATGACTATTACACTTCCAACATAGTCGTCATGACTATTACACTCCCAACATAGTCGTCATGACTATTACACTCCCAACATAGTCGTCATGACTATTACACTCCCAACATAGTCATGACTATTACACTCCCAACATAGTCGTCATGACTATTACACTCCCAACATAGTCGTCATGACTATTACACTCCCAACATAGTCGTCATGACTATTACACTCCCAACATAGTCGTCATGACTATTACACTCCCAACATAGTCGTCATGACTATTACACTCCCAACATAGTCGTCATGACTATTACACTCCCAACATAGTCGTCATGACTATTACACTCCCAACATAGTCGTCATGACTATTACACTCCCAACATAGTCGTCATGACTATTACACTCCCAACATAGTCGTCATGACTATTACACTCCCAACATAGTCGTCATGACTATTACACTCCCAACATCGTCGTCATGACTATTACACTCCCAACATCGTCGTCATGACTATTACACTCCCAACATTGTCGTCATGACTATTACACTTCCATCACAGTCAAGATGACTACTACACTCTCAACATAGTCATCATGACTATTACATTCTCAGCATAGTTATTGTGAGTATTACACTCCCAACATAGTCAACATGACTATTACACTCCCAACATAGTCATCATGTCTATTACACTCCCAACATAATCATGATGACTATTCCAACATAGTAATGCCTTCCCAGCATCATCATCGGTACAAATAGTAGAAAAAAACGATTATTATACTGTAGTTCGTGTAACACCATCACCACCACTACTTGCGGGCTATTCATGCCCGTGCCACCTCTTGGGTGGGTTAATCTTCATAAATCTTCACCACCACTATCATTATCCCCCCCCCCCCCCTCCCCGACCATCACCATTTACACCATCACAACTAAAACCACTATTCCCACCCATAGCCTTGCACAATGACTGTTAAGTATTACTATATTGCCAGGTAACTATATTTTGTGTTATCTAGGATATAATTATGGCTAGTAGTGCTGGATGGTATGGCTAGGTCGGAATCAAAATAATTATACTCTCCAGTGGCCAAGTGAGTAGAGCGACGGGATTCCAGTCCCCCCTAAAGCAGAAAAAATGAGGTGTCTTCCAGTGACAGTCTGCGTCTCCTCGGGCTCTCCCAGGGTGTTTGAAGTATACACAATGAGGCCTGGGGCGTGGGAGAGGTGTGCTGCAGTTGAGCAGCAATACACAATACTCGACGCACAGAAGCACAAATCCCCAAGGCCGGAAAAAGTGTTTGCCAGGGTGCTTAGGGAATGCAAAAAAGAGCTTAGCAAGACATTGTCTACCATATAATTAAATCACTAAAGTCAGGCGAGTGCCAGTGTCGTGGAAGGTTACTAATATTGTACCAATTTTCAAGAGAGGAGATTAGCTTCAAGTCAATTGTTGGAAAATTACTTGAATCGATAACTGCAAATACCATTCCTCTTCATCTTGAAAAACATAAATTATTAAATGATTCACAACATGCATTTACATATGCATGTAAATGCATATGTAACCATGTTCATGGTTAACGGATTTGCTATAAATTTAGTCCAGCATAGTTGAGGCAGTTGATGGTCAGGATTGTGATGGTGTGTACCTTGACTTTAGCAAAGCTTTTGATACAGTGCCACATGAAAGACTGATTAAAAAGATAGAGGTTCATGGTATTGGGGGGTGCTATATGAAGTTGGATTAGGGCATGGCTATAAAAAATGAAATAGAGAGTTAGTATAAATGGGGTTAGGCCAGACTGGGCAAATGATATAAGTGGACTGCCTCAAGGTTCTGTCCTGAGACCTCTGTTATTCATAATATATATAAATGATTTAGATTCAGGTTTAATTAGCAACATTTGCAAATTTGCCGATGATACAAATATCCGTTATCTGACTGGTCTCAGTATTTAATGGACCTATCCTTTCCCTAATCTTTGTTCCATATAACTGAAAAAACTTTTTAGGATTTGCCTTTGCTTACCCGGCTATGCGAACTTCATATTTTTTTTTTTTTTGCACTCCTTATGTATTTTTTAACATTTCTAACCAGTTGTAGGATTTCTTGTTCTAAACTGACTTTTCCACTCTTTATCCTTTTGTACCAAGCTCACTTTCTGTCTATAAGGTTCTTCAGATCCTTTGGTATCCATCTCAGGTCATTAATATCCGATCTATTCAATTTGTATGTTTACTACGATCCTGAACTTTGCTGAGAATATTTGTAAATAAGTTATAATTTGAATCCACATCGAAATCCCTTTTTACATCACCCATCGCTGGGTTTCACGTCTTGCTCCAAGATCGGCCCACCCCCTACGCCTAAGACTTCCCAGTCTATATGACAAAAAAACTTCTTAGGCTATTAAAATAATTAAAAAAAAAATTTGGCACTTAGAATGTTCTCCTACATATCTATTCCATTCCATGGTAAATCTGATTTCTTTGTTATCACTGTTCCTTTGTTCACTCCCTATTTCAATGTCATTAATGTGGGTTTCCCTGTTAGTTAACACTAAATCTAAAATATTATCTTCCCGCGTTGGTTCCTTATTGTATTGCGTAAGAAAGCAATCGTCAATAAATTCCAGAAAATCTTCTGCTTTGTTATTCCCTGTTCTATTAATCCAGTTTATTCAACTAAAATTAAAATCACCCATGACACAAATACTGTTAAACCTAGATGCCCTAGCTATTTCACCAAATAGATGCATTGCTTCCATTCTGCCTAAATTTGATAGCCTGTAAAAATAATGATGGCCTCCTAATAAACTTTTATATGATTTTTCATTTAATTCTGCCCAAATAGTTTCTGTGTGTGGCTCAGTTTTGATTCCCTCTTTGAGAATACATTTCAAATTTTCCCTAACATATATGGCTACTCCCCCTCCTCGTCTAATATATCTGTGTGAAATAGTTTAAATCCATTTATTTGAGATTCAGCTAATATTTCTCTATTTTCTACATTCATCCACGTTTCGGTAAGTGCAATAATATCTATTCTATTCTTTCCGTGCATACAAGAACATTTAAATCGTTTATTTTGTTTCTTAGACTCCTACTGTTCGTCAAAATAACAAAACACCCCTAAGTGCTTTGTTATTTTGAGGCTCCACTCCTTCCCTGATCATTTTGCCAAGTTGTTTCTCCCGCAAACACGTACCTTTTATTACCTCCTCTCTCTATATCAGTTCCCATACCACTATCTATTAACAGTTTTAACTCAAACCAACCCCTCCCACCACAGGTTCCAGTGAGTTGGCCACAGCAACAACCCCAGCCCTGGATAGATGCACCCCATCCCAAGCATACATGTCATTTCTTCCATAGAATTGTTCCAAGTAATCTATAAATGATATTGCATTTGATTTGTAATATTTCTCTAGCCGGCAATTAATAGCAAGTGTCCTCGACAACCATACACTTCCAACTCCCTTTCTTTGAAGAATGCCACATATGATCGCTGGGTTCTGAGGCTATTAGTTCTTAGGCTAGGGTAGGACACTGGGATTTATTAATCAAACCGTTAGTAACAAGACGCCTGGTGTTGTTCTACAGCTATGTCTTGCTCTGGATAGGCCCCATTTAGATTATGCAGTTCAGTTTTGGTTACCTTACTATAGAATGGATATAAATTCACTTGAACGTGTCCAGCGTAGGATGCCAAAGTTAATTCCCCAAATTAGAAACCTGTCATATGAAGAGAGGTTAACAAAGCTTAAATTTCATTCGCTGGAAAGGCAAAGTGTTAAGGGTGACATGATAAGAGTTTACAAGTGGACGAATGGACATAACAAAGGGATATTAATAGGGTATTAAAAGTATCAACACATGACCGAACACGAAACAATGGTTTAAATTGGATAAGTTTAGATTTAGTAAAGACTTATGTTAAATACTGGTTCGGTAACAGGGTTGTTGCTCTGTGGAACCAGTTACTGCGTAACGTGGTGGAGGTGGGGTCCCTCGATTGTTTCAAACGTGGGTTGGACAGGTATATGTTCATAGACAACTGGGAACACTTCTATGGAAGAAATGAAATGTATGCTCGGGATGGGGTGCATCTATCGAGGCCTGGGGCTGTTGCTGTTGCGAACTCGTTGGAACCAGTGGTAAGAGGCGTTTGTTTGGGTTTAAACTGTTAGTAGATAGTGGTATGGGAATTGATTTGGAGGAAGTAATAAAAGTCTGTGTTTGTGGGAGAAAAGAATTGGCAAAATGATCAGGGAAAGAGAAGGGCCTCAAAAAAACAATTCACTTAGGGTATATTACACTAACACTAGAAGTCTAAGAAATAAAATATAGGATTTAAATGCTCTTGTCTGCACAGAAAAAATAGATATTATTTTGAAACGTGGATTAATGTAGAAAATAGAGAGCTATTAGCTGAATATCAAATAAATAGATTTAAACTATTTCACACACATAGATATATTAGACGAGAAGGGGGAGTAGCCATACATGTTAGGGACAATTTGAAATGTAGTCTCAAAAAGGGAATCAAAATTGAGCCACATACATAAATTTTTGGATAGAATTAAACGAAAAAGCAAATAATATTATAATAGGAGTTATATATAGGTCACCAAATTTAGACAGAATGGATGCAAAGCATCTATGGGATGAAATATCTAGAGCATCTAGATCTAACAGTATTTATGTCATGGGTGACTTTAATTTTAGTGGAATAAACTGCTTGAACAAAACAGGGAATAATGAAGCAGAAGATTTTACTGAATTAATTGACGATTGCTTTCTTACGCAACACATTAAGGAACCAACGCGGGGAAATAATATTTTATATTTAGTGTTAACTAACAGGGAAATATAAATTAAGGAAATCGAAATAGGGAGTGAGCTAGGGAACAGTGATCATAAAGAAATCAGATTTAGCACTGAATGGAATAGATCTGTAGGAGAAAATTCTGTTAAAGTGCCAGATTTTCGAAAAGCTGATTTTAATAGCCTAAGAATTTTTTTGGGTCAAATAGATTGGAAAGTCTTGGATATGAGTTGTGAGCCGGTATTGGAGCTAGACGTGAACCCAGCGACAGGTGACGGAAGAGGGGTTTTCGATGTGAATTCAAAATATAACCTATTTAAAAATATTCTAACCAAAGCCCAGGAATGTAGTATTCCATATAAATTGAATAGATCGAATACTAATGTTCGAAAGTGGATAACAAAGGATCTGAAGAACCTTATAGAACATAAGAACATATGAACAAAGGTAACTGCAGAAGGCCTATTGGCCCATACAAGGCAGCTCCTATCTATAACCACCCAATCCCACTCATATACTTGTCCAACCTGCGCTTGAAACAATCGAGGGACCCCACCTCCACCACGTTACGCGGTAATTGGTTCCACGAACCAACAACCCTGTTACCGAACCAGTATTTACCCAAGTGTTTCCTAAATCTAAACTTATCCAATTTATACCCATTGTTTCGTGTTGATACTTTTAATACCCTATTAATATCTCCTTTGTTATGTCCATTCATCCACTTGTAAACCTCTATCATGTCACCCCTAACTCTTCGCCTTTCCAGTGAATGCAATTTAAGCTTTGTTAATCTTTCTTCATATGAAAGGTTTCTAATTTGGAGATTTAACTTAGTCATCCTACGCTGGACACGTTCAGGTGAATTTATATCCATTCTATAGTAAGGCGACCAAAACTGAACTGCATAATCTAAATGGGGCCTAACCAGAGCAAGATATAGCTGAAGAACCACACAAGGTGTCTTGTTACTAACGCCTCGATTAATAAATCCCAGTGTTCTATTTGCCTTATTACGAACATTCATGCATTGATCCTTTTGTTTTAAATCCTTACTTATCATAACCCCCAGATCCCTTTCGCAATTCGTCTTCGCAATCTCAACACCATCTAGCTCCTATCTTGTAACTCTATCATCATTACCTAACCTCAGAACTTTACATTTATCAGCATTAAATTGCATCTGCCAATCCTTTGACCATTTCAAAACCCTATTTAGATCAACTTGAAGTGATAGCGAGTCTTCTTCCGTGTTAATTTCCCTGCCGATTTTTGTATCATCGGCAAATTTGCAAATGTTGCTACTCAAACCTGAATCTAAATCATTAATATATATTATAAACAACATAGATCCCAGGACAGAGCCCTGAGGATCTCCACTTACAACATTTTCCCACCCTGACTTAACCCCATTTATACTAACTCTGTTTCCTTTGGAATAGCCATGCCCTAATCCAACTTAATATAGCACCTCCAATACTATGAGCCTCTATTTTTTTAATCAGTCTTTCCTGTGGCACTGTATCAAAAGCTTTGCTAAAGTCAAGGTACACATCACATTCCTTACCACTATCAACTGCCTCAACTATGCTGGAATAAAAATATAGCAAATTTGTTAAACATGAACAAACATTTGTAAAACCATGTTGCGACTCGTTTATTAATTTGTGTTTTTCAAGATGAAGACGAATTTTATTTGCAATTATCGATTCAAGTAACTTTCCCACAATAGACGTTAGGCTAATTGGTCGATCGTTTGACGCAAGTGATCTATCTCCTTTCTTAAAAATTGGTATTACATTAGCAACTTTCCATAACTCTGGCACTCTGCCTGACTCTATTGATTTATTAAATATGGTAGACAGTGGCTCGGAAAGCTCCTCTTTGCACTCTTTAAGCACCCTGGCAAACACTTCATCCGGCCCTGGTAATTTGTTTGGTTTGAGTTTAACTATTTGTTTAATTACATCATCCCTGGTAACTGCTAAACTCGTCAACCTGTCCTCGTCCCCACCCACATAGACTTGTTTGGCTGAAGGCATATTGTTAAGTTCCTCTTTAGTAAATACAGATATAAAATATTTATTAAAAATACTACTCATCTCTTCATCATTATCTGTTATTTGACCTGTCTCAGTTTTTAATGGACCTATCCTCTCCCTAATCTTTGTCTGTATAACTGGAAAAACCCTTTAGGATTTGTCTTTGCTTGCTCTGCTATGCGAACTTCATATTTTCTTTTTGCTTTCCTTATCTCTTTTTTAGTATTTCTAACCAGTTGTACGAATTCCTGTTCTAAACTGACTTCCCCATTCTTAATCCTTTTGTACCACGCTCTCATTTTACCAATAAGGTTCTTCAGATCCTTTGTTATCCACTTTGGATCATTAGTATTTGATCTATTCAATTTATATGGTATACTACATTCCTGGGCTTTGGTTAGAATATTTTTAAATAGGTTATATTTTGAGTCCACATCGAAAACCCCTTTTACGTCACCTATCGCTGGGTTCACGTCTAGCTCTAAGACCGGCTCACACCCCATTCCCAAGATTTTTCAATCTATTTGACCCAATAAATTTAATAGGTAAAATGAGAGCGTGGTACAAATGGATTAAGAATGGGGAAGTCTGTTTAGAACAGGAATTCGTACAACTGGTTAGAAATACTAAAAAAGAGATAAGGAAAGCAAAAAGAAAATATGAAGTTCGCATAGCAGAGCAAGCAAAAAACAAATCCAAAAGGGTTTTTCCAATTATACCGGACAAAGATTAGAGAAAGGATAGGTCCATTAAAAACTGAGACAGGTCAAATAACAGATAGTGATGAAGAGATGAGTAGTATTTTTAATAAATATTTTATATCTGTATTTACTAAAGAGGAACTTAACAATATGCCTTCAGCCGAACAAGTCTATGTGGGTGGGGACGAGGACAGGCTGCCTAGTTTAGCAGTTACATAAGAACATAAGAACAAAGGTAACTGCAGAAGGCCTGTTGGCCCATACGAGGCAGCTCCTATTTATAACCACCCAATCCCACTCATATACATGTCCAACCCATGCTTGAAACAATCGAGGGACCCCACCTCCACAATGTTACGCGGCAATTGGTTCCACAAATCAACAACCCTGTTACTGAACCAGTATTTACCCAAGTCTTTCCTAAATCTAAACTTATCCAATTTATACCCATTGTTTCGTGTTCTGTCTTGTGTTGATACTTTTAATACAAGACAGAAGGGAGGGAGGATGTTCTTAAACAAAAAGTAAAACTCAAACCAAACAAATCCCCAGGGCCGGATGAAGTGTTTGCCAGGGTGCTTAAAGAATACAAAGAGGAGCTTTGTGACCCACTGTCTACCATATTTAATAAATCAATAGAGTCAGGCAGAGTGCCAGAGTTATGGAAAGTTGCTAAGGTGCTCAAGTCAGGTGCTGTCACAGTGAGAGGTTGTGTTAGCTGGAGCTCCGATTATAGTAATATTATTACAGCAATAATGGAAGGATTAGTGAAGGAACTGGTCAATCTAGTTGGAGATCTGAGGACAGAGCTGGATTCGCTACGGGAGGAGGTACGACAGCTGAAACAACATCAGGAAGAAACAAAGGAGGCGACCAGTATTAAAAAGACCTCGTCTTGGCAGGTTGTAAAGGACAGGGGTCTTAAGAAGACCTTGACAAAACCGACACCTAATAGCCTAAGGACTTCTAACGCATTTGATGTGTTAGAGGACGAGTGCTGTGGCGAACCTGTAGTTCAACGAGGAGGCAAAGGCAAAGCAACGAAGAGCATTGAAGCGCAGGTCCCTCAAAGTGCCCTAAAGGAAAAGGGAGGAACGAAGCGAATTATGGTTGTGGGAGATTCCCAGGTGAGGTATTTAGACAGAACGTCTATTTAGAACGAACGTCTAATAATCCCGAAGAATTATATTAATAATTATAATATTGATAATAAAAATAATAAATGAAAATATTAACTAATAAAAATAGTGATTATAATCATAATATGTTTGAGCAAATGATAAGATCTGACACACAGAACCAGGGTCTGGGGGGTTAACAAATTTACCTCCTTCCTTATTCATCGGTACCTTCCCTACTCTTCGCAGCTTTCCCTACCCTTCAACATCTCCCCTACTCTTCGCAGCTTTCCCTACCCTTCAACACCTTCCCTACCCTTCACCGCTTTCCCTACCCTTCAACACCTTCCCTACCCTTCACCGCTTTCCCTACCCTTCACCACCTTCCCTGTCCTTCACCACCTTGCCTACCCTTCACCACCTTCCCTACCCTTCACCTTCCCTACCCTTCACCACCTTCCCTGCCCTTCACCTCCTTCCCCTGTCCTTCGCCACCTTCCCTACCCTTCACCGCCTTGCCTACTCTTCACCACCTTCCCTACCCTTCACCACCTTCCCAACCCTTCACTTTCCCTGCCCTTCACCACCTTCCCTTCCCTTCACCATCTTCCCTTCCCTTCACCACTTTCCCTGCCCTTCACCGAATTCCCTACCATTCACCACCTTCCCTGCCCTTCAATACCTTCCCTTCCCTTCACTACCTTCCCTGCCCCTCACCACCTTCCCTACCCTTCACCACCTTCCCTGCCCTTCACCACTTTCCCTTCTCTTCCCTTCACCACCTTCCCTTTCCTTACCTGCTTGATTCCTGCTTGATGGGGTTCTGGGAGTTCTATTCCCCGAGCCCGGCCCGAGGCCAGGCTCGACTTGTGAGAGTTTGGTCTACCGATATTTCTTATAGTCGCTGGGAGAACGTTGAATAACCGCGGACCTCCGATGTTTATACAGTGTTCTCTGATTGTGCCTATGGCACCTCTGCTCTTCACTGGTTCAATCCTGCATTTTCTTCCATATCGTTCACTCCAGTACGTTGTTATTTTACTGTGTAGATTTGGTACTTGGCCCTCCAGTATTTTCCACGTGTATATTATTTGGTATCTCTCTCGTCTCCTTTCTAGAGAGTACATTTGGTGAGCTTTGAGACGATCCCAATAATTTAGGTGTTTATCTCGTCTAGGCGTGCCATTTATGTTCTCTGTATTCCCTCTATTTCAGCAATCTCTCCTGCTCTGAAGGGGGAAGTGAGTACTGAGCAGTACTCGAGACGGGACAACACAAGTGACTTGAAGAGTACAACCACTGTGATGGGATCCCTGGATTTCAAAGTTCTCGTAATCCATCCTATCAATTTTCTGGCTAACGGAATATTTGCTTGGTTATGCTCCCTAAACGTTAGATCGTCGGACATCATTATTCCCAAATCCTTGACATGCTGTTTTCCTACTATGGGGTGATTCGATTGTGTTTTGAACCCTATATTATGTTTCAGATCCTCCTTTTTGCCGTACCTGAGTACCTGAAATTTATCACTGTTAAACATCATGTTATTTTCTGATGCCCAATCGAAAACTTTGTTGATATCTGCTTGTAATTTTTCAATGTCTTTAGCAGAGGTAATTTTCATGCTGATTTTTGTGTCATCTGCGAAAGATGTCACGAAGCTGTGACGTGTATTTTTGTCTATAACTTATATGAGAATATGAAACAGTAGCGGTGCAAGGACTGTACCTTGAGGAACAGAGCTTTAACTGCGCTTGGACTCGATTTTCTTTGATTGACTGTTACTCTTTGTGTTCTGTTCGACAGGAAATTGAGTATCCAGCGTCCTACTTAACCAGGTTTTCCCATTGACCTCAGTTTGTGTGCTATCACCCCATGGTCACATTTGTTGAACGCATTTGCAAAGTCTGTGAATACAACATCTGCATTTTGCTTTTCTTCTAGAGCTTCTGTGATTTTGTCATAGTGGTTGAGTAACTGAGACAGACAGGATCTGCCCGCTCTAAATCCATGTTGTCCTGGATTGTGTAGCTCATTATTTTCAACAAAACTAGAAATTTGATTCCTAATCACTCTTTTAAATACTTTTATTATGTGTGATGTTAATGCAACTGGTCTATATTTTTTCGCCAAGGCTTTACTACTCCCTTTGTGCAGAGGAGCTATATCTGCAGATTTAAGAGCAGCTGGTATCTCCCCTGCATCCAGGCTCTTTCTCCAAATTATGCTGAGCGCTCGCGCTACTGGTACTTTACATTTCTTTATGAATATTGAATTCCACAAATCCGGCCCAGGAGCTGAGTGCATGGCATATTGTCAATTTCTCTTTCAAAGTCTTCCTAGTTCATGTTAATATCCATTAAATTATCTGCAGCTTGAATGTCATTTATAAAGAAGCTGTCTGGGTCATCAACTTTCATGTTATTTATTGGTGTGCTAAACATAGCCTCATACTGGCTTCTTAGAATTTCACTAATCTCTTTGTTGTCCTCTGTGTACGTACCTTCATTTGTAATTAACGGTCCAATACTAGTCGAGGTTTTTGATTTTGATTTTGCGCATGTGAAAAAATATTTTGAATTTTTCTTTATCTCTTGTATATCTTTCTGTTCCAATTCCATTTCCTCAGACTCATGTGATCGCTTCAACATTTGTTCTATTTCTTCGATCTCCCTGCTTAGGTTTATTTTTCTTTCTTGTGATAATTAAGTCTGCCGAAGCATTTCCGATATTTTTTTTCCTTCTCCTGTACAGTCGTCTGCGTTCTCTTTCTAGAGTGGTCCTCCTTCTGCCCTTCCTCACAGGCACGTGCTTCAAGCAGACCTTGTATGCTTCAGCCGTCAGTTGAGCTATTCCCTGTGTGGGAGTTTTGTCGCTTAAGACAGTCTCCCATTGAATGGTTGCAAGGTCTACATTTATTTTTTCCCAGTCGATCCTCTTATTGTTGAAATTGAATTGATTGAATACTTCTTCTTGCTTGTTGGGTCTCTTAGACCTACTACAGTTATTTATGCTAGTTCGCACTTCAATGAGCTTATGGTCTGAGTATGTAGTATCTAAGATTGTAATGTCTCTGATTAGTTCATCATTGTTTGTGAATAACAAGTCTAGTGTGTTTTCGTTCCTAGTTGGTTCTGTAATCTATTGATTGAGCGAGAATTTGTCACAGAATCTCTAACGTTCTCTGACCTGTGGTTGGTTATTTCCTGGGTCATTCTCTGCTATGATATTTGTGTTTACCATTCTCCATCTTTTACTTGGTAAATTGAAATCTCCAAGAAAGATAATATCTGGAGATGGGTTTGCTAGGTTATCAAGGATGTTCTCTATTTTGTGCATCTACTCTGTGAATTCCTCAACCGTTGTATGTGGTGGTTTATATATTAGGTTAATAATTAGGTTTAATTTTTCTACCTTAATTCCAAGTACCTCTACCACTTCATTGGTTGAATTTAGTATCTCTGTGCATAACAGGTCTCCATTTGACCTAGTTTTTCTGTCACATCTATATAAATTATAATTTGGAATCCAGATTTCACTATCCATGTAATCTTTATATGGGGTTCCATGAATGCCCCAAATATTGAGTTTGACTCTAATAGGAGGCTATTTATGAACTTTACTTTATTTCTTGACTTTGGCTTTAAACCTTGAATGTTTGTAAATATGAATGATTGTCCATATTATGTGTCACTTCTGGAAGGTTTTGGTAGTTCTCCCTCCTCTCTACCCTGACCCAGGGTGTGTTGTTGTGGCAATGGTTTGTCCAGTTTTGGAAGTGATACTGGGGAGTGTGGTAGTCTCTGTGTAGTTGGGGGGTGTAGTATGTGTGGGCTTGATGACGAACCGTAGTCCAGTCATGGGCATTTTCCCCTCTCCATCCATACTCCTGCAACGTTTCTGCCTGTCTGTTTTTCCCTCTGTTTCTGCCAGCCTCTAAAAAATTTCCAGGGCTATTATATTGGACTTTTTCTCTTATATAGCGCTGTGTACCTCTGACGTGGAAATCAGGGCAATGAAGATCGAAGCATTTCCTCTCATTAACTGAGAGTTTGCATAGCTTAGGGTGAAAATATCTACACTCTGTATGAAAACGACATCTGCCTTTCCCTAACCAGTTTCCACATTTCCGTGGGTGCATGAATGTGCATTCCGTGCCTCTGGTCCCATATTTGCACTGTCCTTTTGCATAGTACATGCAAATATTTTCATCTGTGCTTGTATTCTTATTGTTTGTACCCATGCACGACTTGGCTACATCTGTATTTTTTGTTCCAACTTTCTCGTTTCAGCATTCTTTCTCGGTATTGCCCTTATCTTTCTCCTTGTTGCTTTCGTCTTTCTCATTTGTGTTCTCGTCCATCTCATTTTTTCTCTCCTTATTCATATCACTAGAGCCCTTCACCACCTTCCCTGCCCTTCACCGCCTTCCCTACCCTTCACCACCTTCCCTTCCCTTCACCACCTTCCCTTCCCTTCACCTTCTATAGCTTATGTACAGGTGGCTCAAGCTCATCCTCGGACATGTCTCTGAGTTGCTGAGGAGACTGTTCTCCTAGTCATGCAACCATTACTGGGTTGGCATGCAACCCGTTCTCGCAAATTTAATAAGTCAATATTGACTTATTAAATATGTGCATAGGTGACATACTTAACATAATAGATACCCTTAAAATGATTCATAGAAAACACCGACCTTACCTAACCTTGTTAGTATCTTAAGATAAGCATCTTATAGCTTCGTAATTACAATTATTACCTAACCTATAATAGGTATAGGTTAAGTAATAATTGTAATTACGAAGCAATAAGATGCTTATCTTAAGATACTAACAAGGTTAGGTAAGGTCGGTGTTTTCTATGAATCTTTGTAAGGGTATCTATTATGTTTAGTATATCACCTATGCACGTAGTTAATAAGTCAATATTGACTTTACGAATTTGCGAGAACGGGTTGTGGCATGTTGGTGGTCTACAGGTGCGGGTTGTTTCAGCCATAATACTGGGCCTGTTAGTAAATAGCCACCTGCAGATGGTAACAAGTTCATACCTTGTTTTTTTTTCCTTTTCTTTGATTAACTTATGGTAGACATCTGATCCCATAAGGATTCCAATATTGGAAAGGTTGTCTGATGTGATTTTATCAGCCAAATGAATTCCCTTTTTTTCCAGGAATTTGGCTGTTGTCCCTAGAACATATACATACAGGTCTTTTGGGAATCTATCTACTACCAGAGCTTGTATCTTTCGGACATACCCTCCTAAACGTACTTTGGGTTGAACTACCCTGAAGACTCGGGCTCCTAAATTAGTCAGGAATCCTGCTATGTCTATTCGTGTCTCTCTTACAGGTGTAAGTTTCAGTGCATCTACCAACTCCATTGATATAAAGGTCATTTGGGATCCTTGATCAAATAATCCACGTACGGTGGCTTTGGACTTTACATTTTTAATGATCAATTGTGCAGTAGGTAGAGCTGATTTATGATCAGATCTTATTGAGAAGACACTTATGTCAGGTAACACAGTACAAAGTTGTACTGAAGTGGTAGCTCCTTCCTCCTCCTGTGGTTAACAGACTTTGTTCTTGAGTCCCCACAAAGTGCTGTATGGTGTTGACCCTTATGGCATCTATTGCAGGTGCGTATTTGAGTTGTACAGGTGTCGGGATTATGTGCTTTTATACACGTGGTACATGTACGTAACTCCTTGAGTCGTTTTATGCGTGTAGCACGATCGGGGTAAACTTTGCAATATTATATGGAATGTGGTTGTCCACAGAACACACATGGTTTCCAGACATTAACAGCATCTTGAGGAGTCCCCGATTTGGGTGACGCGTTAACTGTAGGTTTGGAGGGACCAACTACATATGTGCCCACACTGCCTTGTTTCCACTTTGTGGAGGGGGAAGTAGTTTTAGCTTTGTTTGGAGTACTATTTGTACTCTGTTGTTTACTATTAGTGGTAGACGAAGGTTTAGATGTCGCTTTTCCATCTGGGTTATCTCTGTCATTCTATGATGGAACGTAACCCTTCTGAAATCTCCTTTACAGTCAGAGAAGATTTGTTATACAAGACAAAGAACTTATCCAGTACGTCACAGGGTAATTTGCGTTTTGTATGGACTCGGATTATCCAGTCTGACGCATCTAGATTTACTTTATTTTTAAGTGCCTTGAGCAAAGACTCAAGCTCCAATCTAAAGGCTTGGAGTGAGTCTGCTGTATTATTTGGAGGGTTAATGTCCAACAGCGTCTGGGTTAGAAGTCTGATAGTCCTTTCTGGCTTAGCATAATTATGCTTAAGGAGCTGTACGGCATTGTCATAACCGTCATCAGTGAATGTCAGATTATAGACCACCTGTAACGCTTTATCCTTTAAGACACTCTGTAAATATGTAAATTTTGTCGTCTTTGCTACATTGCATTAGACTCCACAGAATCGACAAATTTGTTCCAGAAGTTGTCCCAACTCTCATCCTCTGTATCAGAGAAAGTTGGGAGACTGAGTGATGGCAATTTGACTTCTGGTTGTGTCTGGTTTTGGGAAGCTGTGCCTGCAATATTTGTATTGGCCTTATGTGTGGTTATTATATCGTCAAAGTGTTGTAACTTTGCAAGCATTGCATCTTCGTTATCTGAGTTTTCTTGTATTACATCGTCCATTGCCTCTTCAGTGATACTCATTAGGTTGAGGACATCTTGATATTTTATTATTTGTTGCAGCACATGCTGATATTTGATCTGTGCAACCTTATAATAGTTTTCCAGTTATGCATAATTAACAGGAGTTTCATTACTTAAATCCTCACATTTTTTATTTGTCGTGTTAAATGGCCCTTCATGCCAGTGAGGGTTGCTTTTACAATTTTGGCAGTAGACATCATGGAAGTACTTGCTGGTCGTGTTGGACTTGCACTTGGACTATTTGTGGCACTTGAATTAGTAGAGCCACTAGTTTCTGAACTAGAGCTGCGTATCACTTAAAAAAATACACTCTATAATCATACACTCTATAATTTGAGTGGTAAGCCTGCATCAATGCTGGAATTCCTCAAGTTAGCC
Organism: Procambarus clarkii; assembly: GCF_040958095.1. Classification (NCBI taxonomy): domain Eukaryota; kingdom Metazoa; phylum Arthropoda; class Malacostraca; order Decapoda; family Cambaridae; genus Procambarus; species Procambarus clarkii. Next base: position 33,122,588 of record NC_091185.1, read on the forward strand.
CTTCTTTATCACTCTTGGTTGGTACAGAGACACAGGTTAACACTCAAAGGTGAAATGATTATAGTTAAATTATGACTATAGTTATGGAAATATTATGTTGACAACACAACTCGGGTTGTCATGAATACTGCCTAAAAATATGTACTTGCTAGGTTGTAATATATGTTCAACTCTAGACAAGTGTAAAATTCTTACCCTTACACCAGGATAGCACAATAAATAAGACTAGGTTGCTGAACAACACCAGCCTAAAATGTCCTACCCTTGTGCAAGAATTAGTTGTAAATAATGTGGCATGCAGTAATTGTTACAGTAATGGTGCAATATTAAAAGTAATTTTATATAAACTTAAAATTATAAAAAAATATACATTTATGAGTAACTTAAGATTAAATTAGCCTCTTATCAACCTCTGTAATGAAAAAGCACAAGTGTTCTTTTGGTACAGGCCTCGGAACAATAATAGTGCTTATTGCTATGAGCCGAGATTGAAAAAGTTAGGCTAGAAAAATGCAAAATGTATAGCAGTGTCCTCCTGCTATAATTAATGTATATGTAATATTGCACTAATGTTATATATATAGATCAGGATCTTATATCTAGGTGCAAAGGACCATAATTTGGTCCTGGTTACTGGTTAACTGAAATAATCATCTAGGTTCGAAGGACCATAAAATATGGGAAACTCCAGGGGCCGGATTCAGGAAGGTACTTACGAAGGTTTTTCCTCTTAGCTAAGAGCGTTTTCCGTCTTAGCGCCTTCGTGGCGGCTACGTCCGTATTCAATTAACTACCCTAAGTGGAAAAATCTTCGTAAGTTCATTCCGGGATTTAAGTGTGGTTTCGACCACTCGTAGCTTTACGTAAACTGGATATAAGTCATTTTTTCTCTACTACATAACACTGGGATCGATTTATGATATTGGAACATGACCAAAATATTATAGCTGGTGAATCTAGTGGAGAGGAGTCCTTCGTGTTAGTTATATATGCATTCTCTGCTTGAAACTTGAAGTAAATGTGTGTTTGATGATAGTAGAATTAGTTTTATAATAGCAAGATATTATACCAGTAGTTATTAAGTAAATAAACACTGGTGAACATGAAATATGAGAGAAGGTGATGAGCCCTGCCTGATGGGATCATTTACTATCACCAAATGCCCCTGTTCACCTAGTAGTAAGGGTGTACCTTAGCTATACATACCCATTTCTAATTTATTTAGTTTGGTTTTATTTTGAAATTAAATCTGGGTGAGACAAAATAAAAATATGCTGCACAAATGATGTTAGGTAAGGAAAAGGGTAAAAATGTCAAAAACTTTATTCATTGAATACTTAAAGCTATAATTATGACTATATAGACTACTAAAAAAGAGAGAGGGAAGTAGGGGTCCAAGACCTCTTCCTGTTATACAATTTGGGTGTGGAACAAGTAATTATCAAAAGAAGGCACCATGCCGGGAAGGCTATGTAGCAGTAAGGCAGTGAGGTGAGGCAGCTACTTATTTGAAAAATGCTTATTTTATTTACCTTATAAGCTGAGGCAACTTATTTTATTTGAGGAATACTCAGCTGATTCCTCTACATTTAGCATGGAACAAATTTGTGTCCAAGACCTCTTCCTGTTACTCAATTTGGCTGTGTGTAACCAAACTAGAAGTGCTCTACAAATCAAGGGACCCAGAATGTGGAATGACCTCCCGAATCATGTCAAAGGCTGTACCTCTCTCAACCAGTTTAAGAGTTAAACCAAGTACTGCCTAATTAACTCCATGTAACCTAACTTACCTCCTAAATGTCAACCCATGTCTTGCTATTTTTTAAACAACGCTGTTCACCAACATGTGCAATTGCTGATTTATGCTATGTTAACCCCCTTTTTGTATTTTTTATTCCTTCTTTCAACACAATTTATACCTAATCTCGATTGCTATTAAGTTTTAGTCTGTGTTTTTTTCCCCCCACACCTTGCCCGAAATGCTATGAGTATTAGTGGCTTTAGGTATTGTATGTACTAGCTCTGCCTATAAATCCAACATTATGTTTGTAAATCAACTGTATGTACTTTTCCTGAATAAAATGTATTTATTATTTATTTTTTAATCAGTAAGTATTAAAAGAAGGCACCAAGCTGGGAAGGCTATGTAGCACCATTGTGTGTAACAATAAACCAAATTTTTTTAACAAATAATGCACCTGTATGGGAAAACAAATCCTGTCAGCTGTAAAAATATTGATGCAGTTATTTAAATGAAAAATATAATGAAAGAAATATTACTGGTTTATTTTTATCCTATCTTTTAGTACTGTACAGTATATCCAAGGAAGTGAAAAATTAAGACATAATGCACAATTTAATGAATGATTAGCATGGATTAGCAGTTCAAAAGAATATGACTTGTATTACATATCAACATGAGATCTTAATGATCCATGGTCAACATGATTTAATAAGGATAATACAGTACTGTATTTGTAATAATACAAACTATAATTTAAAATCTTTATTACTGATTTTTTTTATTAAGAAGATTAGGTATACACAGCAATGTGCTGCTACCCTATTCTATATGGAATATTACACAGTGTAGATAAAAAACTAGCTATAAGTTTATCTAATACTCCCATCTCACAGGATGGTTAGACATACTGTACATGGAATCAATTTAGAAAATACCAGCCTCAATACAAAAAACAAATCAACTCTGACTAAACAACTCTAAGCAATTTTCACAAGAGGTAAGCACTGAATCATGGAAACATTATATTATAATTACTCTTACCAGTTTCTACAAAACTCCTCTCAAACAATGAATTTTTAAACATGTTTAGGTATACACAGCAATGTGCTGCTTCCCTATTCTGTATAAAGGACCACACAGTGTAGATCAAAAACCAGCTACAAGCTCACCCAACATCCTCACCTCACAGGATGGCCAGTCTTACATGGAATTAGGAGAGAACAAAATACTTAATGCTGATCTATTAGCCTCCACTGGCAAAATCTGGGTGCAGCACAAGAATATTTTCCAATATTCCTGAGTGTATGAAGTAATTACAGAGCTCAAAGTACCTCATACCATTTGGTATGAAGTCACTGATAACAGGACAATCACAGATATAATGTTGGAGAGTATGTTCTCTCAAGTAGGACTGAAAACAGATGTTTTTTTCCACCAAGAGGGCTATAAACCCATGGAACCGCCTACCCGCTGAAGCCGTAAATGCCAAATTTCAGCTAAAAAATTACATTAATTCAATTGGCGGGCCCTTTAACAAGCCGCCGGCTTTCTGTCCTCTTCGAGGTCACTAGATAGTTAGTGGCCATTGGGTAAATTCAGTAAATATATACAATAATTGTCAGCGCATCTTCCGAGCAACAAGGACAGCTACACAGTATCTCTTAGAATTACGTAGGTAAACAACAAATGTAACATATTTGTTTACTACAATGTCGGTGCTGGCTGTAGAAGTTGAAAAAACATTGTTTTACTTCGAAATATACTAATTTTATAAGAAAATTCGACGTAAATAGGAGGCAGTAGAGCTCCGATAAGCCAGCGCTAAATCTTCAATATGAAGAATGTTGCTGCTCTCTGATTGGCCAAACGAAACACAGTAGTGACCTCTATCGGCACGCAGGTGAACCAACAATTTTCTTCCTAAGTATACCTTATTGAATCGCACCTAAGCATCTTCTTAGGGCGCACTTAGGAACCTTCGTAGCAAACCCACTTACGAAGAAATACACAGAGCTTCCTGAATCTAGGTCCAGGCAGCTATTCTCTTTTTTAAATTGACTTTAATAAGATAATTTTCTAAGTGAGTAAGTAATTAAGTGAGTGAACTGTATGTATTGATTCAGCTGCATGAATTTATCTCACACAATTTTGGGGAGGGAACAATTTGCAACTTAAACCACTTTGAGATGGCTCCTTCTTAACCCATAAATTGTTTACCTTATAAATATAATTATATCATACCATATATGGTGGTCTAATCTACTATTATTATGGCAATGATTAATTAATAATTATGAGTACTACTTTCACAGTATAGAACAAAAAAGGAGCTTAGCTGTTCCTGTAGAAGGGGCCTGCTAAGGCTGTGTAATTGTTGCATCAAAGCTGGGTGTGGCCCTGTGCCTCTGAGTGCCATGTAATGGCAGCTGTGTGGGGCCTACAAGAATTGGCATACAGCTAGGTAATATTTGTGTAAGGCCCAACTGTCTGCTCAGCTTCTTGCTACTCCAGAATACAATTACCTGCCGAGTTCAAAGAATTAATACTGTTTCTCTAAGCATATAAGTACAGGTAAGACATGGAATATGAGAATGATAAATTGTGTAAACGTACTTCTTGTTGGGGGGTCTTCATGCAAATAACCGGCTACCTATGTACATTAAAAGATGCATCTATTTAAAACAGAATACTGGCAGTCGGATACTTTAGTTGCTATAGTTGTTGTTGAGAAGCTGTGTTGCTGGTTGTTGACACGTAATCTGGGTGTCTAACGATTAACCAGCTTCAATGGAGCTCTCTACAGCGTGTTGTTGTTAATGTACAAGTGTAAGGTGACGCTACCTCCCTCCATGTTCCAATGTTTTGGTGGTTCTACTTCTAAATGTAATTTTACAGTAACTAGGGAGTGAAGCTATATTTTGGTGTCAGTAATTATATTCAGTCTTATTGAACACTTTTTTATTAAATTTAAACACTAGACTGTTGTATAAACAGAATTAGGATAATGTAAATACGTGTCGTCCATGACGTCACAGAATCACCCATTCTCTATTCTTTAAGGGGATACTTTAAGGGGATACTATGTTATTATGTGTGTCGGATTTCCGACACCTGCTCTTCACCACCTTCCCTTCACTTCACCACCTTCCCTAACCCTCACTATCTTCCCTTCCCTTCACCACCTTCCCTGCCCTTCAGCACCTTCCCTCCCCTTCACCACCATCCCGCCCCTTCACCACCTTCCCTTCCCTTCACCACCTTCCCTGCCCTTCACCATCTTCCCTTCCCTTCACCACCTTCCCTGCCCTTCAGCACCTTCCCTCCCCTTCACCACCTTCCCTACCCTTCACCACCATCCCGCCCCTTCACCACCTTCCCTTCCCTTCACCACCTTCCCTGCCCTTCACCACCTTCCCTACCCTTCACCACCTTCCCAGCCCTTCACCACCTTCCCTTCCCTTCACCACCTTCCCTTCCCTTCACCACCTTCCCTGCCATTCACCACCTTCCCTGCCCTTCACCACCTTCCCTACCCTTCACCACCTTCCCTTCCCTTCACTACCTTCCCTGCCTTTCACCACCTTCCCTGCCCTTCACCACCTTCCCTGCCCTTCACCACCTTACCTTCCCTACCCTTCACCACCTTCCCTTCCCTTCCCTTCCCTTCCCTTCACCACCTTCCATACCCTTCACCACCTTTTCTGCCCTTCACTACCTTCCCTGCCCTTCACCACCATACCTTCCCTTCACCAACTTCCTTACCATTCACCACCTTCCCTACCCTTCACCACCTTCCCTTCCCTTCACCATTTTCCCTGCCCTTTACAACCTTCCCTACCCTTCACCATCTTCCCTGCCCTTCACCACCTTCCCTACCCTTCAACACTTTCCCTACCCTTCATCATTTTCCCTACCCTTCACCATTTTCCCTACCCTTCACACCTTCTCTGCCCTTCACCACCTTCCCTACCCTTCACCACCTTCCCTACCCTTCACCACCTTCCTTGCCCTTCACCACCTTCCCTACCCTTCACCACCTTCCCTTCCTTTTACCACCTTCCCTACCCTTCACCACCTTCGCTTCAGTTCACCACCTTCCCTACCCTTCACCACCTTCCCTGCCCTTCACCACCTTTCCTGCCCCTCACCACCTTCCCTTTCCTTCATCACCTTCCCTATCCTTCACCACCTCCCCTGCCCTTTACCACCTTCCCTTCCCTTCACTACCTTCCCTGCCCTTCACCACCATCCCTGCCCTTCACCACCTTCCCTACCCTTAACCGTCTTCCCTGCCCTTCACCACCTCCCCTTCCCTTCACCACCTTCCTTGCCTTTCACCACAATCCCTGCCCTTCACAAAATTCCCTACCCTTCACCATCTTCCCTGCCCTTCACCACTTTCCCTTCACTTCACCACCTTCCCTAACCCTCACTATCTTCCCTTCCCTTCACCAAAGGTTAAAGGCTTAACCTTTTCACCTAATTACTATACTTTCTGTCGCTCTATCTCTGTCTCTCTCTCGATGTTACTTCTGACTTTATCTCTGTATATATGTGTCTCTTTATCTCTCTATATCTCCCAGTTTCTTTATCTCTCGCACAGTTCCTCTTTCACTCAATCTCATATATCACTGTCTAACTAAATATCTTTCATGTTTCATGTTACATGTCTCAATTATTCCGTCTCTATGAGTCTCTCTCACATGCACATGAGTCACTCACGTGCACATGAGTCACTCCCCTGCACATGAGTCACTCCCCTGCACATGAGTCACTCACATGCACATGAGTCACTCACATGCACATGAGTCACTCACGTGCACATGAGTCACTCACGTGCACATGAGTCACTCCCCTGCACATGAGTCACTCCCCTGCACATGAGTCACTCACATGCACATGAGTCACTCACGTGCACATGAGTCACTCACATGCACATGAGTCACTCACATGCACATGAGTCACTCACATACACGTAGGTGATAAACAAACAAATCCTCGGCAGTTTCACTGTCACGTTCCCAAGAAACTGAATTTTCCACATTTTTTTATATAATTTTCCTGGCCAAATAAGAGGCTGAAAACATGGTTGTATGGCTACGTCATTACACCGACGCGTCTATTTATTTAAATAGATGATATTAAATTTATATATTTAAAATTTTCAACTTCTATCATTTTAATTTTAATTATTCTTTAAAAGAATTGTAATAACTTTAACTTCAGCGGAAATGACATGAAGGATAAAGGCTGATTTTTTTTTCGACAAATAATACATTTCAAGTAAAAAGATTTGCTTATATTTGCTAATGAGGAAAATCAAGAAGTTCATATACATTTATATTATACATTTACATCTTAACGTTTCCACGCAAAACAAAGGGATACAATGTGTATGTTACTGATAGCATCTTGATTATCATCTTGCTGAACAGTTGAACAGTATTGACCAAATTTGTTCACGGTTAATCGTCTTATGCCTTAAAGTTAGCAGAGAAACATTGTGTTTGGAGACGATGAGTCACAATAACGTGGCTCAAGATATGATGAACAAACCTTACACCAGAAGATGAGGAGACGACGACGTGTCGGTCCCTTCTGGACCATTATTAAGCCGTCAAACATTGTGTTTGTTGTCTTCTCTGATATTTTTCATATATTCCTTGTGTTCTTCGTTACAAATGAATGTTTGTTTGTGTACGTTTGATTCTGTTTGAATGCATGTTTGATTCTATTTAGACTTTCCAAGGACGCAGAACTTGACACTTGCTCAACTCTCATCCAATCTGTATCATGATGAGGAACCCTCCTCACAACTCCACCTCTTGCTCGTAGCCGCTAGTGCAGGCAGGCAAGCAGAGAAAGGTAGGAAGGCAAGCAGAGGAAAGCAGGAGGGCAAGCAGAGGAAGGCAGGCAGGCAAGCAGAGTAAGGAAGGTAGGCAAGCAGAGGAAAGCAGGCAGGCAAGCAGAGTAAAACAGGCAGGCAAGCAGAGGAAAACAGGCAGGCAAGCAGAGGAAGGCAGGCAGGCAAGCAGACGAAAGCAGGCAGGCAAGCAGAGGTAGAGGACACGGAAGGAGAGCCAGGCAATCCAGCAGGTAGTCTGTTAGCCAGTCTGGATCTGAATGGTCCCATTCAATTCCCAGTGATTTATCTTCCGTCTTCGATGCGTGTTATGAACGTGTTTTTCTTAGGACGTGACCTGCTGACCCTTCCTATTGATCCCAGCTCTGGACACGCCTGAGGACCGCAGCTTGGGACACGCCTGAGGACCACAGCTCTGGACACGCCTGAGGACCGCAGCTCTGGACACGTCTGAGGACCACAGCTCTGGACACGCCTGAGGACCGCAGCTCTGGACACGCCTGAGGACCACAGCTCTGGACACGCCTGAGGACCACAGCTCTGGACACGCCTGAGGACCACCACTCTGGACACGTCTGAGGACCACCACTCTGGACACGTCTGAGGACCACAGCTCTGGACACGCCTGAGGACCACAGCTTTGGACACGTCTGAGGACCACAGCTTTGGACACGCCTGAGGACCACAGCTCTGGACACGCCTTAGGACCACAGCTTGGGACACGCCTGAGGACAGCAGCTTGGGACACGCCTGAGGACCACAGCTCTGGACACGCGAGAGGACCACAGCTCTGGACACGCCTGAGGACCACAGCTCTGGACACGCCTGAGGACCACCACTCTGGACACGTCTGAGGACCACAGCTTGGGACACGCCTGAGGACCGCAGCTTGGGACACGCCTGAGGACCACCACTCTGGACACGCCTGAGGACCACAGCTCTGGACACGCCTGAGGACCGCAGCTCTGGACACGCCTGAGGACCGAAGCTCTGGACACGTCTGAGGACCACCACTCTGGACACGTCTGAGGACCACAGCTCTGGACACGCCTGAGGACCGCAGCTCTGGACACGTCTGAGGACCGCAGCTCTGGACACGCCTGAGGACCACAGCTCTGGACACGTCTGAGGACCACAGCTCTGGACACGCCTGAGGACCACAGCTCTGGACACGTCTGAGGACCACAGCTCCGGACACGCCTGAGGACCACCACTCTAGACACGCCTGAGGACCACAGCTCTGGACACGCCTGAGGACCACAGCTCTGGACACGCCTGAGGACCACCACTCTGGACACGTCTGAGGACCACAGCTTGGGACACGCCTGAGGACCGCAGCTTGGGACACGCCTGAGGACCGCAGCTCTGGACACGCCTGAGGACCACAGCTCTGGACACGCCTGAGGACCGCAGCTCTGGACACGCCTGAGGACCGCAGCTCTGGACACGCCTGAGGACCACAGCTCTGGACACGCCTGAGGACCACCACTCTGGACACGTCTGAGGACCGCAGCTTGGGACACGCCTGAGGACCGCAGCTCTGGACACGCCTGAGGACCACAGCTCTGGACACGTCTGAGGACCACCACTCTGGACACGTCTGAGGACCACCACTCTGGACACGTCTGAGGACCACAGCTCTGGAGACGTCTGAGGACCACAGCTCTGGACACGCCTGAGGACCACAGCTTTGGACACGTCTGAGGACCACAGCTTTGGACACGCCTGAGGACCACAGCTCTGGACACGCCTTAGGACCACAGCTTGGGACACGCCTGAGGACCGCAGCTTGGGACACGCCTGAGGACCACCACTCTGGACACGCCTGAGGACCACAGCTCTGGACACGCCTGAGGACCGCAGCTCTGGACACGCCTGAGGACCACAGCTCTGGACACGCCTGAGGACCACCACTCTGGACACGTCTGAGGACCACAGCTTGGGACACGCCTGAGGACCGCAGCTTGGGACACGCCTGAGGACCACCACTCTGGACACGCCTGAGGACCACAGCTCTGGACACGCCTGAGGACCGCAGCTCTGGACACGCCTGAGGACCGCAGCTCTGGACACGTCTGAGGACCACCACTCTGGACACGTCTGAGGACCACAGCTCTGGACACGCCTGAGGACCGCAGCTCTGGACACGTCTGAGGACCGCAGCTCTGGACACGCTTGAGGACCACAGCTCTGGACACGTCTGAGGACCACAGCTCTGGACACGCCTGAGGACCACAGCTCTGGACACGTCTGAGGACCACAGCTCCGGACACGCCTGAGGACCACCACTCTAGACACGCCTGAGGACCACAGCTCTGGACACGCCTGAGGACCACAGCTCTGGACACGCCTGAGGACCACCACTCTGGACACGTCTGAGGACCACAGCTTGGGACACGCCTGAGGACCGCAGCTTGGGACACGCCTGAGGACCGCAGCTCTGGACACGCCTGAGGACCACAGCTCTGGACACGCCTGAGGACCGCAGCTCTGGACACGCCTGAGGACCGCAGCTCTGGACACGCCTGAGGACCACAGCTCTGGACACGCCTGAGGACCACCACTCTGGACACGTCTGAGGACCGCAGCTTGGGACACGCCTGAGGACCGCAGCTCTGGACACGCCTGAGGACCACAGCTCTGGACACGTCTGAGGACCACCACTCTGGACACGTCTGAGGACCACCACTCTGGACACGTCTGAGGACCACAGCTCTGGAGACGTCTGAGGACCACAGCTCTGGACACGCCTGAGGACCACAGCTTTGCACACGTCTGAGGACCACAGCTTGGGACACGCCTGAGGACCGCAGCTCTGGACACGCCTGAGGACCACAGCTCTGGACACGCCTGAGGACCACCACTCTGGACACGTCTGAGGACCACAGCTTGGGACACGCCTGAGGACCGCAGCTCTGGACACGCCTGAGGACCACAGCTCTGGACACGTCTGAGGACCACCACTCTGGACACGTCTGAGGACCACCACTCTGGACACGTCTGAGGACCACAGCTCTGGACACGCCTGAGGACCACAGCTTTGGACACGTCTGAGGACCACAGCTTTGGACACGCCTGAGGACCACAGCTCTGGACACGCCTGAGGACCACAGCTTGGGACACGCCTGAGGACCGCAGCTTGGGACACGCCTGAGGACCACAGCTCTGGACACGCGAGAGGACCACAGCTCTGGACACGCCTGAGGACCACAGCTCTGGACACGCCTGAGGACCACCACTCTGGACACGTCTGAGGACCACAGCTTGGGACACGCCTGAGGACCGCAGCTTGGGACACGCCTGAGGACCACCACTCTGGACACGCCTGAGGACCACAGCTCTGGACACGCCTGAGGACCGCAGCTCTGGACACGCCTGAGGACCGCAGCTCTGGACACGTCTGAGGACCACCACTCTGGACACGTCTGAGGACCACAGCTCTGGACACGCCTGAGGACCGCAGCTCTGGACACGTCTGAGGACCGCAGCTCTGGACACGCCTGAGGACCACAGCTCTGGACACGTCTGAGGACCACAGCTCTGGACACGCCTGAGGACCACAGCTCTGGACACGTCTGAGGACCACAGCTCTGGACACGCCTGAGGACCACCACTCTAGACACGCCTGAGGACCACAGCTCTGGACACGCCTGAGGACCACAGCTCTGGACACGCCTGAGGACCACCACTCTGGACACGTCTGAGGACCACAGCTTGGGACACGCCTGAGGACCGCAGCTTGGGACACGCCTGAGGACCGCAGCTCTGGACACGCCTGAGGACCACAGCTCTGGACACGCCTGAGGACCGCAGCTCTGGACACGCCTGAGGACCGCAGCTCTGGACACGCCTGAGGACCACAGCTCTGGACACGCCTGAGGACCGCAGCTCTGGACACGTCTAAGGACCACAGCTTGGGACACGCCTGAGGACCGCAGCTCTGGACACGTCTGAGGACCGCAGCTCTGGACACGCCTGAGGACCACAGCTCTGACACGCCTGAGGACCACAGCTCTGGACACGACTGAGGACCACCACTCTGGACACGTCTGGGGACCACAGCTCTGGACACGCCCGAGGACCACCACTCTGGACACGTCTGAGGACCACCACTCTGGACACGTCTGAGGACCACCACTCTGGACACGTCTGAGGACCACAGCTTGGGACACGCCTGAGGACCGCAGCTCTGGACACGCCTGAGGACCACAGCTCTGGACACGCCTGAGGACCACAGCTCTGGACACGCCTGAGGACCACCACTCTGGACACGCCTGAGGACCACCACTCTGGACACGTCTGAGGACCACCACTCTGGACACGCCTGAGGACCACCACTCTGGACACGCCTGAGGACCACCACTCTGGACACGTCTGAGGACCACAGCTTGGGACACGCCTGAGGACCGCAGCTCTGGACACGCCTGAGGACCGCAGCTCTGGACACGCCTGAGGACCAGAGCTCTGGACACGACTGAGGACTACAGCTCTGGACACGCCTGAGGACCGCAGCTCTGGACACGCCTGAGGACCACAGCTCTGGACACTCCTGAGGACCGCAGCTCTGGACACGCCTGAGGACCACAGCTCTGGACACGCCTGAGGACCGCAGCTCTGGACACGCCTGAGGACCGCAGCTCTGGACACGTCTGGGGACCACAGCTCTGGACACGCCTGAGGATCACCACTCTAGACACGTCTGAGGACCACAGCTTGGGACACGCCTGAGGACCGCAGCTTGGGACACGCCTGAGGACCACCACTCTGGACACGCCTGAGGACCACAGCTCTGGACACGCCTGAGGACCACAACTCTGGACACGTCTGGGGACCACAGCTCTGGACACGCCTGAGGACCACCACTCTGGACACGTCTGAGGACCACCACTCTGGACACGTCTGAGGACCACCATTCTGGACACGTCTGAGGACCACAGCTTGGGACACGCCTGAGGACCAAAGCTTGGGACACGCCTGAGGACCGCAGCATGGGACACGCCTGAGGACCGCACCTCTGGACACGTCTGGGGACCACAGCTCTGGACACGCCTGAGGACCACCACTCTGGACACGCCTGAGGACCACCACTCTGGACACGTCTGAGGACCACCACTCTGGACACGTCTGAGGACCACAGCTTGGGACACGTCTGAGGACCACAGCTTGGGACACGCCTGAGGACCACCACTCTGGACACGCCTGAGGACCACAGCTTGGAACACGCCTGAGGACCGCAGCTCTGGACACGCCTGAGGACCACAGCTCTGGACACGCCTGAGGACCACAGCTCTGGACACGCCTGAGGACCGCAGCTCTGGACACGCCTGAGGACCACAGCTCTGGACACGCCTGAGGACCGCAGCTCTGGACACGTCTGAGGACCACAGCTTGGGACACGCCTGAGGACCGCAGCTTGGGACACGCCTGAGGACCGCAGCTCTGGACACGCCTGAGGACCACAGCTCTGGACACGCCTGAGGACCACAGCTCTGGACACGCCTGAGGACCACCACTCTGGACACGTCTGGGGACCACAGCTCTGGACACGCCTGAGGACCACCACTCTGGACACGTCTGAGGACCACCACTCTGGACACGTCTGAGGACCACCACTCTGGACACGTCTGAGGACCACAGCTTTGGACACGCCTGAGGACCACCACTCTGGACACGTCTGAGGACCACCACTCTGGACACGTCTGAGGACCACAGCTTGGGACACGCCTGAGGACCGCAGCTCTGGACACGCCTGAGGACCACAGCTCTGTACACGCCTGAGGACCACAGCTCTGGACACGCCTGAGGACCACCACTCTGGACACGCCTGAGGACCACCACTCTGGACACGTCTGAGGACCACAGCTTGGGACACGCCTGAGGACCGCAGCTCTGGACACGCCTGAGGACCGCAGCTCTGGACACGCCTGAGGACCACAGCTCTGGACACGCCTGAGGACCGCAGCTCTGGACACGCCTGAGGACCGCAGCTCTGGACACGCCTGAGGACCACAGCTCTGGACACGCCTGAGGACCGCAGCTCTGGACACGTCTGAGGACCACAGCTTGGGACACGCCTGAGGACCGCAGCTTGGGACACGCCTGAGGACCGCAGCTCTGGACACGCCTGAGGACCACAGCTCTGGACACGCCTGAGGACCACAGCTCTGGACACGACTGAGGACCACCACTCTGGACACGTCTGGGGACCACAGCTCTGGACACGCCTGAGGACCACCACTCTGGACACGTCTGAGGACCACCACTCTGGACACGTCTGAGGACCACCACTCTGGACACGTCTGAGGACCACAGCTTGGGACCCGCCTGAGGACCGCAGCTCTGGACACGCCTGAGGACCACAGCTCTGGACACGCCTGAGGACCACAGCTCTGGACACGCCTGAGGACCACAGCTCTGGACACGCCTGAGGACCGCAGCTCTGGACACGCCTGAGGACCACAGCTCTGGACACTCCTGAGGACCGCAGCTCTGGACACGCCTGAGGACCGCAGCTCTGGACACGCCTGAGGACCGCAGCTCTGGACACGCCTGAGGACCGCAGCTCTGGACACGTCTGGGGACCACAGCTCTGGACACGCCTGAGGATCACCACTCTAGACACGTCTGAGGACCACAGCTTGGGACACGCCTGAGGACCGCAGCTTGGGACACGCCTGAGGACCACCACTCTGGACACGCCTGAGGACCACAGCTCTGGACACGCTGTGAGGACCACCACTCTGGACACGTCTGGGGACCACAGCTCTGGACACGCCTGAGGACCACCACTCTGTACACGTCTGAGGACCACCACTCTGGACACGTCTGAGGACCACAGCTTGGGACACGCCTGAGGACCACAGCTTGGGACACGCCTGAGGACCGCAGCTTGGGACACGCCTGAGGACCGCAGCTCTGGACACGTCTGGGGACCACAGCTCTGGACACGCCTGAGGACCACCACTCTGGACACGCCTGAGGACCACCACTCTGGACACGTCTGAGGACCACCACTCTGGACACGTCTGAGGACCACAGCTTGGGACACGTCTGAGGACCACAGCTTGGGACACGCCTGAGGACCACCACTCTGGACACGCCTGAGGACCACAGCTTGGAACACGCCTGAGGACCGCAGCTCTGGACACGCCTGAGGACCACAGCTCTGGACACGCCTGAGGACCACAGCTCTGGACACGCCTGAGGACCGCAGCTCTGGACACGCCTGAGGACCACAGCTCTGGACACGCCTGAGGACCGCAGCTCTGGACACGTCTGAGGACCACAGCTTGGGACACGCCTGAGGACCGCAGCTTGGGACACGCCTGAGGACCGCAGCTCTGAACACGCCTGAGGACCACAGCTCTGGACACGCCTGAGGACCACAGCTCTGGACACGCCTGAGGACCACCACTCTGGACACGTCTGGGGACCACAGCTCTGGACACGCCTGAGGACCACCACTCTGGACACGTCTGAGGACCACCACTCTGGACACGTCTGAGGACCACCACTCTGGACACGTCTGAGGACCACCAATCTGGACACGCCTGAGGACCACCACTCTGGACACGTCTGAGGACCACTGCTTGGGACACGCCTGAGGACCGCAGCTCTGGACACGCCTGAGGACCGCAGCTCTGGACACGCCTGAGGACCGCAGCTCTGGACACGCCTGAGGACCACAGCTCTGGACACGCCTGAGGACCGCAGCTCTGGACACGCCTGAGGACCGCAGCTCTGGACACGCCTGAGGACCACAGCTCTGGACACGCCTGAGGACCGCAGCTCTGGACACGCCTGAGGACCACAGCTCTGGACACGCCTGAGGACCGCAGCTCTGGACACGCCTGAGGACCGCAGCTCTGGACACGCCTGAGGACCGCAGCTCTGGACACGCCTGAGGACCACAGCTCTGGACACGCCTGAGGACCGCAGCTCTGGACACGCCTGAGGATCACCACTCTGGACACGCCTGAGGACCACAGCTTGGGACACGCCTGAGTACCGCAGCTTGGGACACGCCTGAGGACCACCACTCTGGACACGCCTGAGGACCACAGCTTGGGACACGCCTGAGGACCGCAGCTCTGGACACGTCTGGGGACCACAGCTCTGGACACGCCTGAGGACCACCACTCTGGACACGCCTGAGGACCACCACTCTGGACACGTCTGAGGACCACAGCTTGGGACACGTCTGAGGACCACAGCTTGGGACACGCCTGAGAACCACCACTCTGGACACGCCTGAGGACCACAGCTTGGAACACGCCTGAGGACCGCAGCTCTGGACACGCCTGAGGACCACAGCTCTGGACACGCCTGAGGACCGCAGCTCTGGACACGCCTGAGGACCACCACTCTGGACACGCCTGAGGACCACCACTCTGGACACGCCTGAGGACCACAGCTCTGGACACGTCTGAGGACCACAGCTTTGGACACGTCTGAGGACCACAGCTTGGGACACGTCTGAGGACCACAGCTCTGGACACGTCTGAGGACCACAGCTTGGGACACGTCTGAGGACCGCAGCTCTGGACACGTCTGAGGACCACAGCTTGGGACACGTCTGAGGACCACAGCTCTGGACACGTCTGAGGACCACAGCTTGGGACACGTCTGAGGACCACAGCTCAGGACACGCCTGAGGACCACAGCTCTGGACACGTCTGAGGATCACAGCTTTGGACACGTCTGAGGACCACATCTCTGGACACGTCTGAGGACCACAGCTTGGGACACGTCTGAGGACCGCAGCTTTGGACACGCCTGAGGACCATAGCTTGGGACACGTCTGAGGACCGCAGCTTTGGACACGCCTGAGGACCACAGCTTTGGACACGCCTGAGGAATACAGCTCTGGTCACGCCTGAGGACCACAGCTCTGGACACGTCTGAGGACCACAGCTCTGGACACGTCTGGGGACCACAGCTCTGGACACGCCTGAGGACCACAGCTTGGGACACGTCTGAGGACCACAGCTTTGGACACGCCTGAGGACCACAGCTTGGGACACGTCTGAGGACCACAGCTTGGGACACGTCTGAGGACCGCAGCTTTGGACACGTCTGAAGACCACAGCTCTGGACACGTCTGAGGACCACAGCTTGGGACACGTCTGAGGACCACAGCTTGGGACACGTCTGAGGACCGCAGCTTTGGACACGTCTGAGGACCACAGCTTTGGACACGCCTGAGGACCACAGCTCTGGACACAACTGAGGACCACAGCTTGGGACACGTCTGAGGACCGCAGCTCTGGACACGTCTGAGGATCGCAGCTCTGGACACGCCTGAGGACCACAGCTTTGGACACGCCTGAGGACCGCAGCTCTGGACACGCCTGAGGATCACCACTCTGGACACGCCTGAGGACCACAGCTTGGGACACGCCTGAGGACCGCAGCTTGGGACACGCCTGAGGGCCACCACTCTGGACACGCCTGAGGACCACAGCTTGGGACACGCCTGAGGACCGCAGGTCTGGACACGTCTGGGGACCACAGCTCTGGACACGCCTGAGGACCACCACTCTGGACACGCCTGAGGACCACCACTCTGGACACGTCTGAGGACCACAGCTTGGGACACGTCTGAGGACCACAGCTTGGGACACGTCTGAGGACCACCACTCTGGACACGTCTGAGGACCAAAGCTTGGGACACGCCTGAGGACCGCAGCTCTGGACACGCCTGAGGACCACAGCTCTGGACACGCCTGAGGACCACAGCTCTGGACACGCCTGAGGACCACAGCTCTGGACACGCCTGAGGACCGCAGCTCTGGACACGCCTGAGGACCACAGCTCTGGACACTCCTGAGGACCGCAGCTCTGGACACGCCTGAGGACCACAGCTCTGGACACGCCTGAGGACCGCAGCTCTGGACACGCCTGAGGACCGCAGCTCTGGACACGTCTGGGGACCACAGCTCTGGACACGCCTGAGGATCACCACTCTAGGCACGTCTGAGGACCACAGCTTGGGACACGCCTGAGGACCGCAGCTTGGGACACGCCTGAGGACCACCACTCTGGACACGCATGAGGACCACAGCTCTGGACACGCTGTGAGGACCACCACTCTGGACACGTCTGGGGACCACAGCTCTGGACACGCCTGAGGACCACCACTCTGGACACGTCTGAGGACCACCACTCTGGACACGTCTGAGGACCACCATTCTGGACACGTCTGAGGACCACAGCTTGGGACACGCCTGAGGACCACAGCTTGGGACACGCCTGAGGACCGCAGCTTGGGACACGCCTGAGGACCGCAGCTCTGGACACGTCTAGGGACCACAGCTCTGGACACGCCTGAGGACCACCACTCTGGACACGCCTGAGGACCACCACTCTGGACACGTCTGAGGACCACCACTCTGGACACGTCTGAGGACCACAGCTTGGGACACGTCTGTGGACCACAGCTTGGGACACGCCTGAGGACCAGCACTCTGGACACGCCTGAGGACCACAGCTTGGAACACGCCTGAGGACCGCAGCTCTGGACACGCCTGAGGACCACAGCTCTGGACACGCCTGAGGACCACAGCTCTGGACACGCCTGAGGACCGCAGCTCTGGACACGCCTGAGGACCACAGCTCTGGACACGCCTGAGGACCGCAGCTCTGGACACGTCTGAGGACCACAGCTTGGGACACGCCTGAGGACCGCAGCTTGGGACACGCCTGAGGACCGCAGCTCTGGACACGCCTGAGGACCACAGCTTTGGACACGCCTGAGGACCACAGCTCTGGACACGCCTGAGGACCACCACTCTGGACACGTCTGAGGACCACCACTCTGGACACGTCTGAGGACCACCACTCTGGACACGTCTGAGGACCACCACTCTGGACACGCCTGAGGACCACAGCTTTGGACACGTCTGGGGACCACAGCTCTGGACACGCCTGAGGACCACCACTCTGGACACGTCTGAGGACCACCACTCTGGACACGTCTGAGGACCACCACTCTGGACACGTCTGAGGACCACCACTCTGGACACGCCTGAGGACCACCACTCTGGACACGTCTGAGGACCACAGCTTGGGACACGCCTGAGGACCGCAGCTCTGGACACGCCTTAGGACCGCAGCTCTGGACACGCCTGAGGACCGCAGCTCTGGACACGCCTGAGGACCACAGCTCTGGACACGCCTGAGGACCGCAGCTCTGGACACGCCTGAGGACCGCAGCTCTGGACACGCCTGAGGACCACAGCTCTGGACACGCCTGAGGACCGCTGCTCTGGACACGCCTGAGGACCACAGCTCTGGACACGCCTGAGGACCGCAGCTCTGGACACGCCTGAGGACCGCAGCTCTGGACACGCCTGAGGATCACCACTCTGGACACGCCTGAGGACCACAGCTTGGGACACGCCTGAGTACCGCAGCTTGGGACACGCCTGAGGACCACCACTCTGGACACGCCTGAGGACCACAGCTTGGGACACGCCTGAGGACCGCAGCTCTGGACACGTCTGGGGACCACAGCTCTGGACACGCCTGAGGACCACCACTCTGGACACGCCTGAGGACCACCACTCTGGACACGTCTGAGGACCACAGCTTGGGACACGTCTGAGGACCACAGCTTGGGACACGCCTGAGGACCACCACTCTGGACACGCCTGAGGACCACAGCTTGGAACACGCCTGAGGACCGCAGCTCTGGACACGCCTGAGGACCACAGCTCTGGACACGCCTGAGGACCACAGCTCTGGACACGCCTGAGGACCACCACTCTGGACACGCCTGAGGACCACCACTCTGGACACGCCTGAGGACCACAGCTCTGGACACGTCTGAGGACCACAGCTTTGGACACGTCTGAGGACCACAGCTTGGGACACGTTTGAGGACCACAGCTCTGGACACGTCTGAGGACCACAGCTTGGGACACGTCTGAGGACCGCAGCTCTGGACACGTCTGAGGACCACAGCTTGGGACACGTCTGAGGACCACAGCTCTAGACACGTCTGAGGACCACAGCTTGGGACACGTCTGAGGACCACAGCTCTGGACACGCCTGAGGACCACAGCTCTGGACACGTCTGAGGATCACAGCTTTGGACACGTCTGAGGACCACAGCTCTGGACACGTCTGAGGACCACAGCTTGGGACACGTCTGAGGACCGCAGCTTTGGACACGCCTGAGGACCATAGCTTGGGACACGTCTGAGGACCGCAGCTTTGGACACGCCTGAGGACCACAGCTTTGGACACGCCTGAGGAATACAGCTCTGGTCAAGCCTGAGGACCACAGCTCTGGACACGTCTGAGGACCACAGCTCTGGACACGTCTGGGGACCACAGCTCTGGACACGCCTGAGGACCACAGCTTGGGACACGTCTGAGGACCACAGCTTTGGACACGCCTGAGGACCACAGCTTGGGACACGTCTGAGGACCACAGCTTGGGACACGTCTGAGGACCACAGCTTGGGACACGTCTGAGGACCACAGCTTGGGACACGTCTGAGGACCGCAGCTTTGGACACGTCTGAGGACCACAGCTTGGGACACGTCTGAGGACCGCAGCTTTGGACACGTCTGAGGACCACAGCTTTGGACACGCCTGAGGACCACAGCTCTGGACACAACTGAGGACCACAGCTTGGGACACGTCTGAGGACCGCAGCTCTGGACACGTCTGAGGATCGCAGCTCTGGACACGCCTGAGGACCACAGCTTTGGACACGCCTGAGGACCGCAGCTCTGGACACGCCTGAGGATCACCACTCTGGACACGCCTGAGGACCACAGCTTGGGACACGCCTGAGGACCGCAGCTTGGGACACGCCTGAGGGCCACCACTCTGGACACGCCTGAGGACCACAGCTTGGGACACGCCTGAGGACCACAGGTCTGGACACGTCTGGGGACCACAGCTCTGGACACGCCTGAGGACCACCACTCTGGACACGCCTGAGGACCACCACTCTGGACACGTCTGAGGACCACAGCTTGGGACACGTCTGAGGACCACAGCTTGGGACACGTCTGAGGACCACCACTCTGGACACGTCTGAGGACCAAAGCTTGGGACACGCCTGAGGACCGCAGCTCTGGACACGCCTGAGGACCACAGCTCTGGACACGCCTGAGGACCACAGCTCTGGACACGCCTGAGGACCACAGCTCTGGACACGCCTGAGGACCGCAGCTCTGGACACGCCTGAGGACCACAGCTCTGGACACTCCTGAGGACCGCAGCTCTGGACACGCCTGAGGACCACAGCTCTGGACACGCCTGAGGACCGCAGCTCTGGACACGCCTGAGGACCGCAGCTCTGGACACGTCTGGGGACCACAGCTCTGGACACGCCTGAGGATCACCACTCTAGGCACGTCTGAGGACCACAGCTTGGGACACGCCTGAGGACCGAAGCTTGGGACACGCCTGAGGACCACCACTCTGGACACGAATGAGGACCACAGCTCTGGACACGCTGTGAGGACCACCACTCTGGACACGTCTGGGGACCACAGCTCTGGACACGCCTGAGGACCACCACTCTGGACACGTCTGAGGACCACCACTCTGGACACGTCTGAGGACCACCATTCTGGACACGTCTGAGGACCACAGCTTGGGACACGCCTGAGGACCACAGCTTGGGACACGCCTGAGGACCGCAGCTTGGGACACGCCTGAGGACCGCAGCTCTGGACACGTCTGGGGACCACAGCTCTGGACACGCCTGAGGACCACCACTCTGGACACGCCTGAGGACCACCACTCTGGACACGTCTGAGGACCACCACTCTGGACACGTCTGAGGACCACAGCTTGGGACACGTCTGTGGACCACAGCTTGGGACACGCCTGAGGACCACCACTCTGGACACGCCTGAGGACCACAGCTTGGAACACGCCTGAGGACCGCAGCTCTGGACACGCCTGAGGACCACAGCTCTGGACACGTCTGGGGACCACAGCTCTGGACACGCCTGAGGATCACCACTCTAGGCACGTCTGAGGACCACAGCTTGGGACACGCCTGAGGACCGAAGCTTGGGACACGCCTGAGGACCACCACTCTGGACACGCATGAGGACCACAGCTCTGGACACGCTGTGAGGACCACCACTCTGGACACGTCTGGGGACCACAGCTCTGGACACGCCTGAGGACCACCACTCTGGACACGTCTGAGGACCACCACTCTGGACACGTCTGAGGACCACCATTCTGGACACGTCTGAGGACCACAGCTTGGGACACGCCTGAGGACCACAGCTTGGGACACGCCTGAGGACCGCAGCTTGGGACACGCCTGAGGACCGCAGCTCTGGACACGTCTGGGGACCACAGCTCTGGACACGCCTGAGGACCACCACTCTGGACACGCCTGAGGACCACCACTCTGGACACGTCTGAGGACCACCACTCTGGACACGTCTGAGGACCACAGCTTGGGACACGTCTGTGGACCACAGCTTGGGACACGCCTGAGGACCACCACTCTGGACACGCCTGAGGACCACAGCTTGGAACACGCCTGAGGACCGCAGCTCTGGACACGCCTGAGGACCACAGCTCTGGACACGCCTGAGGACCACAGCTCTGGACACGCCTGAGGACCGCAGCTCTGGACACGCCTGAGGTCCACAGCTCTGGACACGCCTGAGGACCGCAGCTCTGGACACGTCTGAGGACCACAGCTTGGGACACGCCTGAGGACCGCAGCTTGGGACACGCCTGAGGACCGCAGCTCTGGACACGCCTGAGGACCACAGCTCTGGACACGCCTGAGGACCACAGCTCTGGACACGCCTGAGGACCACCACTCTGGACACGTCTGGGGACCACAGCTCTGGACACGCCTGAGGACCACCACTCTGGACACGTCTGAGGACCACCACTCTGGACACGTCTGAGGACCACCACTCTGGACACGTCTGAGGACCACCACTCTGGACACGCCTGAGGACCACCACTCTGGACACGTCTGAGGACCACAGCTTGGGACACGCCTGAGGACCGCAGCTCTGGACACGCCTGAGGACCGCAGCTCTGGACACGCCTGAGGACCGCAGCTCTGGACACGCCTGAGGACCACAGCTCTGGACACGCCTGAGGACCGCAGCTCTGGACACGCCTGAGGACCGCAGCTCTGGACACGCCTGAGGACCACAGCTCTGGACACGCCTGAGGACCGCAGCTCTGGACACGCCTGAGGACCACAGCTCTGGACACGCCTGAGGACCGCAGCTCTGGACACGCCTGAGGACCGCAGCTCTGGACACGCCTGAGGACCGAAGCTCTGGACACGCCTGAGGACCACAGCTCTGGACACGCCTGAGGACCGCAGCTCTGGACACGCCTGAGGATCACCACTCTGGACACGCCTGAGGACCACAGCTTGGGACACGCCTGAGTACCGCAGCTTGGGACACGCCTGAGGACCACCACTCTGGACACGCCTGAGGACCACAGCTTGGGACACGCCTGAGGACCGCAGCTCTGGACACGTCTGGGGACCACAGCTCTGGACACGCCTGAGGACCACCACTCTGGACACGCCTGAGGACCACCACTCTGGACACGTCTGAGGACCACAGCTTGGGACACGTCTGAGGACCACAGCTTGGGACACGCCTGAGGACCACCACTCTGGACACGCCTGAGGACCACAGCTTGGAACACGCCTGAGGACCGCAGCTCTGGACACGCCTGAGGACCACAGCTCTGGACACGCCTGAGGACCACAGCTCTGGACACGCCTGAGGACCACCACTCTGGACACGCCTGAGGACCACCACTCTGGACACGCCTGAGGACCACAGCTCTGGACACGTCTGAGGACCACAGCTTTGGACACGTCTGAGGACCACAGCTTGGGACACGTCTGAGGACCACAGCTCTGGACACGTCTGAGGACCACAGCTTGGGACACGTCTGAGGACCGCAGCTCTGGACACGTCTGAGGACCACAGCTTGGGACACGTCTGAGGACCACAGCTCTGGACACGTCTGAGGACCACAGCTTGGGACACGTCTGAGGACCACAGCTCTGGACACGCCTGAGGACCACAGCTCTGGACACGTCTGAGGATCACAGCTTTGGACACGTCTGAGGACCACAGCTCTGGACACGTCTGAGGACCACAGCTTGGGACACGTCTGAGGACCGCAGCTTTGGACACGCCTGAGGACCATAGCTTGGGACACGTCTGAGGACCGCAGCTTTGGACACGCCTGAGGACCACAGCTTTGGACACGCCTGAGGAATACAGCTCTGGTCACGCCTGAGGACCACAGCTCTGGACACGTCTGAGGACCACAGCTCTGGACACGTCTGGGGACCACAGCTCTGGACACGCCTGAGGACCACAGCTTGGGACACGTCTGAGGACCACAGCTTTGGACACGCCTGAGGACCACAGCTTGGGACACGTCTGAGGACCACAGCTTGGGACACGTCTGAGGACCGCAGCTTTGGACACGTCTGAGGACCACAGCTCTGGACACGTCTGAGGACCACAGCTTGGGACACGCCTGAGGACCACAGCTCTGGACACAACTGAGGACCACAGCTTGGGACACGTCTGAGGACCGCAGCTCTGGACACGTCTGAGGATCGCAGCTCTGGACACGCCTGAGGACCACAGCTTTGGACACGCCTGAGGACCGCAGCTCTGGACACGCCTGAGGATCACCACTCTGGACACGCCTGAGGACCACAGCTTGGGACACGCCTGAGGACCGCAGCTTGGGACACGCCTGAGGACCACCACTCTGGACACGCCTGAGGACCACAGCTTGGGACACGCCTGAGGACCGCAGGTCTGGACACGTCTGGGGACCACAGCTCTGGACACGCCTGAGGACCACCACTCTGGACACGCCTGAGGACCACCACTCTGGACACGTCTGAGGACCACAGCTTGGGACACGTCTGAGGACCACAGCTTGGGACACGCCTGAGGACCACCACTCTGGACACGCCTGAGGACCACAGCTTGGAACACGCCTGAGGACCGCAGCTCTGGACACGCCTGAGGACCACAGCTCTGGACACGCCTGAGGACCGCAGCTCTGGACACGCCTGAGGACCACCACTCTGGACACGCCTGAGGGTCACCACTCTGGACACGCCTGAGGACCACAGCTCTGGACACGTCTGAGGACCACAGCTTTGGACACGTCTGAGGACCACAGCTTGGGACACGTCTGAGGACCACAGCTCTGGACACGTCTGAGGACCACAGCTTGGGACACGTCTGAGGACCGCAGCTCTGGACACGTCTGAGGACCACAGCTTGGGACACGTCTGAGGACCACAGCTCTGGACACGCCTGAGGACCATAGCTCTGGACACGTCTGAGGACCACAGCTTGGGACACGTCTGAGGACCACAGCTTGGGAAACGTCTGAGGACCACAGCTCTGGACACGTCTGAGGACCACAGCTTTGGACACGTCTGAGGACCACAGCTCTGGACACGTCTGAGGACCACAGCTTGGGACACGTCTGAGGACCACAGCTCTGGACACGCCTGAGGACCACAGCTCTGGACACGTCTGAGGATCACAGCTTTGGACACGTCTGAGGACCACAGCTCTGGACACGTCTGAGGACCACAGCTTGGGACACGTCTGAGGACCGCAGCTTTGGACACGCCTGAGGACCATAGCTTGGGACACGTCTGAGGACCGCAGCTCTGGACACGCCTGAGGACCACAGCTTTGGACACGCCTGAGGAATACAGCTCTGGTCACGCCTGAGGACCACAGCTCTGGACACGTCTGAGGACCACAGCTCTGGACACGTCTGGGGACCACAGCTCTGGACACGCCTGAGGACCACAGCTTGGGACACGTCTGAGGACCACAGCTTTGGACACGCCTGAGGACCACAGCTTGGGACACGTCTGAGGACCACAGCTTGGGATACGTCTGAGGACCGCAGCTTTGGACACGTCTGAGGACCACAGCTCTGGACACGTCTGAGGACCACAGCTTGGGATACGTCTGAGGACCACAGCTTGGGACACGTCTGAGGACCGCAGCTTTGGACACGTCTGAGGACCACAGCTTTGGACACGCCTGAGGACCACAGCTCTGGACACAACTGAGGACCACAGCTTGGGACACGTCTGAGGACCGCAGCTCTGGACACGTCTGAGGATCGCAGCTCTGGACACGCCTGAGGACCACAGCTTTGGACACGCCTGAGGACCACGGCTCTGGACACGTCTGGGGACGACAGCTCTGGACACGTCTGAGGATCGCAGCTCTGGACACGCCTGAGGACAGCAGCTTTGGACACGCCTGAGGACCACGGCTCTGGACACGTCTGGGGACGACAGCTCTGGACACGTCTGAGGACCACAGCTTGGGACACGTCTGAGGACCGCAGCTTTGGACACGCCTGAGGACCACAGCTTGGGACCAGTCGGAGGACCGCAGCTTTGGACACGCCTGAGGACCACAGCTTGGGACACGTCTGAGGACCACAGCTTTGGACACGTCTGAGGACCACAGCTCTGGACACATCTGAGGACCACAGCTCTGGACACGTCTGAGGACCACGGCTCTGGACACGTCTGAGGACCATAGCTCTGGACACGTCTGAGGACCGCAGCTCTGGACACGCCTGAGGACCACAGCTCTGGACACGTCTGAGGACCACAGCTCTGGACACGTCTGGGGACCACGGCTCTGGACACGTCTGGGGACCACAGCTCTGGACACGTCTGAGGACCGCAGCTCTGGACACGCCTGAGGACCACAGCTCTGGACACGTCTGAGGACCGCTGCTCTGGACACGCCTGAGGACCACAGCTCTGGACACATCTGAGGATCACGGCTCTGGACACGTCTGAGGACCACAGCTCTGGACACGTCTGGGGACCACAGCTTGGGACACGTCTGGGGACCACTGCTCTGGACACGTCTGGGGACCACAGCTCTGGACACGTCTGGGGACCACAGCTTGGGACACGTCTGGGGACCACAGCTCTGGACACGTCTGAGGACCGCAGCTGTGGACACGTCTGAGGACCAGCTCTGGACCCTTCTGAGGACCACAGCTCTGGACACGGCTTAGGACCACAGCTCTGGACACGGCTTAGGACCACAGCTCTGGACACGGCTTAGGACCACAGCTCTGGACACGTCTGGGGACCACTGCTCTGGACACGTCTGAGGACCGCAGCTGTGGACACGTCTGAGGACCAGCTCTGAACACGTCTGAGGACCACAGCTCTGGACATATCTCAGGACCCCAGCTGTGGCCACGTCTGATGACCTCAGCTGTGGACACATCTGAGGACCGCAGCTGTGGACACGTCTGAGGACCACAGATCTCGACACATCTGAGCACTGCACCTCTGGTCACGTCTGAGGGTCCGAGAGAGTTCATCTACCAAACATTTGCGGTTATCTTTCCTGTACAAGATTGGAGGCTTGTGTGTGTACTCACCTTGTGTCATTTGTGGAAGATGAGCCACGGTTCTTGGGTCCCGCCTCTCAACTCCTAATCGAATCGTGAATAGATTCCAGAGCCTATTGTGCGTAGTCATATCTACACAAAGTTCCTTTGGAGTCTGCTTACACCAGTTCACATCTTGGCGCATAACAGTTGTTCACTACTCTGACACCGACAGAACTCTTTCTCATGTCTCTGTGGTCCATGTCGGTGCTCAGTTACCATCTATGTCCCCTTGTTCGAGTGCCCAACCACGTGGGCTGGACGGTAGAGCGACGGTCTTGCTTCATGCAGGTCGGGGTTCAATCCCCGACCGTCCAAGTGGTTGGACACTATTCCTTCCCTCTCCCTTCCATCACAAATCCTTACCCAGACTTTACCCTTCCCAGTGCTTTATTGTCGAAATGTCATTTTGCTTTCGCCTCATAGTTCCCTTTCCTTGTTCGTGTAACAACCTTTGCTAAATAGTCTGTGTTGTATATTTCTTGAATATTTTTATGAGGTAATCATGTCTCGTCTGAGTCTTCCCTCATCCAATGACGGGATGTTTATCACCTTCAGTCTTTCCTCGTAGTCATACCTCTCAGCTCTGGGACCTGATGGCATACCTTGCAACTTTCTCCAGTTTCGTATCATGTTTAACGAAATAAGAACTTCATGCCGATGTCGCTAGTACCGAATTGGTCTGACACAAACGGTATACAATAATGTGACACAAACGGTATACAATAATGTGACACAAACGGTATACAATATTGTGAGTAGTATAAAGTACGACTATGACCGGCCGTTTTCATTTTTTCCTGGGCCAGTCGTAGCACCAGGGTTTTTTCCTGTTTTTCCCCCCCGGCTGGTTGTAGCATCATGGGTTTTTCTCGATTTTTTTCCTGGGCCGCTCATAGCATCAGGGTTTTTCTCAATTTTTTTTCCTGGGGCGGTAGTAGCATCATGGGTTTTTCTCGATTTTTTTCCTGGGCCGGTCGTAGCATCAGGGTTTTTTCTCAATTTTCTTTCCTGGGCCGGTAGTAGCATCAGGGTTTTTCTCAAATTTTTTTCCTGGGCCGGTTGTAGCATCATGTGTTTTTCTCGAAAAAAAATTCTGGGCCGGTCATAGCATCATGGGTTTTTCTCGATTTTTTTCCTGGGCTGGTCGTAGCATCTGGGTTTTCTGTGTAACACGTGGAGGGTTTCTCGTCTTATCTTCTTCTCCCCCTCTACCCGTATTCTTACTTTTATTTCTCTACAAGGGACTCCAAAACTTTACTAAAGCCGATTCCACGCCACGTGGTCCTAAGACGATTGACCGACTTAGGATTCTACAACCCGTATGACGTGACATAGACTTTGAGCAAAACCCTAGAGTCGCCTCCGCCGCCACCACCAGACCAGTAACACAGAGCAATGATCGAGGTCTGGATCGATCATGCTAATTAATCAACCTTGGGGCTTGATCCCCACTATAACCGATGACCTTGAGTGTGGAATAAATTAGACGGGAATAATGAATTCCGATTCGATGTTAGGATCGGCGCCCAATTCAACTGCCTCGTAGGGACCACGTGACCAGGACAAATTCATATACTGTACATATAACAAGCACATGGAAATAATAAAAATGCAAAATATTAACTAATTAATTTATTAAAAGAAACTAAAACAAAATCTAAATATGTTCACTCCCTACTTGACCTGAACGGCAATGAGTTGACTATCCCTATAAAAACTCATACAGCAACTCTACCTTGGGCGACCAGCTAAAGATGTTGGGGGCTGGTCTTGGGGGAGGTAAGATGGTTGACCTCTCCCAGTTGATCTCGCGTCCACACTGCTCTCCCTCTGTCTGGTCTTCCCCAGACTAGAGCATTGTATTGTTCCGCATCGCTTACCAAGTTACTTAGCCAGGTTTAAGTTATAACAATTAACCTCTTTTGTACTTAATTGATCCAGACTGGTTGAATTATTTTATTGAAGTTAAATTACACAAGCATCTAACGGCAGAGCTGTTCCCGTTCCCCAAAATGGTTATTTGAACTTTGAGAAATAGTGGACATGTCAACTCTGATGACCTATGACCGCCGGTCACTCGCGCCTTACAACTTAGATCTGATTCGTGACGTCACTGATGGTGACTTAACTCCAATCTCCTAATATTTAGAATACTCTTGGTACTATAACCAGGAATATTATACAATACAATTTTAATACAAAATGAATAAAGGCTAATTTCTCTAAATTACTGAATACTATAGGATGATTCATTATACACAACTATGAACAGAGACGCCCGCCATTTGTGACTCAGACCTGCTAATCCCCAGGGGAATGTGCGTTGTTGAGGTCAGGTCCCTACACGAAACTTCTGGAACCTTCTGGAATAATTCTTACAACCAGCCTAGTTTGTTACATCTGCATGTTGCTCTATGGTCCCTGCCATTTAGCTGAAGGGGATTAAAAGGTTGGTCCCTGTCATAGTCGAATTTTGTTACCCCAGTGAAGCTTGCACAGGCATCACCAATGGTCAATGACGTCATCAGGTAGCCAGTCTTCAATTTGCCTGGGAGTAGGATTAAGAGGCCGGTCCCTGGCATACCCAAATTTCGTTAGCCCAGTGACCCATGCACAGGCATCGCTAATGGTCAATGACGTCACCAGCTAGCCGCTCAGCGTTCCTGCACAGGTACGATCAAGGGGGATTAAAAAGCCGGTCCCTGGCGTACCCAAATTTCGTTACCCCAGTGAACCTTGCACAGGCATCGCCAATGGACAATAACGTGATCAGCTAGCCAGGTCTTCAACTTGCCTGGGGGTAGGATTAAAAGGCTGGCTCCTGGCGTACGCAAATTCTGTTACCCCAGTGACCCATGCACAGGCATCGCTAATGGACAAATGACGTCATCAGCTGGCCAGTCTTCATATTCCCTGAATAAGTCAGTTTACTGAAATAGCATGTCTGGCCAAGGATCGTGTATTGAGCATAGGAATGAAATCCATTCATATGAAACAAAGGGGAGCAGCACTGCAAGAAGTTATGTGTGTATTTTCAAGTTCGTCCCCTGCTACCTGTATTTACCCAGGTCTTTTCCTAAATCTAAAACCTATCCAATTTATTCCTGTTCTGTTTCATGTTGATACGTTTAATTGGTTATTAATATCTCCCTTTACCATGACCATTCAGTCACGCCTCTATCATGTCACCCCTATTTCTTCTTCGTCGTCGTTCTAGAGAATGTAATTTGAGCTTTGACAATCTTTATTGAAGGATCGTTTACTATGCATAAGGTAAAAATAAAATGAAAAAACTGCTATCAGTCGTTTATATGAAAAAACAGAGCCCTGGGCATTGGTGATTTCAATGTGAGTTCAGTAGTAATCCAATATTGTCCCTAACCGTATACACGTCTCACATTCGCTCAAAACATACCTCCCACACCTTACTGTAGCATATAACAAATCAAAATAAACTCATTCAGTAAAAGCAAGCCTCTCATGTTTTAAAATAAGGCCTTCTGCAGTTACCTGCTTTTCTGATGTCATCATCCCTAATGCGCTGTAGGCCCCCAATGAGCTTCCAGCCAACGTGCTAAATGCAGATCCCAGGAGGTTCACACATAAGTGTGAACTCTTAATCAAGCTTAATACCTCAACTGTACTCTGTTTTTCACCAGAGTCGATATTCGGCTACATTGGCTCGTATTTTCGCTCATTGCTTATATTTTCTGTTATTTATAAACCCTATCAAACCATCCTAACCTAACCTAACTTATTTTATATATATATATATATATATATATATATATATATATATATATATATATATATATATATATATATATATATATATATATATATATATATATATATATATATATATATATATATATATATATATATATATATATATATATATATATATATATATATATATATATATATATATATATATATATATATATATATATATATATATATATATATATATTGGTGTATACTGGCAGCAGGTTTTCTTTCAAACATGTTTCATTGAATATGACCGCATATTCTGTATTTATTATTTTCTGGTTTAGGGCTTCTATCCCTCTAACTATTTTCTTAGCATCAGGGCTTAATTGAAATAGGAGTTCTCCAAAACTCATTTTCGTACTTTTAAGGTGAAGAAAAGAAGTGATTTACTATAGAGTGTATTACACTTATTTGTATAATTTGCACGACGTTTCGAACCTCCATGGTTCATTCTCAAGTGAACAGATCTTACAATACTAGTTGATTTTATACCCGCATTAGGTCAGGTGATAATACAATGAAGGTGAAAACATGGGGGGATACATAAGGGATAAACATAGGGGCTGCAGAAGGCTTATTGGCCCATACGAGGCATCTCCTATCTAAACACAAAGATTAATCCAGTGTAATTGGCCTGTTATGTTGGACATTGTCTTCTGTGTTGGCATCGATATGTTCTTGTCTTGTCCTTACTCTCATGGTGGGTAGAGTAAATAGTTCCGTGATTTGGGTGTTCATGGTAGGTCGCTCTATTCTTATGTGAATTGCCTCAAGAATTTGTAATCTTCTTGAATCTTGGGTTTTGTCTATTATGCAAGTATTCTTGTTCAACATTTCTCTTGTTAGAGTAATGTCATGGGCTTGTCTCATGTGATTCCTAGGGGCACCAGATTGAAGATGGCATGTCAAACGCCTCGTCAGCTTGGTCGACGTCATACCTATGTACTTACATTGAAGGTTACATCCTTCGTGGGGGCAAGTGTACATGTATACAACGCTTGACTGCTGTAGAGGGTTCTCCGTCGGCTTCGGGCTGTTTTTGATAAGGAGTTCGGAAGTCTTCTTGGTTTTGTAGAATATTATCAGGTTTATGTTTTGGTTAGGAGTAGTGCTTTTTACTCCTTTACGGATTATTTCTTTCATTATTCTTTCCTCTTTTATATGTTCACTGTGCATGGTTGATTTGTAATATAATTTTATTGGGGGTGTTGTGGTTTCTGTTCTAGGTTCTGAATTATACCAACGGTCCAAGTGTCTTCTTATAGCAGCGTTTATTTCCGCGTTGCTATATCCGTTGTTCACCAATACCTGAGTTACTCTTTCAAACTCTCTACTCACGTTGCTCCATTCAGAGCAGTGGGTAAGCGCTCGACGAATATAAGCATTGAGAACACTGGCTTTGTATCTTTGGGGGCACTCACTTCTACCGTTCAGGCATAATCCTATGTTGGTGGGCTTGGTATATACGTTGGTGCTTAAAGAGGTTCCTGTTTTTGTTATTAGTACATCCAAGAATGGCAGACTGTTATTTTCACTATTTTCATGTGTAAATCGGAGTACTGACTCTCTCTCTAGGTGTCTTTTTAGGTCAATTAGTTCATCTGAGTCTTTTACTATTACGAATATGTCATCTACATAACGGCAGTATACAGTTGGTTTTTGTCTGCTACTGAAGACCCTATCTTCGATGGTTCCCATATAAAAATTAGCAAATAAAACTCCTAAGGGGGAGCCCATTGCTACTCCGTCTATTTGTAAATACATGTCTCCTTGTGGACTGATGAAAGGGGCTTCCTTTGTACATGCTTCGAGAAGACTTTTCAAGTGTGGCTCAGGTATGTCTAATTTGGGGGTGCTCTCGTCTCTGTATACTCTGTCCAGTATCATTCCTATGGTTGTGTCGACTGGGACGTTGGTAAAAAGGGATTCAACGTCCAGGGAAGCGATGATTCCATCGGGCTGGGTAGATTTGATCAATTCTAGGAAATCTGCTGATGATTGTAGACTAAACTTACTTGGAGTGTATGGAGTTAGGAGTTCATTGAGTTTCTTTGCCAGGTGATAAGTTGGGGTTGGTATTTGGCTGATTATAGGGCGTAGTGGGTTACCTGGTTTATGCGTCTTAACATTGCCGTAGGCATATCCTAAGCCATAGTCGCCTTGAAGTTTATTGAAATGCACACTACCTTTCTTTGCGTTGATTGCTGTAATTGTTTTGTTTACTTTCCGCTTAAGGTCTTCTACGGGGTTCCTCGTGATTCGTTGAAATTTGGAGTCGTCACTTAGGATGTCGCTAATTTTGTTCATGTATTCATGGGTAGGAATCAATACATATGCTGCTGTTTTGTCGGCTTTTCTTATTGTTACGTCTTTCAGATTTTTTAGTTGTTTCGCTGCTTCTTTGAGTCGTGGGGTTAAGATTGTAGATGAATATGTTCCTCGTTTTTTCCCTGCTTCTGCAAGTAGTTCAGCTTGAAGTGTGTCAGTGGTGATGACTTTTTTGTTGTCTTCTAGCTTATGGATATCGTCCAGAAGCATTTCGATTTCCAGGCGTTTTTGATGCATCTTTGGTTTAGATAAGAATTGACAATTTAGACCAAGATTTAAGAGGTCTCGTTGGTCCTGGGTAAGATCATAAGAAGTCAGGTTAAAGTAGCCATCTTTAGGACGAGGGATTTTTAGCTGTCCACCGTTTAGGGATGTTAACTTACGGAGTGTCTTTGTTTCTACAAGAGTTTTATGTTGTTGTTTCAGGTTAAATAGTTCACTGTTGATGGTTTGCTTGAGTTGGATAGGGATGTCGTACTGGGTCCATTTGTTTAACAGATGCTCCGCCTGCTCTATAAAGGTTTGGAGGGCTTCCTTCTTCTTGTTTAGTTGATGCCGAATGAGCTCTTGCCTATACCTATAGGTAAACTCTGTATTGCGGACTGCTGGGTCATGTGGGTTTATATTGGTGTATACTGGCAGCAGGTTTTCTTTCAAACATGTTTCATTGAATATGACCGCATATTCTGTATTTATTATTTTCTGGTTTAGGGCTTCTATCCCTCTAACTATTTTCTTAGCATCAGGGCTTAATTGAAATAGGAGTTCTCCAAAACTCATTTTCGTACTTTTAAGGTGAAGAAAAGAAGTGATTTACTATAGAGTGTATTACACTTATTTGTATAATTTGCACGACGTTTCGAACCTCCATGGTTCATTCTCAAGTGAACAGATCTTACAATACTAGTTGATTTTATACCCGCATTAGGTCAGGTGATAATACAATGAAGGTGAAAACATGGGGGGATACATAAGGGATAAACATAGGGGCTGCAGAAGGCTTATTGGCCCATACGAGGCATCTCCTATCTAAACACAAAGATTAATCCAGTGTAATTGGCCTGTTATGTTGGACATTGTCTTCTGTGTTGGCATCGATATGTTCTTGTCTTGTCCTTACTCTCATGGTGGGTAGAGTAAATAGTTCCGTGATTTGGGTGTTCATGGTAGGTCGCTCTATTCTTATGTGAATTGCCTCAAGAATTTGTAATCTTCTTGAATCTTGGGTTTTGTCTATTATGCAAGTATTCTTGTTCAACATTTCTCTTGTTAGAGTAATGTCATGGGCTTGTCTCATGTGATTCCTAGGGGCACCAGATTGAAGATGGCATGTCAAACGCCTCGTCAGCTTGGTCGACGTCATACCTATGTACTTACATTGAAGGTTACATCCTTCGTGGGGGCAAGTGTACATGTATACAACGCTTGACTGCTGTAGAGGGTTCTCCGTCGGCTTCGGGCTGTTTTTGATAAGGAGTTCGGAAGTCTTCTTGGTTTTGTAGAATATTATCAGGTTTATGTTTTGGTTAGGAGTAGTGCTTTTTACTCCTTTACGGATTATTTCTTTCATTATTCTTTCCTCTTTTATATGTTCACTGTGCATGGTTGATTTGTAATATAATTTTATTGGGGGTGTTGTGGTTTCTGTTCTAGGTTCTGAATTATACCAACGGTCCAAGTGTCTTCTTATAGCAGCGTTTATTTCCGCGTTGCTATATCCGTTGTTCACCAATACCTGAGTTACTCTTTCAAACTCTCTACTCACGTTGCTCCATTCAGAGCAGTGGGTAAGCGCTCGACGAATATAAGCATTGAGAACACTGGCTTTGTATCTTTGGGGGCACTCACTTCTACCGTTCAGGCATAATCCTATGTTGGTGGGCTTGGTATATACGTTGGTGCTTAAAGAGGTTCCTGTTTTTGTTATTAGTACATCCAAGAATGGCAGACTGTTATTTTCACTATTTTCATGTGTAAATCGGAGTACTGACTCTCTCTCTAGGTGTCTTTTTAGGTCAATTAGTTCATCTGAGTCTTTTACTATTACGAATATGTCATCTACATAACGGCAGTATACAGTTGGTTTTTGTCTGCTACTGAAGACCCTATCTTCGATGGTTCCCATATAAAAATTAGCAAATAAAACTCCTAAGGGGGAGCCCATTGCTACTCCGTCTATTTGTAAATACATGTCTCCTTGTGGACTGATGAAAGGGGCTTCCTTTGTACATGCTTCGAGAAGACTTTTCAAGTGTGGCTCAGGTATGTCTAATTTGGGGGTGCTCTCGTCTCTGTATACTCTGTCCAGTATCATTCCTATGGTTGTGTCGACTGGGACGTTGGTAAAAAGGGATTCAACGTCCAGGGAAGCGATGATTCCATCGGGCTGGGTAGATTTGATCAATTCTAGGAAATCTGCTGATGATTGTAGACTAAACTTACTTGGAGTGTATGGAGTTAGGAGTTCATTGAGTTTCTTTGCCAGGTGATAAGTTGGGGTTGGTATTTGGCTGATTATAGGGCGTAGTGGGTTACCTGGTTTATGCGTCTTAACATTGCCGTAGGCATATCCTAAGCCATAGTCGCCTTGAAGTTTATTGAAATGCACACTACCTTTCTTTGCGTTGATTGCTGTAATTGTTTTGTTTACTTTCCGCTTAAGGTCTTCTACGGGGTTCCTCGTGATTCGTTGAAATTTGGAGTCGTCACTTAGGATGTCGCTAATTTTGTTCATGTATTCATGGGTAGGAATCAATACATATGCTGCTGTTTTGTCGGCTTTTCTTATTGTTACGTCTTTCAGATTTTTTAGTTGTTTCGCTGCTTCTTTGAGTCGTGGGGTTAAGATTGTAGATGAATATGTTCCTCGTTTTTTCCCTGCTTCTGCAAGTAGTTCAGCTTGAAGTGTGTCAGTGGTGATGACTTTTTTGTTGTCTTCTAGCTTATGGATATCGTCCAGAAGCATTTCGATTTCCAGGCGTTTTTGATGCATCTTTGGTTTAGATAAGAATTGACAATTTAGACCAAGATTTAAGAGGTCTCGTTGGTCCTGGGTAAGATCATAAGAAGTCAGGTTAAAGTAGCCATCTTTAGGACGAGGGATTTTTAGCTGTCCACCGTTTAGGGATGTTAACTTACGGAGTGTCTTTGTTTCTACAAGAGTTTTATGTTGTTGTTTCAGGTTAAATAGTTCACTGTTGATGGTTTGCTTGAGTTGGATAGGGATGTCGTACTGGGTCCATTTGTTTAACAGATGCTCCGCCTGCTCTATAAAGGTTTGGAGGGCTTCCTTCTTCTTGTTTAGTTGATGCCGAATGAGCTCTTGCCTATACCTATAGGTAAACTCTGTATTGCGGACTGCTGGGTCATGTGGGTTTATATTGGTGTATACTGGCAGCAGGTTTTCTTTCAAACATGTTTCATTGAATATGACCGCATATTCTGTATTTATTATTTTCTGGTTTAGGGCTTCTATCCCTCTAACTATTTTCTTAGCATCAGGGCTTAATTGAAATAGGAGTTCTCCAAAACTCATTTTCGTACTTTTAAGGTGAAGAAAAGAAGTGATTTACTATAGAGTGTATTACACTTATTTGTATAATTTGCACGACGTTTCGAACCTCCATGGTTCATTCTCAAGTGAACAGATCTTACAATACTAGTTGATTTTATACCCGCATTAGGTCAGGTGATAATACAATGAAGGTGAAAACATGGGGGGATACATAAGGGATAAACATAGGGGCTGCAGAAGGCTTATTGGCCCATACGAGGCATCTCCTATCTAAACACAAAGATTAATCCAGTGTAATTGGCCTGTTATGTTGGACATTGTCTTCTGTGTTGGCATCGATATGTTCTTGTCTTGTCCTTACTCTCATGGTGGGTAGAGTAAATAGTTCCGTGATTTGGGTGTTCATGGTAGGTCGCTCTATTCTTATGTGAATTGCCTCAAGAATTTGTAATCTTCTTGAATCTTGGGTTTTGTCTATTATGCAAGTATTCTTGTTCAACATTTCTCTTGTTAGAGTAATGTCATGGGCTTGTCTCATGTGATTCCTAGGGGCACCAGATTGAAGATGGCATGTCAAACGCCTCGTCAGCTTGGTCGACGTCATACCTATGTACTTACATTGAAGGTTACATCCTTCGTGGGGGCAAGTGTACATGTATACAACGCTTGACTGCTGTAGAGGGTTCTCCGTCGGCTTCGGGCTGTTTTTGATAAGGAGTTCGGAAGTCTTCTTGGTTTTGTAGAATATTATCAGGTTTATGTTTTGGTTAGGAGTAGTGCTTTTTACTCCTTTACGGATTATTTCTTTCATTATTCTTTCCTCTTTTATATGTTCACTGTGCATGGTTGATTTGTAATATAATTTTATTGGGGGTGTTGTGGTTTCTGTTCTAGGTTCTGAATTATACCAACGGTCCAAGTGTCTTCTTATAGCAGCGTTTATTTCCGCGTTGCTATATCCGTTGTTCACCAATACCTGAGTTACTCTTTCAAACTCTCTACTCACGTTGCTCCATTCAGAGCAGTGGGTAAGCGCTCGACGAATATAAGCATTGAGAACACTGGCTTTGTATCTTTGGGGGCACTCACTTCTACCGTTCAGGCATAATCCTATGTTGGTGGGCTTGGTATATACGTTGGTGCTTAAAGAGGTTCCTGTTTTTGTTATTAGTACATCCAAGAATGGCAGACTGTTATTTTCACTATTTTCATGTGTAAATCGGAGTACTGACTCTCTCTCTAGGTGTCTTTTTAGGTCAATTAGTTCATCTGAGTCTTTTACTATTACGAATATGTCATCTACATAACGGCAGTATACAGTTGGTTTTTGTCTGCTACTGAAGACCCTATCTTCGATGGTTCCCATATAAAAATTAGCAAATAAAACTCCTAAGGGGGAGCCCATTGCTACTCCGTCTATTTGTAAATACATGTCTCCTTGTGGACTGATGAAAGGGGCTTCCTTTGTACATGCTTCGAGAAGACTTTTCAAGTGTGGCTCAGGTATGTCTAATTTGGGGGTGCTCTCGTCTCTGTATACTCTGTCCAGTATCATTCCTATGGTTGTGTCGACTGGGACGTTGGTAAAAAGGGATTCAACGTCCAGGGAAGCGATGATTCCATCGGGCTGGGTAGATTTGATCAATTCTAGGAAATCTGCTGATGATTGTAGACTAAACTTACTTGGAGTGTATGGAGTTAGGAGTTCATTGAGTTTCTTTGCCAGGTGATAAGTTGGGGTTGGTATTTGGCTGATTATAGGGCGTAGTGGGTTACCTGGTTTATGCGTCTTAACATTGCCGTAGGCATATCCTAAGCCATAGTCGCCTTGAAGTTTATTGAAATGCACACTACCTTTCTTTGCGTTGATTGCTGTAATTGTTTTGTTTACTTTCCGCTTAAGGTCTTCTACGGGGTTCCTCGTGATTCGTTGAAATTTGGAGTCGTCACTTAGGATGTCGCTAATTTTGTTCATGTATTCATGGGTAGGAATCAATACATATGCTGCTGTTTTGTCGGCTTTTCTTATTGTTACGTCTTTCAGATTTTTTAGTTGTTTCGCTGCTTCTTTGAGTCGTGGGGTTAAGATTGTAGATGAATATGTTCCTCGTTTTTTCCCTGCTTCTGCAAGTAGTTCAGCTTGAAGTGTGTCAGTGGTGATGACTTTTTTGTTGTCTTCTAGCTTATGGATATCGTCCAGAAGCATTTCGATTTCCAGGCGTTTTTGATGCATCTTTGGTTTAGATAAGAATTGACAATTTAGACCAAGATTTAAGAGGTCTCGTTGGTCCTGGGTAAGATCATAAGAAGTCAGGTTAAAGTAGCCATCTTTAGGACGAGGGATTTTTAGCTGTCCACCGTTTAGGGATGTTAACTTACGGAGTGTCTTTGTTTCTACAAGAGTTTTATGTTGTTGTTTCAGGTTAAATAGTTCACTGTTGATGGTTTGCTTGAGTTGGATAGGGATGTCGTACTGGGTCCATTTGTTTAACAGATGCTCCGCCTGCTCTATAAAGGTTTGGAGGGCTTCCTTCTTCTTGTTTAGTTGATGCCGAATGAGCTCTTGCCTATACCTATAGGTAAACTCTGTATTGCGGACTGCTGGGTCATGTGGGTTTATATTGGTGTATACTGGCAGCAGGTTTTCTTTCAAACATGTTTCATTGAATATGACCGCATATTCTGTATTTATTATTTTCTGGTTTAGGGCTTCTATCCCTCTAACTATTTTCTTAGCATCAGGGCTTAATTGAAATAGGAGTTCTCCAAAACTCATTTTCGTACTTTTAAGGTGAAGAAAAGAAGTGATTTACTATAGAGTGTATTACACTTATTTGTATAATTTGCACGACGTTTCGAACCTCCATGGTTCATTCTCAAGTGAACAGATCTTACAATACTAGTTGATTTTATACCCGCATTAGGTCAGGTGATAATACAATGAAGGTGAAAACATGGGGGGATACATAAGGGATAAACATAGGGGCTGCAGAAGGCTTATTGGCCCATACGAGGCATCTCCTATCTAAACACAAAGATTAATCCAGTGTAATTGGCCTGTTATGTTGGACATTGTCTTCTGTGTTGGCATCGATATGTTCTTGTCTTGTCCTTACTCTCATGGTGGGTAGAGTAAATAGTTCCGTGATTTGGGTGTTCATGGTAGGTCGCTCTATTCTTATGTGAATTGCCTCAAGAATTTGTAATCTTCTTGAATCTTGGGTTTTGTCTATTATGCAAGTATTCTTGTTCAACATTTCTCTTGTTAGAGTAATGTCATGGGCTTGTCTCATGTGATTCCTAGGGGCACCAGATTGAAGATGGCATGTCAAACGCCTCGTCAGCTTGGTCGACGTCATACCTATGTACTTACATTGAAGGTTACATCCTTCGTGGGGGCAAGTGTACATGTATACAACGCTTGACTGCTGTAGAGGGTTCTCCGTCGGCTTCGGGCTGTTTT
This sequence comes from Procambarus clarkii, assembly GCF_040958095.1. Classification (NCBI taxonomy): domain Eukaryota; kingdom Metazoa; phylum Arthropoda; class Malacostraca; order Decapoda; family Cambaridae; genus Procambarus; species Procambarus clarkii. The sequence continues at coordinate 33,162,742 of NC_091185.1, forward strand.
TGATAAGGAGTTCGGAAGTCTTCTTGGTTTTGTAGAATATTATCAGGTTTATGTTTTGGTTAGGAGTAGTGCTTTTTACTCCTTTACGGATTATTTCTTTCATTATTCTTTCCTCTTTTATATGTTCACTGTGCATGGTTGATTTGTAATATAATTTTATTGGGGGTGTTGTGGTTTCTGTTCTAGGTTCTGAATTATACCAACGGTCCAAGTGTCTTCTTATAGCAGCGTTTATTTCCGCGTTGCTATATCCGTTGTTCACCAATACCTGAGTTACTCTTTCAAACTCTCTACTCACGTTGCTCCATTCAGAGCAGTGGGTAAGCGCTCGACGAATATAAGCATTGAGAACACTGGCTTTGTATCTTTGGGGGCACTCACTTCTACCGTTCAGGCATAATCCTATGTTGGTGGGCTTGGTATATACGTTGGTGCTTAAAGAGGTTCCTGTTTTTGTTATTAGTACATCCAAGAATGGCAGACTGTTATTTTCACTATTTTCATGTGTAAATCGGAGTACTGACTCTCTCTCTAGGTGTCTTTTTAGGTCAATTAGTTCATCTGAGTCTTTTACTATTACGAATATGTCATCTACATAACGGCAGTATACAGTTGGTTTTTGTCTGCTACTGAAGACCCTATCTTCGATGGTTCCCATATAAAAATTAGCAAATAAAACTCCTAAGGGGGAGCCCATTGCTACTCCGTCTATTTGTAAATACATGTCTCCTTGTGGACTGATGAAAGGGGCTTCCTTTGTACATGCTTCGAGAAGACTTTTCAAGTGTGGCTCAGGTATGTCTAATTTGGGGGTGCTCTCGTCTCTGTATACTCTGTCCAGTATCATTCCTATGGTTGTGTCGACTGGGACGTTGGTAAAAAGGGATTCAACGTCCAGGGAAGCGATGATTCCATCGGGCTGGGTAGATTTGATCAATTCTAGGAAATCTGCTGATGATTGTAGACTAAACTTACTTGGAGTGTATGGAGTTAGGAGTTCATTGAGTTTCTTTGCCAGGTGATAAGTTGGGGTTGGTATTTGGCTGATTATAGGGCGTAGTGGGTTACCTGGTTTATGCGTCTTAACATTGCCGTAGGCATATCCTAAGCCATAGTCGCCTTGAAGTTTATTGAAATGCACACTACCTTTCTTTGCGTTGATTGCTGTAATTGTTTTGTTTACTTTCCGCTTAAGGTCTTCTACGGGGTTCCTCGTGATTCGTTGAAATTTGGAGTCGTCACTTAGGATGTCGCTAATTTTGTTCATGTATTCATGGGTAGGAATCAATACATATGCTGCTGTTTTGTCGGCTTTTCTTATTGTTACGTCTTTCAGATTTTTTAGTTGTTTCGCTGCTTCTTTGAGTCGTGGGGTTAAGATTGTAGATGAATATGTTCCTCGTTTTTTCCCTGCTTCTGCAAGTAGTTCAGCTTGAAGTGTGTCAGTGGTGATGACTTTTTTGTTGTCTTCTAGCTTATGGATATCGTCCAGAAGCATTTCGATTTCCAGGCGTTTTTGATGCATCTTTGGTTTAGATAAGAATTGACAATTTAGACCAAGATTTAAGAGGTCTCGTTGGTCCTGGGTAAGATCATAAGAAGTCAGGTTAAAGTAGCCATCTTTAGGACGAGGGATTTTTAGCTGTCCACCGTTTAGGGATGTTAACTTACGGAGTGTCTTTGTTTCTACAAGAGTTTTATGTTGTTGTTTCAGGTTAAATAGTTCACTGTTGATGGTTTGCTTGAGTTGGATAGGGATGTCGTACTGGGTCCATTTGTTTAACAGATGCTCCGCCTGCTCTATAAAGGTTTGGAGGGCTTCCTTCTTCTTGTTTAGTTGATGCCGAATGAGCTCTTGCCTATACCTATAGGTAAACTCTGTATTGCGGACTGCTGGGTCATGTGGGATTTATATTGGTGTATACTGGCAGCAGGTTTTCTTTCAAACATGTTTCATTGAATATGACCGCATATTCTGTATTTATTATTTTCTGGTTTAGGGCTTCTATCCCTCTAACTATTTTCTTAGCATCAGGGCTTAATTGAAATAGGAGTTCTCCAAAACTCATTTTCGTACTTTTAAGGTGAAGAAAAGAAGTGATTTACTATAGAGTGTATTACACTTATTTGTATAATTTGCACGACGTTTCGAACCTCCATGGTTCATTCTCAAGTGAACAGATCTTACAATACTAGTTGATTTTATACCCGCATTAGGTCAGGTGATAATACAATGAAGGTGAAAACATGGGGGGATACATAAGGGATAAACATAGGGGCTGCAGAAGGCTTATTGGCCCATACGAGGCATCTCCTATCTAAACACAAAGATTAATCCAGTGTAATTGGCCTGTTATGTTAGGACATTGTCTTCTGTGTTGGCATCGATATGTTCTTGTCTTGTCCTTACTCTCATGGTGGGTAGAGTAAATAGTTCCAGTGATTTGGGTGTTCATGGTAGGTCGCTCTATTCTTATGTGAATTGCCTCAAGAATTTGTAATCTTCTTGAATCTTGGGTTTTGTCTATTATGCAAGTATTCTTGTTCAACATTTCTCTTGTTAGAGTAATGTCATGGGCTTGTCTCATGTGATTCCTAGGGGCACCAGATTGAAGATGGCATGTCAAACGCCTCGTCAGCTTGGTCGACGTCATACCTATGTACTTACATTGAAGGTTACATCCTTCGTGGGGGCAAGTGTACATGTATACAACGCTTGACTGCTGTAGAGGGTTCTCCGTCGGCTTCGGGCTGTTTTTGATAAGGAGTTCGGAAGTCTTCTTGGTTTTGTAGAATATTATCAGGTTTATGTTTTGGTTAGGAGTAGTGCTTTTTACTCCTTTACGGATTATTTCTTTCATTATTCTTTCCTTCTTTTATATGTTCACTGTGCATGGTTGATTTGTAATATAATTTTATTGGGGGTGTTGTGGTTTCTGTTCTAGGTTCTGAATTATACCAACGGTCCAAGTGTCTTCTTATAGCAGCGTTTATTTCCGCGTTGCTATATCCGTTGTTCACCAATACCTGAGTTACTCTTTCAAACTCTCTACTCACGTTGCTCCATTCAGAGCAGTGGGTCAGCGCTCGACGAATATAAGCATTGAGAACACTGGCTTTGTATCTTTGGGGGCACTCACTTCTACCGTTCAGGCATAATCCTATGTTGGTGGGCTTGGTATATACGTTGGTGCTTAAAGAGGTTCCTGTTTTTGTTATTAGTACATCCAAGAATGGCAGACTGTTATTTTCACTATTTTCATGTGTAAATCGGAGTACTGACTCTCTCTCTAGGTGTCTTTTTAGGTCAATTAGTTCATCTGAGTCTTTTACTATTACGAATATGTCATCTACATAACGGCAGTATACAGTTGGTTTTTGTCTGCTACTGAAGACCCTATCTTCGATGGTTCCCATATAAAAATTAGCAAATAAAACTCCTAAGGGGGAGCCCATTGCTACTCCGTCTATTTGTAAATACATGTCTCCTTGTGGACTGATGAAAGGGGCTTCCTTTGTACATGCTTCGAGAAGACTTTTCAAGTGTGGCTCAGGTATGTCTAATTTGGGGGTGCTCTCGTCTCTGTATACTCTGTCCAGTATCATTCCTATGGTTGTGTCGACTGGGACGTTGGTAAAAAGGGATTCAACGTCCAGGGAAGCGATGATTCCATCGGGCTGGGTAGATTTGATCAATTCTAGGAAATCTGCTGATGATTGTAGACTAAACTTACTTGGAGTGTATGGAGTTAGGAGTTCACTGAGTTTCTTTGCCAAGTGATAAGTTGGGGTTGGTATTTGGCTGATTATAGGGCGTAGTGGGTTACCTGGTTTATGCGTCTTAACATTGCCGTAGGCATATCCTAAGCCATAGTCGCCTTGAAGTTTATTGAAATGCACACTACCTTTCTTTGCGTTGATTGCTGTAATTGTTTTGTTTACTTTCCGCTTAAGGTCTTCTACGGGGTTCCTCGTGATTCGTTGAAATTTGGAGTCGTCACTTAGGATGTCGCTAATTTTGTTCATGTATTCATGGGTAGGAATCAATACATATGCTGCTGTTTTGTCGGCTTTTCTTATTGTTACGTCTTTCAGATTTTTTAGTTGTTTCGCTGCTTCTTTGAGTCGTGGGGTTAAGATTGTAGATGAATATGTTCCTCGTTTTTTCCCTGCTTCTGCAAGTAGTTCAGCTTGAAGTGTGTCAGTGGTGATGACTTTTTTGTTGTCTTCTAGCTTATGGATATCGTCCAGAAGCATTTCGATTTCCAGACGTTTTTGATGCATCTTTGGTTTAGATAAGAATTGACAATTTAGACCAAGATTTAAGAGGTCTCGTTGGTCCTGGGTAAGATCATAAGAAGTCAGGTTAAAGTAGCCATCTTTAGGACGAGGGATTTTTAGCTGTCCACCGTTTAGGGATGTTAACTTACGGAGTGTCTTTGTTTCTACAAGAGTTTTATGTTGTTGTTTCAGGTTAAATAGTTCACTGTTGATGGTTTGCTTGAGTTGGATAGGGATGTCGTACTGGGTCCATTTGTTTAACAGATGCTCCGCCTGCTCTATAAAGGTTTGGAGGGCTTTCTTCTTCTTGTTTAGTTGATGCCGAATGAGCTCTTGCCTATACCTATTGGTAAACTCTGTATTGCGGACTGCTGGGTCATGTGGATTTATATTGGTGTATACTGGCAGCAGGTTTTCTTTCAAACATGTTTCATTGAATATGACCGCATATTCTGTATTTATTATTTTCTGGTTTAGGGCTTCTATCCCTCTAACTATTTTCTTAGCATCAGGGCTTAATTGAAATAGGAGTTCTCCAAAACTCATTTTCGTACTTTTAAGGTGAAGAAAAGAAGTGATTTACTATAGAGTGTATTACACTTATTTGTATAATTTGCACGACGTTTCGAACCTCCATGGTTCATTCTCAAGTGAACAGATCTTACAATACTAGTTGATTTTATACCCGCATTAGGTCAGGTGATAATACAATGAAGGTGAAAACATGGGGGGATACATAAGGGATAAACATAGGGGCTGCAGAAGGCTTATTGGCCCATACGAGGCATCTCCTATCTAAACACAAAGATTAATCCAGTGTAATTGGCCTGTTATGTTGGACATTGTCTTCTGTGTTGGCATCGATACGTTCTTGTCTTGTCCTTACTCTCATGGTGGGTAGAGTAAATAGTTCCGTGATTTGGGTGTTCATAGTAGGTCGCTCTATTCTTATGTGAATTGCCTCAAGAATTTGTAATCTTCTTGAATCTTGGGTTTTGTCTATTATGCAAGTATTCTTGTTCAACATTTCTCTTGTTAGAGTAATGTCATGGGCTTGTCTCATGTGATTCCTAGGGGCACCAGATTGAAGATGGCATGTCAAACGCCTCGTCAGCTTGGTCGACGTCATACCTATGTACTTACATTGAAGGTTACATCCTTCGTGGGGGCAAGTGTACATGTATACAACGCTTGACTGCTGTAGAGGGTTCTCCGTCGGCTTCGGGCTGTTTTTGATAAGGAGTTCGGAAGTCTTCTTGGTTTTGTAGAATATTATCAGGTTTATGTTTTGGTTAGGAGTAGTGCTTTTTACTCCTTTACGGATTATTTCTTTCATTATTCTTTCCTCTTTTATATGTTCACTGTGCATGGTTGATTTGTAATATAATTTTATTGGGGGTGTTGTGGTTTCTGTTCTAGGTTCTGAATTATACCAACGGTCCAAGTGTCTTCTTATAGCAGCGTTTATTTCCGCGTTGCTATATCCGTTGTTCACCAATACCTGAGTTACTCTTTCAAACTCTCTACTCACGTTGCTCCATTCAGAGCAGTGGGTAAGCGCTCGACGAATATAAGCATTGAGAACACTGGCTTTGTATCTTTGGGGGCACTCACTTCTACCGTTCAGGCATAATCCTATGTTGGTGGGCTTGGTATATACGTTGGTGCTTAAAGAGGTTCCTGTTTTTGTTATTAGTACATCCAAGAATGGCAGACTGTTATTTTCACTCTTTTCATGTGTAAATCGGAGTACTGACTCTCTCTCTAGGTGTCTTTTTAGGTCAATTAGTTCATCTGAGACTTTTACTATTACGAATATGTCATCTACATAACGGCAGTATACAGTTGGTTTTTGTCTGCTACTGAAGACCCTATCTTCGATGGTTCCCATATAAAAATTAGCAAATAAAACTCCTAAGGGGGAGCCCATTGCTACTCCGTCTATTTGTAAATACATGTCTCCTTGTGGACTGATGAAAGGGGCTTCCTTTGTACATGCTTCGAGAAGACTTTTCAAGTGTGGCTCAGGTATGTCTAATTTGGGGGTGCTCTCGTCTCTGTATACTCTGTCCAGTATCATTCCTATGGTTGTGTCGACTGGGACGTTGGTAAAAAGGGATTCAACGTCCAGGGAAGCGATGATTCCATCGGGCTGGGTAGATTTGATCAATTCTAGGAAATCTGCTGATGATTGTAGACTAAACTTACTTGGAGTGTATGGAGTTAGGAGTTCATTGAGTTTCTTTGCCAGGTGATAAGTTGGGGTTGGTATTTGGCTGATTATAGGGCGTAGTGGGTTACCTGGTTTATGCGTCTTAACATTGCCGTAGGCATATCCTAAGCCATAGTCGCCTTGAAGTTTATTGAAATGCACACTACCTTTCTTTGCGTTGATTGCTGTAATTGTTTTGTTTACTTTCCGCTTAAGGTCTTCTACGGGGTTCCTCGTGATTCGTTGAAATTTGGAGTCGTCACTTAGGATGTCGCTAATTTTGTTCATGTATTCATGGGTAGGAATCAATACATATGCTGCTGTTTTGTCGGCTTTTCTTATTGTTACGTCTTTCAGATTTTTTAGTTGTTTCGCTGCTTCTTTGAGTCGTGGGGTTAAGATTGTAGATGAATATGTTCCTCGTTTTTTCCCTGCTTCTGCAAGTAGTTCAGCTTGAAGTGTGTCAGTGGTGATGACTTTTTTGTTGTCTTCTAGCTTATGGATATCGTCCAGAAGCATTTCGATTTCCAGGCGTTTTTGATGCATCTTTGGTTTAGATAAGAATTGACAATTTAGACCAAGATTTAAGAGGTCTCGTTGGTCCTGGGTAAGATCATAAGAAGTCAGGTTAAAGTAGCCATCTTTAGGACGAGGGATTTTTAGCTGTCCACCGTTTAGGGATGTTAACTTACGGAGTGTCTTTGTTTCTACAAGAGTTTTATGTTGTTGTTTCAGGTTAAATAGTTCACTGTTGATGGTTTGCTTGAGTTGGATAGGGATGTCGTACTGGGTCCATTTGTTTAACAGATGCTCCGCCTGCTCTATAAAGGTTTGGAGGGCTTCCTTCTTCTTGTTTAGTTGATGCCGAATGAGCTCTTGCCTATACCTATAGGTAAACTCTGTATTGCGGACTGCTGGGTCATGTGGATTTATATTGGTGTATACTGGCAGCAGGTTTTCTTTCAAACATGTTTCATTGAATATGACCGCATATTCTGTATTTATTATTTTCTGGTTTAGGGCTTCTATCCCTCTAACTATTTTCTTAGCATCAGGGCTTAATTGAAATAGGAGTTCTCCAAAACTCATTTTCGTACTTTTAAGGTGAAGAAAAGAAGTGATTTACTATAGAGTGTATTACACTTATTTGTATAATTTGCACGACGGTTCGAACCTCCATGGTTCATTCTCAAGTGAACAGATCTTACAATACTAGTTGATTTTATACCCGCATTAGGTCAGGTGATAATACAATGAAGGTGAAAACATGGGGGGATACATAAGGGATAAACATAGGGGCTGCAGAAGGCTTATTGGCCCATACGAGGCATCTCCTATCTAAACACAAAGATTAATCCAGTGTAATTGGCCTGTTATGTTGGACATTGTCTTCTGTGTTGGCATCGATATGTTCTTGTCTTGTCCTTACTCTCATGGTGGGTAGAGTAAATAGTTCCGTGATTTGGGTGTTCATGGTAGGTCGCTCTATTCTTATGTGAATTGCCTCAAGAATTTGTAATCTTCTTGAATCTTGGGTTTTGTCTATTATGCAAGTATTCTTGTTCAACATTTCTCTTGTTAGAGTAATGTCATGGGCTTGTCTCATGTGATTCCTAGGGGCACCAGATTGAAGATGGCATGTCAAACGCCTCGTCAGCTTGGTCGACGTCATACCTATGTACTTACATTGAAGGTTACATCCTTCGTGGGGGCAAGTGTACATGTATACAACGCTTGACTGCTGTAGAGGGTTCTCCGTCGGCTTCGGGCTGTTTTTGATAAGGAGTTCGGAAGTCTTCTTGGTTTTGTAGAATATTATCAGGTTTATGTTTTGGTTAGGAGTAGTGCTTTTTACTCCTTCACGGATTATTTCTTTCATTATTCTTTCCTCTTTTATATGTTCACTGTGCATGGTTGATTTGTAATATAATTTTATTGGGGGTGTTGTGGTTTCTGTTCTAGGTTCTGAATTATACCAACGGTCCAAGTGTCTTCTTATAGCAGCGTTTATTTCCGCGTTGCTATATCCGTTGTTCACCAATACCTGAGTTACTCTTTCAAACTCTCTACTCACGTTGCTCCATTCAGAGCAGTGGGTAAGCGCTCGACGAATATAAGCATTGAGAACACTGGCTTTGTATCTTTGGGGGCACTCACTTCTACCGTTCAGGCATAATCCTATGTTGGTGGGCTTGGTATATACGTTGGTGCTTAAAGAGGTTCCTGTTTTTGTTATTAGTACATCCAAGAATGGCAGACTGTTATTTTCACTATTTTCATGTGTAAATCGGAGTACTGACTCTCTCTCTAGGTGTCTTTTTAGGTCAATTAGTTCATCTGAGACTTTTACTATTACGAATATGTCATCTACATAACGGCAGTATACAGTTGGTTTTTGTCTGCTACTGAAGACCCTATCTTCGATGGTTCCCATATAAAAATTAGCAAATAAAACTCCTAAGGGGGAGCCCATTGCTACTCCGTCTATTTGTAAATACATGTCTCCTTGTGGACTGATGAAAGGGGCTTCCTTTGTACATGCTTCGAGAAGACTTTTCAAGTGTGGCTCAGGTATGTCTAATTTGGGGGTGCTCTCGTCTCTGTATACTCTGTCCAGTATCATTCCTATGGTTGTGTCGACTGGGACGTTGGTAAAAAGGGATTCAACGTCCAGGGAAGCGATGATTCCATCGGGCTGGGTAGATTTGATCAATTCTAGGAAATCTGCTGATGATTGTAGACTAAACTTACTTGGAGTGTATGGAGTTAGGAGTTCATTGAGTTTCTTTGCCAGGTGATAAGTTGGGGTTGGTATTTGGCTGATTATAGGGCGTAGTGGGTTACCTGGTTTATGCGTCTTAACATTGCCGTAGGCATATCCTAAGCCATAGTCGCCTTGAAGTTTATTGAAATGCACACTACCTTTCTTTGCGTTGATTGCTGTAATTGTTTTGTTTACTTTCCGCTTAAGGTCTTCTACGGCGTTCCTCGTGATTCGTTGAAATTTGGAGTCGTCACTTAGGATGTCGCTAATTTTGTTCATGTATTCATGGGTAGGAATCAATACATATGCTGCTGTTTTGTCGGCTTTTCTTATTGTTACGTCTTTCAGATTTTTTAGTTGTTTCGCTGCTTCTTTGAGTCGTGGGGTTAAGATTGTAGATGAATATGTTCCTCGTTTTTTCCCTGCTTCTGCAAGTAGTTCAGCTTGAAGTGTGTCAGTGGTGATGACTTTTTTGTTGTCTTCTAGCTTATGGATATCGTCCAGAAGCATTTCGATTTCCAGGCGTTTTTGATGCATCTTTGGTTTAGATAAGAATTGACAATTTAGACCAAGATTTAAGAGGTCTCGTTGGTCCTGGGTAAGATCATAAGAAGTCAGGTTAAAGTAGCCATCTTTAGGACGAGGGATTTTTAGCTGTCCACCGTTTAGGGATGTTAACTTACGGAGTGTCTTTGTTTCTACAAGAGTTTTATGTTGTTGTTTCAGGTTAAATAGTTCACTGTTGATGGTTTGCTTGAGTTGGATAGGGATGTCGTACTGGGTCCATTTGTTTAACAGATGCTCCGCCTGCTCTATAAAGGTTTGGAGGGCTTCCTTCTTCTTGTTTAGTTGATGCCGAATGAGCTCTTGCCTATACCTATAGGTAAACTCTGTATTGCGGACTGCTGGGTCATGTGGATTTATATTGGTGTATACTGGCAGCAGGTTTTCTTTCAAACATGTTTCATTGAATATGACCGCATATTCTGTATTTATTATTTTCTGGTTTAGGGCTTCTATCCCTCTAACTATTTTCTTAGCATCAGGGCTTAATTGAAATAGGAGTTCTCCAAAACTCATTTTCGTACTTTTAAGGTGAAGAAAAGAAGTGATTTACTATAGAGTGTATTACACTTATTTGTATAATTTGCACGACGTTTCGAACCTCCATGGTTCATTCTCAAGTGAACAGATCTTACAATACTAGTTGATTTTATACCCGCATTAGGTCAGGTGATAATACAATGAAGGTGAAAACATGGGGGGATACATAAGGGATAAACATAGGGGCTGCAGAAGGCTTATTGGCCCATACGAGGCATCTCCTATCTAAACACAAAGATTAATCCAGTGTAATTGGCCTGTTATGTTGGACATTGTCTTCTGTGTTGGCATCGATATGTTCTTGTCTTGTCCTTACTCTCATGGTGGGTAGAGTAAATAGTTCCGTGATTTGGGTGTTCATGGTAGGTCGCTCTATTCTTATGTGAATTGCCTCAAGAATTTGTAATCTTCTTGAATCTTGGGTTTTGTCTATTATGCAAGTATTCTTGTTCAACATTTCTCTTGTTAGAGTAATGTCATGGGCTTCTCTCATGTGATTCCTAGGGGCACCAGATTGAAGATGGCATGTCAAACGCCTCGTCAGCTTGGTCGACGTCATACCTATGTACTTACATTGAAGGTTACATCCTTCGTGGGGGCAAGTGTACATGTATACAACGCTTGACTGCTGTAGAGGGTTCTCCGTCGGCTTCGGGCTGTTTTTGATAAGGAGTTCGGAAGTCTTCTTGGTTTTGTAGAATATTATCAGGTTTATGTTTTGGTTAGGAGTAGTGCTTTTTACTCCTTTACGGATTATTTCTTTCATTATTCTTTCCTCTTTTATATGTTCACTGTGCATGGTTGATTTGTAATATAATTTTATTGGGGGTGTTGTGGTTTCTGTTCTAGGTTCTGAATTATACCAACGGTCCAAGTGTCTTCTTATAGCAGCGTTTATTTCCGCGTTGCTATATCCGTTGTTCACCAATACCTGAGTTACTCTTTCAAACTCTCTACTCACGTTGCTCCATTCAGAGCAGTGGGTAAGCGCTCGACGAATATAAGCATTGAGAACACTGGCTTTGTATCTTTGGGGGCACTCACTTCTACCGTTCAGGCATAATCCTATGTTGGTGGGCTTGGTATATACGTTGGTGCTTAAAGAGGTTCCTGTTTTTGTTATTAGTACATCCAAGAATGGCAGACTGTTATTTTCACTATTTTCATGTGTAAATCGGAGTACTGACTCTCTCTCTAGGTGTCTTTTTAGGTCAATTAGTTCATCTGAGTCTTTTACTATTACGAATATGTCATCTACATAACGGCAGTATACAGTTGGTTTTTGTCTGCTACTGAAGACCCTATCTTCGATGGTTCCCATATAAAAATTAGCAAATAAAACTCCTAAGGGGGAGCCCATTGCTACTCCGTCTATTTGTAAATACATGTCTCCTTGTGGACTGATGAAAGGGGCTTCCTTTGTACATGCTTCGAGAAGACTTTTCAAGTGTGGCTCAGGTATGTCTAATTTGGGGGTGCTCTCGTCTCTGTATACTCTGTCCAGTATCATTCCTATGGTTGTGTCGACTGGGACGTTGGTAAAAAGGGATTCAACGTCCAGGGAAGCGATGATTCCATCGGGCTGGGTAGATTTGATCAATTCTAGGAAATCTGCTGATGATTGTAGACTAAACTTACTTGGAGTGTATGGAGTTAGGAGTTCATTGAGTTTCTTTGCCAGGTGATAAGTTGGGGTTGGTATTTGGCTGATTATAGGGCGTAGTGGGTTACCTGGTTTATGCGTCTTAACATTGCCGTAGGCATATCCTAAGCCATAGTCGCCTTGAAGTTTATTGAAATGCACACTACCTTTCTTTGCGTTGATTGCTGTAATTGTTTTGTTTACTTTCCGCTTAAGGTCTTCTACGGGGTTCCTCGTGATTCGTTGAAATTTGGAGTCGTCACTTAGGATGTCGCTAATTTTGTTCATGTATTCATGGGTAGGAATCAATACATATGCTGCTGTTTTGTCGGCTTTTCTTATTGTTACGTCTTTCAGATTTTTTAGTTGTTTCGCTGCTTCTTTGAGTCGTGGGGTTAAGATTGTAGATGAATATGTTCCTCGTTTTTTCCCTGCTTCTGCAAGTAGTTCAGCTTGAAGTGTGTCAGTGGTGATGACTTTTTTGTTGTCTTCTAGCTTATGGATATCGTCCAGAAGCATTTCGATTTCCAGGCGTTTTTGATGCATCTTTGGTTTAGATAAGAATTGACAATTTAGACCAAGATTTAAGAGGTCTCGTTGGTCCTGGGTAAGATCATAAGAAGTCAGGTTAAAGTAGCCATCTTTAGGACGAGGGATTTTTAGCTGTCCACCGTTTAGGGATGTTAACTTACGGAGTGTCTTTGTTTCTACAAGAGTTTTATGTTGTTGTTTCAGGTTAAATAGTTCACTGTTGATGGTTTGCTTGAGTTGGATAGGGATGTCGTACTGGGTCCATTTGTTTAACAGATGCTCCGCCTGCTCTATAAAGGTTTGGAGGGCTTCCTTCTTCTTGTTTAGTTGATGCCGAATGAGCTCTTGCCTATACCTATAGGTAAACTCTGTATTGCGGACTGCTGGGTCATGTGGATTTATATTGGTGTATACTGGCAGCAGGTTTTCTTTCAAACATGTTTCATTGAATATGACCGCATATTCTGTATTTATTATTTTCTGGTTTAGGGCTTCAATCCCTCTAACTATTTTCTTAGCATCAGGGCTTAATTGAAATAGGAGTTCTCCAAAACTCATTTTCGTACTTTTAAGGTGAAGAAAAGAAGTGATTTACTATAGAGTGTATTACACTTATTTGTATAATTTGCACGACGTTTCGAACCTCCATGGTTCATTCTCAAGTGAACAGATCTTACAATACTAGTTGATTTTATATCCGCATTAGGTCAGGTGATAATACAATGAAGGTGAAAACATGGGGGGATACATAAGGGATAAACATAGGGGCTGCAGAAGGCTTATTGGCCCATACGAGGCATCTCCTATCTAAACACAAAGATTAATCCAGTGTAATTGGCCTGTTATGTTGGACATTGTCTTCTGTGTTGGCATCGATATGTTCTTGTCTTGTCCTTACTCTCATGGTGGGTAGAGTAAATAGTTCCGTGATTTGGGTGTTCATGGTAGGTCGCTCTATTCTTATGTGAATTGCCTCAAGAATTTGTAATCTTCTTGAATCTTGGGTTTTGTCTATTATGCAAGTATTCTTGTTCAACATTTCTCTTGTTAGAGTAATGTCATGGGCTTCTCTCATGTGATTCCTAGGGGCACCAGATTGAAGATGGCATGTCAAACGCCTCGTCAGCTTGGTCGACGTCATACCTATGTACTTACATTGAAGGTTACATCCTTCGTGGGGGCAAGTGTACATGTATACAACGCTTGACTGCTGTAGAGGGTTCTCCGTCGGCTTCGGGCTGTTTTTGATAAGGAGTTCGGAAGTCTTCTTGGTTTTGTAGAATATTATCAGGTTTATGTTTTGGTTAGGAGTAGTGCTTTTTACTCCTTTACGGATTATTTCTTTCATTATTCTTTCCTCTTTTATATGTTCACTGTGCATGGTTGATTTGTAATATAATTTTATTGGGGGTGTTGTGGTTTCTGTTCTAGGTTCTGAATTATACCAACGGTCCAAGTGTCTTCTTATAGCAGCGTTTATTTCCGCGTTGCTATATCCGTTGTTCACCAATACCTGAGTTACTCTTTCAAACTCTCTACTCACGTTGCTCCATTCAGAGCAGTGGGTAAGCGCTCGACGAATATAAGCATTGAGAACACTGGCTTTGTATCTTTGGGGGCACTCACTTCTACCGTTCAGGCATAATCCTATGTTGGTGGGCTTGGTATATACGTTGGTGCTTAAAGAGGTTCCTGTTTTTGTTATTAGTACATCCAAGAATGGCAGACTGTTATTTTCACTATTTTCATGTGTAAATCGGAGTACTGACTCTCTCTTTAGGTGTCTTTTTAGGTCAATTAGTTCATCTGAGTCTTTTACTATTACGAATATGTCATCTACATAACGGCAGTATACAGTTGGTTTTTGTCTGCTACTGAAGACCCTATCTTCGATGGTTCCCATATAAAAATTAGCAAATAAAACTCCTAAGGGGGAGCCCATTGCTACTCCGTCTATTTGTAAATACATGTCTCCTTGTGGACTGATGAAAGGGGCTTCCTTTGTACATGCTTCGAGAAGACTTTTCAAGTGTGGCTCAGGTATGTCTAATTTGGGGGTGCTCTCGTCTCTGTATACTCTGTCCAGTATCATTCCTATGGTTGTGTCGACTGGGACGTTGGTAAAAAGGGATTCAACGTCCAGGGAAGCGATGATTCCATCGGGCTGGGTAGATTTGATCAATTCTAGGAAATCTGCTGATGATTGTAGACTAAACTTACTTGGAGTGTATGGAGTTAGGAGTTCATTGAGTTTCTTTGCCAGGTGATAAGTTGGGGTTGGTATTTGGCTGATTATAGGGCGTAGTGGGTTACCTGGTTTATGCGTCTTAACATTGCCGTAGGCATATCCTAAGCCATAGTCGCCTTGAAGTTTATTGAAATGCACACTACCTTTCTTTGCGTTGATTGCTGTAATTGTTTTGTTTACTTTCCGCTTAAGGTCTTCTACGGGGTTCCTCGTGATTCGTTGAAATTTGGAGTCGTCACTTAGGATGTCGCTAATTTTGTTCATGTATTCATGGGTAGGAATCAATACATATGCTGCTGTTTTGTCGGCTTTTCTTATTGTTACGTCTTTCAGATTTTTTAGTTGTTTCGCTGCTTCTTTGAGTCGTGGGGTTAAGATTGTAGATGAATATGTTCCTCGTTTTTTCCCTGCTTCTGCAAGTAGTTCAGCTTGAAGTGTGTCAGTGGTGATGACTTTTTTGTTGTCTTCTAGCTTATGGATATCGTCCAGAAGCATTTCGATTTCCAGGCGTTTTTGATGCATCTTTGGTTTAGATAAGAATTGACAATTTAGACCAAGATTTAAGAGGTCTCGTTGGTCCTGGGTAAGATCATAAGAAGTCAGGTTAAAGTAGCCATCTTTAGGACGAGGGATTTTTAGCTGTCCACCGTTTAGGGATGTTAACTTACGGAGTGTCTTTGTTTCTACAAGAGTTTTATGTTGTTGTTTCAGGTTAAATAGTTCACTGTTGATGGTTTGCTTGAGTTGGATAGGGATGTCGTACTGGGTCCATTTGTTTAACAGATGCTCCGCCTGCTCTATAAAGGTTTGGAGGGCTTTCTTCTTCTTGTTTAGTTGATGCCGAATGAGCTCTTGCCTATACCTATAGGTAAACTCTGTATTGCGGACTGCTGGGTCATGTGGATTTATATTGGTGTATACTGGCAGCAGGTTTTCTTTCAAACATGTTTCATTGAATATGACCGCATATTCTGTATTTATTATTTTCTGGTTTAGGGCTTCTATCCCTCTAACTATTTTCTTAGCATCAGGGCTTAATTGAAATAGGAGTTCTCCAAAACTCATTTTCGTACTTTTAAGGTGAAGAAAAGAAGTGATTTACTATAGAGTGTATTACACTTATTTGTATAATTTGCACGACGGTTCGAACCTCCATGGTTCATTCTCAAGTGAACAGATCTTACAATACTAGTTGATTTTATACCCGCATTAGGTCAGGTGATAATACAATGAAGGTGAAAACATGGGGGGATACATAAGGGATAAACATAGGGGCTGCAGAAGGCTTATTGGCCCATACGAGGCATCTCCTATCTAAACACAAAGATTAATCCAGTGTAATTGGCCTGTTATGTTGGACATTGTCTTCTGTGTTGGCATCGATATGTTCTTGTCTTGTCCTTACTCTCATGGTGGGTAGAGTAAATAGTTCCGTGATTTGGGTGTTCATGGTAGGTCGCTCTATTCTTATGTGAATTGCCTCAAGAATTTGTAATCTTCTTGAATCTTGGGTTTTGTCTATTATGCAAGTATCTGGTTGGTTAAATACCCCAGAATTCCTACCTCTCTTATGGCTTTGAAGTATGGTGTATAGTGGATACAGCATGCAACTGCCACCTTGTTGGCCAGTGTTCGAGTCCCCTGGTGGGTTGAGTGTCTAAAAAGTTATAAACTTCAGCTACTGGAATAGGGTAGTCTGTGCATTATATATATATATATATATATATATATATATATATATATATATATATATATATATATATATATATATATATATATATATATATATATATATATATATAACAAACAAATACATTCTACAGACCAGTTGTTGTTGTTGTTTAGTGACATCATGAAAAGCGACCTCAGGTATATGGATAAGGTATTGCTGGTCATTAGCACATAGGTGTCAAGGTATTACAGCACCAGACTGGTCAACTGTGTATGACGTTACCAGATGGCCAATGCAGCCTTTAGCGTCCTACTAGCATGTTAATTTGATATTATTATTAAAAAATGACTAGACAATCCATCCCCACCTAACCTAATCAGAGGTTTAAGAATATACATTTTAATTATCCACAACTGTAATCATTATTCGGTGATAAGTGCAAAAGTATAACAGCAACCCAAATGTCATACCGCAATTTTTGTAGAATCGTACATCTGGCAGCATTGTAGGTGAGCTGAACATAAGAATAAAGGTGACTGCAGAAGTCCTATTGGCCCATACGAGGCTCCTTTATATCTCCACCCAATCTCATTCATATTCATGTCCGCCCTATGCTTAAAACAACCAAGGGATCCACTTAAAGTATTAGTTTACAATATTAGTTTTAATAAATAGCTATCATTCTAGTTTTATACACAACAGCAATTATGAAACCCTATAGCTAGATATCGTACTGTAATCCACAAGTAGCTACCACACATCTGGCAGCACAGCGGATTAGCAGCTGTGTTGATAGGCTAGTCAACTGTCCTCACATCCATCAAATAGCTATCCAAATGTCGCACCTCAATTCATCCAGCTAGCAACTTAGCTGGATGCTAGTCACTATATTCATAGGCTAATCATTTCTACACCTCAAAAATAAAAAATTCTATTTTCTAAACCAACACTCGCAAATACATGCATACATACCTACACATACTCCACAACCCATACATTCATAGGGAATAGCCTAGTTTTTTGCCACCATTTCCCCCCATTAATCAGATGTGATTTATGCCATACACAGAAAATACAGCAGTTACACGCCAAATATGCCATTTATTCACAAAATATATTATTTACACTCAAAATATACCATCACACAAAAATATGACATTTACATACGAAATATGTCAGTTGCACACAAAATATATACCATTTACACAATATCGCATGTACACTCAGAGTATGACATTTACCCAAAGTATGGTATTTGCACAAATATATCAAAATGCTTAAGCATTTAGACAATCAAAAATGCGCTTTCACTAAAATTCCACAATTCCACATACATAATTTTCACAAAATACTCATACATTGGCTCATAAACCAAAATACACTTACACCATTAAGGTCTATTTTTTCAGATTACAGAGCTGACACAAAATACACAATTTGCACACAAAAATACAGTTGCACCAGTTCCACTTCAACAAATTAAAAACACAACTTGCATAAATGCACTATTATCACAAAAATTATTATAAAACATGGACAATTATTACACAATTTTTGTTATTATTGTACATCTTTGCACAATTAATACAAGAAAACTTGCTATATAATTTCTCGACTTGCACAATGACAATCAATACACAAAGGTATAAATAAACAATTCGTCCGTATGCAATTACACAACATGCGCAATTAATACACAACTTTCACATATATTACACACATCTTTCATAATTATTACACAACTTGCACAAATACATATCTAGCGCAAATACGTACAATACATAACTACCCCAAATATGAAAATACACAACTAGCATAAAAACACGATTTACACAAATACAATTGCGACATTTACACAACTTGCTCAAAAATAAAATCAATACACATCTGAACAATACATAACTAGCACATATTCATTAAATACACAACTAGAAAATTTCCACAAATACATATACAATTAATACATGCGACTTGCACAAAACAATACACGATTTATAGAAATATAAACAATACATAGTTGCAATAATCATACAACTTATGCAAAATACATAATCTGCACAATTAATACACATGTATATTAATTGTGCAATATATGCACAAATACAAACACAACCAACTGGGTCAAACAATACTCAATTTGCATGATATTTTTCTAATTATATTTAGGACATTAATTACAATATGCTGAGTTTAACCAACTCCGCAAAAGTCAGAATTTCACATATAAAAAGGTACATATGACTTCCGATGAGCTCAATATAAAACACTTTCTTTTTTCCATTAATGTTTCAACATTATTAGTGCTAAACTATTCATCTAACATATGTCCATTGTTTTTAATGTCTTATTAATACCTTCCGTGTTACATCCTCTCCAATCAGGCCACCCATATATATTTATGCAAACCATCTAAAAGACTTATTTGTTCTAGCCTTAGTTATGTTAGGGCGGGTAGGGTTAGGTGAA
Organism: Procambarus clarkii; assembly: GCF_040958095.1. Classification (NCBI taxonomy): domain Eukaryota; kingdom Metazoa; phylum Arthropoda; class Malacostraca; order Decapoda; family Cambaridae; genus Procambarus; species Procambarus clarkii. Next base: position 33,181,662 of record NC_091185.1, read on the forward strand.
GTCAATATTTTCTATGATAATTTTAAGCAAATTTGCTATATCTTATCAAAAATGCATCCTATTAAAACCTAAATTCATCTAAATCTATCAAAAAAAAATATACTTATACTACACAAATTTGACTAAAATTAACCTAGCAAAAGCTAAACTAACTAAATATGAGCATCCCATATCCTCACATACAAGCCTATGTCACCTCTGTCCATACATTACATGAGTTGGCCATATAGCTCGAACCCCAAATAGGAAAATTTACACTATTTCATAAACATGCTAGTTCATGACCCCTAAGATATTATATATGTCCTTCCCTACACGACCTCATCTAAACTGACCTAGCATATCCAAACCTAGATCTGGTTAAAGTTGATGAAATTTAAGCTATTCCCACCTAAATTTGACCTAATTTAAGACAATTCCCACCAAATATATCCAAATGTTGTGTATCATAGCATCGCCAAAGCCCATTTTTACCTACATTTTCTCCTATTCCTTCCTACTCTACGCAACCTTACCTAACCTATCCTAGCATATCCAAACCTAGATTTGGTTAAAGTCGGTGAAATTTAAGTTATCCCATATAAATTTAACCTAATTTTAGATAATTTCCATCAAATATACCCAAAAATGTTTTGGAACATAGCACAGCCAAAGCTCATTTTAGCTGAGTTTTCACCTATTCCAACCTGCCCTAGACAACCCTACCCAGCCTCTCCTGACATATCCAAAGTTAGATTTGATTATAGTTGGCAAAATTTATGCCTTTCCCACCTAAATTTAACCTAATTTTAGCCAATTTCCACCGAATATACCCAAATGTTTTGTATCATAGCATGGCCAAAGTTCATTTTAGCTGAGTTTTAACCTATTCCATCTTACCTTACACAGCCTTACCTAACCTGACCTAGCATAACCCAAGCTAGATTTGATTAAAGTTCGTGAAATTTATGTTCACTCACCTAAATTCAACCTAATTTAACACAATTTCTACCAAATATTCCCAAAATGTTTTGTTACATAGCACAGCCAAAGACCATTTTAGCCAAGTTTTCACATATTCCAACCTACCCTACATAGCCGTACCTAACCCTGACCTACCAGATTTGATTAAAGTTGGGGAAATTTAAGCTATCACCACGAAATTGGAGACAATTTCCACCAAATATGCCTAAATGTTGTGTATCATAGCACAGCCAAAGCGCATTTTACCCACATTTTCACCTATTCCATCTAAACCTGGACCTAGCCTCTGATACGACATATACTCAGAGAAGTGATGTTTTTTGGATATGAACCTAAATGCCCGTGCCTAACCTGCAAGAGTCTTGGAGCTTTGTTGAATATTTTATCAATATTCTTCGAAAAGTGAAGTTTTGGATATGAACCTATCCGCACTGTGCCTAACCTACTAGGTTCTTTGTTGAACATTGTAACCATATTCATAGAAAAGTGATGTTTTGGATATGGTCCTAACAGCCCCTCTCCTTAACAACTTGGAATTGTGTTCAATATTGTAGCTATTTTGTTGGGTAGGTGTTTTTGTTTTTACACATCAACCCAACCGTCCTGGACCTAACCTCCTTTCGTCCAACTTCAAATTTATTGTATTTATGGGAGGAACGTGTTGTTTATGATATTGGTAGGGTATTAAAAGTATCAACACAGGACAGAACACGAAACAATGGGCATAAATTGGATAAGTTTAGATTTAGGAAAGACTTGGGTAAATACTGGTTCAGTAACAGGGTTGTTGATTTGTGGAACCAATTGCCGCGTAACATTGTGGAGGTGGGGTCCCTCGATTGTTTCAAGCACGGGTTGGACAAGTATATGAGTGGGATTGGGTGGTTATAGAATAGGAGCTGCCTCGTATGGGCCAATAGGCCTTCTGCAGTTACCTTTGTTCTTATGTTCTTATGTTCTTATGCATTAAACCCAACCACCCTGAACCTAACCTCCTTTTATCAAACTTCAAATTTAACGTAAATATGGGAGGAATGTGTTGTTTGTGCATCAACCCAACCGCCCTGGACCTAACCTCCCTTTATCTAACTTCAAATTTATTGTATTTATGGAAGGAAAGTGTTGTTTGTGCATCAACCCAACCGCCCTGCACCTAACCTCCCTTTATCTAACTTCGAATTTATTGTAATTTTGGGAGGAAAGTGTAGTTTATGCATCAACCAAACCGCCCTGGACCTAACCTCTGATACACGGATCTTAGTTCAATATTGCAACATATTCTTAGCATTTTTTCACATCAATATAACCATCCTTAACCTAACTTCTGTTACCTGAGGGGTTAATGGAAAATATGATAATAATGGGAATTTTCTTTACGTCAGTTCAACTTAACCATCCTTAACCTAACCTTAGTTAGAAAGGGATATAATTCACTAAAACTATTCAATTACCATTTACCTAATGGTCTTTATCCTAACCCATAACCAGGGGGTTTAGACCCCCCCCCCCTTACCTCGAAATTATACTATATATTTAAGGTGGGAATATATTTTCACATATGAACCTAACATTCCCTAATTCACCTTTATAATTTTTAATTGCCCCTATACCATAATTTCGAGTTAATGTACCCGAATATCGACTCTGGTGAAACACAGAGTACAGTTGAGGTATTAAGCCTGATTAAGAGTTCACACTTATGTGTGAACCTCCTGGGATCCGCATTTAGCACGTTGGCTGGAACCTCATTGGGGGCTTACAGCGCATTAGGGATGATGACGTCAGAAAAGCAGGTAACTGCAGAAGCCCTTATTTTAAAACATAAGAGGCTTGCTTTTACTAAACGAGTTTATTTTGATTTGTTATATGCTACAGTAAGGTGTGGGAGGTATGTTTTGAGCGAATGTGAGATGTGTATACGGTTAGGGACAATATTGGATTACTACTGAACTCGCATTGAAATCACCAATGCCAAGGGCTCTGTTTTTTCATATAAACGACTGATAGCATTTTTTTTCATTTTATTTTTACCCTATGCATAATAAACGATCCTTCAAAAAAGATTGTCAAAGCTCAAATTACATTCTCTAGAACGACGACGAAGAAGAAATAGGGGTGACATGATAGAGGCGTGACTGAATGGTCATAGTAAAGGGAGATATTAATAACCAATTAAACGTATCAACATGAAACAGAACAGGAATAAATTGGATAGGTTTTAGATTTAGGAAAATACCTGGGTAAATACAGGTAGCAGGGGATGAACTTGAAAATACACAGATAACTTCTTGCATTGCTGCTCCCCTTTGTTTCATATGAATGGATTTCATTCCTATGCTCTATACACGATCCTTGGCCAGACATGCTATTTCAGTAAACTGACTTATTCAGGGAAGATGAAGACTGGCCAGCTGATGACGTCATTTGTCCATTAGCGATGCCTGTGCATGGGTCACTGGGGTAACAGAATTTGCGTACGCCAGGAGCCAGCTTTTAATCCTACCCCCAGGCAAGTTGAAGACCTGGCTAGCTGATCACGTTATTGTCCATTGGCGATGCCTGTGCAAGGTTCACTGGGGTAACGAAATTTGGGTACGCCAGGGACCGGCTTTTTAATCCCCTTGATCGTACCTGTGCAGGAACGCTGAGCGGCTAGCTGGTGACGTCATTGACCATTAGCGATGCCTGTGCATGGGTCACTGGGCTAACGAAATTTGGGTATGCCAGGGACCGGCCTCTTAATCCTACTCCCAGGCAAATTGAAGACTGGCTACCTGATGACGTCATTGACCATTGGTGATGCCTGTGCAAGCTTCACTGGGGTAACGAAATTCGACTATGACAGGGACCAGCCTTTTAATCCCCTTCAGCTAAATGGCAGGGACCATAGAGCAACATGCAGAAAACCCAGATGCTACGACCGGCCCAGGAAAAAAATCAAGAAAAACCCATGATGCTACGACCGGCCCAGAAAATTTTTTCGAGAAAAACACATGATGCTGCAACCGGCCCAGGAAAAAAAAATTGAGAAAAACCGTGATGCAACTACCGGCCCAGGAAAGAAAATTGAGAAAAAACCCTGATGCTACGACCGGCCCAGGAAAAAAATCGAGAAAAACCCATGATGCTACGACCAGCCGGGGGGAAAAACAGGAAAAAACCCTGGTGCTATGACTGGCCGGGGGGAAAAACAGGAAAAAACCCTGGTGCTACGACCGGCCCAGGAAAAATGAAAACGGCCAGTCATAGTCGTACTTTATACTACTATTGTGACATAAACAGTATACAATATTGTGACACAAACGGTATACAATATTGTGACACAAACGGTATACAATATTGTGACACAAACGGTATACAATATTGTGACAAACGGTATACAATATTGTGACTCAAACGGTATACAATATTGTGACACAAACGGTATACAATAATGTAATTCAAACGGTATACAATATTGTGACACAAACGGTATACAATATTGTGACATAAACGGTATACAATATTGTGACTATAAACGGTATACAATATTATGACACAAACAGTATGCAATATTGTGACATAAACGGTATACAATATTGTAACATAAACGGTATACAATATTGTGACATAAACGGTATTCAATTTTGTGACATAAACGGTATACAATATTGTGACATAAACGTTATACATCGTTCAGTTTACAAAGGCAGTTCATATATTAGCCAACCTTCCGCATGTAGGTAATAAAATTCAGAGACTATTGAATGCATTACTAACATGTAGTAGTGTGATTAAACCCCCCTTAACAATTAAATATACCTTTTGTGAGATTTTGTTTTTCTTTGACGTAATCAAATGAATTGATTCCTATTGATGTTACGTTAATCGTATCTACCTGGCAAGAGAGGCAGACCTTAAACAGCAAGAACTGCAAGTGGCAAATGTTTAACTTAAAGCCCAAGATCATAGGACAGCGGGAGCAAGCCGCCAGGCGCCACCACACGGGTGGAACCTGTCACTTAGGTCGCTGGCTCCTAGTAAAACTAATAAAGGATAGCCGACGGATTCTCACACCAAATTTTTAATTTGATGTGTGGTGCTGTGCAATGGACTCTAGCTTTAGATACAGACGTAATATACACATAGGCAGGTAAAGCGTTGCAGAACGTGAAATGTGGGACAATAATTTTGAAAGGTTTGACTTAAACGACCGTTTTCTAGAAACAACAATTTATTCAAACATAAGTAGAACTACTACAACAAAGAGTTTACGTTACTTTACTGTCACCCCAGTGGCACATTAGAACAGCTATTCAACAGCCTGGTGTACCCAGGGGATCCTTCCCGTCGTCGCTGACTGATTAATGACACTAACTGAACAGAATAGTGCTCACTGGTGACACAAACTTGCAATCAATATTGTCACAGCTTCACAGTGAACAAATACTATAATCACAAAACTTGTGGCACTCGCTTCTCTACCAACGAGGTACCAAGTAACAAGGCGGGTAATCCAAGAATGATAACCCCTTATAAAAGTCTTACATTAACACTTGTCTCTCAGGACAATGACAATAAAAGTTACACTAACTGAATTTAACAATTACGTTAATTTTTATTTTTTTATTTTTATTTTTACATGCGAACATGCAAATAAATACAGTAAAATAAATACAATATACTAATAAACCAAGAACAAACAATCAGACATAACAAAAAAATACAAAAGCACAAAACAAATTATTACAAATTAATACAAATACATTAAACACCGGCCTGAAGGGCTAACAACAAAAACACAACAATGAGCATAAAAACAATGAAACATAGGAAAAAGAAACAACAATACCGGAAATACAAGAAATACAACATAACAACGGACATGAGAACAAACATAACACCGGCCTGATGGGCACACAATAGGTACAACACATTGCAAACAAACGACAGGTCCAAGCACACACCAAACACTCAGCAAGCACACAGACTACTCAAATTTCTCATACTTATCCGGCCACTCCGCCGCCGGGAAACGAACACAATACGCCTCCCAAAGTAACATGACGTTGCACCTGCAGGGACTCTCCACGCTTGGCATCCTTCTTCAGCACCAGCTTGAGGCCTCGGCTCGCACCAGAACCCTCACCACCCACGTCTGAAGGAGCGACCACCCCCCACTGCGGAGAACCTTCTGCAGGAGAAAGAACAGGAGGTAAATCACACGCACAACCATTGTCAACAGCAGACTTATGGACGTCAGCAACCACCAGCGACTAAGAGCGCGAAGCACCCGGAAACGCCACTTCATTGCCCGAAGCTCCACCTGTGTCGAAGTCCTCCACATCAGCCCAAGCAGTAGAAGAACGCCTGAAACGCTTGGGCACTGGCCGCACATCCTCACAGCCGGAGGCGGACCCATAACCACGGGCC
>NC_091185.1:33193036-33275536 GCF_040958095.1 Procambarus clarkii
AATAGATCTCGTAATAATTTTGCAAAAATAATGGCATTTACTATTTTTAAAAGATTATTAGCAAATTTACAGAAATGGTGCATTCGGAAGACAAAACCAATTTTTCACTTTTGACAATTGAGCACCTGCTACATCCAGATTCTAGGGAGGAAAGGAAGAACGATCTTACTGGATCCCATAGCCTCTCCGAGGCACAAACCAGGCTTTTACATAACCCCCCCCCCCCTGCACCCGAGCTTTTTAAAATAGTAAATGCCATTATTTTTGCAAAATTATTACGAGATCTATTATACTAATAACGGTAAATAAATAATAAATAGTAAATAAATCAAAATCAGTTACATTATTTTATCTTATTCATAGCATAAATGTTCTCGAAGATTACTAAAAAGAAATTGAATTAGACTACAGCAAATTGGCAAACTTTACCTTGTATCTGTTTCCACCGAGTTTGTTTGGGGCGTTCTTCAACATATCAGCAATACTTGTCTCAACATCTCTTTCAGTTGCATTAGTGTGGGTGTTGATACAGGCTTCTGGAAATTTATAAGAATTAATTAATATATATAATTATAATTCACTTTGCTATTCCCCATTCCACAGTCCTCTCGTCCTTCCCACTTCCCTGTCCCCACATCATCCCCACTATTCCCACTTCCCTGTCCCATCGTCCTCCTTACCATTTTCCCCTCCCCTGTCCTTCTTCCTCCCCCACCATCTCCCATTCACCTGTCCCTTTGTCCTCCCCAGCATTCCCCTGTCCCCACCATCCCCAACTCCCCAGTCCCCTCGTCCTCCCCACCATTACCCTCTCCTCTGTCCCCTCGTCTTCCCCACCATACCCCCCTCTCGTCCTCCCCACCATTCCAAACTACCTCATCCGATGCATTCTATAATGGTCTGATGCTTCCATCAGAAAATTGGGAACATCAAATGATCTGATATTCCCATCACTGAAAAATAAGAACAGCTAAAAAAATGAAATGAAAAAAATAAAAAAATAAACTATACTCATGAAATGAACAGTATGGTAAACAACACAGCTCAATTTCAATGCAATGTCACACAAAATTATTAAATCGAAATGAAAATAAATTGAAATCTATGAAAATTCAAATTATCAATACAATCGGAAATATTGAAATAATATCGCAACATAATATAGTGTGGGTTGCTCTTACGTGCAACAGACGGTGCTGTTTTTCAAAAAAGGCATGGTTTTACCTGTCACAAGTGTGGCATCTATACTTATACTCACGAAATGAACGGTATGGTAAACAACATAGCTCAATTGCAATGCAATGTCACAATAACATTTAATAACAATAATAACAATAACATTTAAATATACTTTAAGATATAATCTAGAAGAAAATAAGAACATTGAAACGGTTCATGAACTCGATTTCAATAAAGGACACTATGGGGAACTTTGAAAAACAGTTAATGAGTATAATTAGACAGACTTGTTGCTAGGCAGAGGAGTAAATAATGAGATATATGGCAAATTTTGCAAAATATACGGCACACAAACATTCATACCCAAACAAAGCAAAATGCTAGGTAAGAACAAAGCAGTTGGCCCGTAGGGGAAAGGAGATACCCACAAGACTGGAATACAAGTCATTAACAAGCACACAAGTACTACACTACACAACAACCGCACTACTACCAGAACTGGACGAATCACTACCAAAACAACACATTGCACATCACTACCAAAACAACACAACACAACACAAGCATTGGCAAAGAATTATAGACCAGTTGCACTAACATCCCACATAATAAAATTATTTGAGAGTGATCAGGAGTCAGATTACTAGTTTTATAGAGACCAATGACCTCCACAATCCAGGCCAACAAGGATTTAGAGCAGTTTCTATGATCGAGCCACTGAGATCTATAAAGAATTCTGATCAAGAAAGAGATCTAGGGGTGGTTTTAGATAGAAAACTATAACCTGAGGATCATATTAAGAACATTCTGCGAGGGGCCTATGCTACACTTTTTAACTTTAGAATTGCTTTTAAATACATAGGTCAAAAAGTTTTAAAAGTTTTAAAAGTTTTTTAAACCTCTCGTGTATCATGAGTGTGTTAAAGCATCAGATGGTGCATTCAGATGATGAATATTACCTAGTTCCTTCATCTGGGAAGAATGAACACATATTGGTGCATTCGGATGATAAAAACTAACTACTGTAGTTTAATTGATCAACAGACTGTATATCATATGCAGACTGTATGTGGATCTGCGGGCCACTCCAAACAACAGCCTGGTGGACCAAGCTCCACCAGGGCTAAAGCACAAAGTGATATAGATGTGATAGAGAAACTAGGTCAAATGGAGGAGTAGGTCTGTATATTAAACAGCACCTGACGTGCACAGAGCTACTAAACTCAATGTGGTGGTAGAGTGGTGGGGGGGGGGGAAACATTGCAGAAAAAAACAAAAATACAATTTGGTCAACAAAACAGCATTGTTTAAAATAGAAGACATGGGTTGACATTTTGGGGGTAAGGTAGGTTACATTGAGTTAATTAGTTAGTACTTAGTTTTTATCTTAAACTGGTTGGGAGAGGTACAGTGTTGCTGTGCTGGTGAAAGAACACCTAAAGGTAAATTAAATAATGATTGCGAATCCACAAGAAGTTGACATAATAGCGCTAGAGATCTGCAATCAGGATGATAAACTTTCCTTAAAGAATTTGACAAACACTTGCTGATAGGACATGAAGTAAATGAAATGTATGTCAAGTTTTGTGAAATATATGATAAAAGCACAACAAAATTTGTACCAAAGGAGAGATGCAGAACTAGGAAAAGGGGTTTGTTCAACAGAAATTGCGAGAGGGCCTGAGACCCAAACACACACAAATGGAATCAATATATAGCAAGAGGCCAAACCCCCAAACATACAAGCGATGCAAAGATGCGAGAAACAGCAGCAGCATTAAGGAGAGGGACTTAAGGACCATAAATAAAGTGTGAAAATAAACTCGAGTAAATTTTTTTAACTACTCTCGACAGTGAAGAAAAACAAATATTCAGACGATTTGTGTTAGAATCATTAATCTTACACTTTCGGTCATATTCAACAACACAAATACATACACACACATTCCTGTTGCTGTAGCAAGTGAAGAATTACACACACAGATCACAATAACGTGATGCATCAAATGAACAAATCCACAAGGGCCGTGACGAGGATTCGAACCTGCGTCTGGGAGCATCCCAGACACTGCCTTAATCGACTGAGCTACAACAGGGTAAAAGGGTTGAAACCGAAGTTCTACTGAACTTACTGGATCCCATAGCCTCTCCGAGGCACAAACCAGGCTTTTACACAACCCCCCCCCCCCCTGCACCCGAGCTTTTTAAAATAGTAAATGCCACTATTTTTGCAAAATTATTACGAGATCTATTATTCTAGAGAATAATGCATATAAATGCATATATGCATATAAATACAAAAGTAAATGTAAATAATTTTACCTTGCACCTAGATCCACCAAGCCTGTATGGCGCGCGTTTCAGTACTTCGGAAATCTAGAACTATCTTGAATCTCTAATCTGCAATGAAACAATACATATTATTGCACTTACCAAAACATGGATGAATGTAGAAAATACAGAACTATTAGCTGAATATCAAATAAATGGATTTAATCTATTTCACACAGATAGATATATTAGATATTATATTATATTCCTTTCCTCCCTAGAATCTGGATGTAGCAGGTGCTCAATTGTCAAAAGTGAAAAATTTGGTTTATTTAACATACACGCCATAGACCGGCTTGGGAAAAAAAGTTCGTAAAACGCAGGGGCCATAGACCGGCTTGGGAAAAAAAGTTCGTAAAACCCAGGGGCCATAGACCGGCTATGAAAGAAAATTTGAGAAAACCCTGGGGCCATAGAACGGCTATTTAATCCCCTTGAACGGACCTGTGCATGGACCACTGAGGCATAAAAAAAAACACGGGCCATAGACCGGCTTGGGAAAAAGAAGTTCGTAAAACCCTGGGGCCATAGAACGGCTATTTAATCCCCTTGAACGGACATGTGCATGGACCACTGAGGCATCGAAAAAAAACATGGGCCATAGACCGGCTTGGGAAAAAAAGCTAGGTTAGGCTAGGTAAAAAAGAAAGGAGCTAGGTTAGACTATGTATGTTTAAATCTCTGATTTATACAGAGCCAGTGTTCAGTCAAATAACTGAATTTATCAAATCTTATCCTTGTATAATATACAAGCTGATGTGAGATCCCTGTCTACAGGTGGACTGGAACTATTATCAACTAATCCATACATCCCACCTGTCCCTTACAGCCCACAATCTATCATTAGGAAAACCATGTGAGAAATCTTTAAGGAATTCTGATAAAGAAAGAGATCTAGGGGTGGTTCTAAATAGAAAACTATCACCTGAGGACCACATAAAGAACATTGTGTGAGGAGCCTATGCCATGCATTCCAACTTCAACAGCATGTTGTGGGGTGCCGATATTGTGTGCCATCACATGTAAACCAACCAAGCCCACAAATACGTCAACATGGACCAGCATTACACCGTCTAACATACTCTGTCAGATGTAACAACTAAATTTGTGAATTCAAGACCTAATCTATTGCATAACACAGTGTTAGTACGAGAAAAACATTACTTACATTCGAAGCCGTGTTTTAAAATGGCGGCGGTCTTGTTGTACTGACGCTCCAAACTGTGTGTTCGTTTGCGTATGATGAACGTGTGACAATTTACTACAACAATTATTTAATTATTCTTATTCTTTATTTTACTATTTTTAGGGTACATGAAATTTCCAAATTATTTGCACACAATAATATAATTGCATTGTCATAACCTTTATATATTACGGAAAATACGATGACATGAACGAAGTCAAAGTGAAGTTGAAGTCAAAGTCATTCGCCGAACGTATTAGTCATTTTTTTTCTCCCAAACGATAAGGGATAACAAATCCACAGAGCATATAAGTGTAGAGTAAAGTCAATTTTATTCAGGAAAGTACATACATAGTTGATTTACAAACATAATGTTGGATTTATAGATAGAGCTAGTGCATACAATACCTAAAGCCAATATAGTAGGCATATAGCATTTCAGGCAACCGGGCAGTATATATGGACCCCTTACTCAAATCTCTGAATATGTTAGATATTAAGTCCCTGCACATACTCTCATGTGTATTTTATATATATAAAACGCTGCACTGTAATGTCAATCCTGACCCTAAAAGCTTCCTAGAAGGTTGTAACAGATCCCATGAGCACCACACCAGAAACAAATACCTGTAGGTGTGTACTGATGGTGCCTTATAGTGTGTACTCGTACCTTATGGTGTGTACTGGGGCCTTATGGTGTATACTGGTGCTTTATGGTGTGTACTGGTGCCTTATGGTGTGTTCTAGTGCCTTATGGTGCGTACTGGTGCCGTATGGAGTGTACTGGTGCCTTATGGTGTGTACTGGTGCATTATTGTGTGTACTGGTGCCTTATTGTGTACTGGTGCCTTATGGTGTGTACTGGTGCATTATGGTGTGTACTGGTGCATTATGGTGTGTACTGGTGCATTAAGGTGTGTACTGGTGCCTTATGGTGTGTGTTCTGGTGCCTTATGGTGTGTACTGGTGCATTATGGTGTGTATAATGCACACTTTAGTGCGCGCGGCACTAGCTGGAAAAACAAGCGGGTTGTGCTCAAGCGTAAACACAAAAAAGTTTATAATCTTTTCACGCTGCTAACCTCAATTCTCGAGCTACGTTTTTCATTTTGGTATCAATGCGTTGGCAATAAAATTCTCTACAAGATCATATGCATAAAATGTCACCGAAGCATTTGGTATCCCACCACGAAGTAAATAAACACGAAGATGACTCGCCGTGACACCCAAACAGGAAGTAAATGTTCATACTCTTTCGTTTGTTGCCAGCCTCACAGTCATCCTACAGCGCTCATTTTGATATCACTGAACTCACAATAAAATTCCCCACCCAGACATATGCCTATCAATGTCTAATTATGGTATCGGGTGACCCGCACGAGTGTGGGAACTGGGCGAAGCATTAGCCGTGATTTCAGCAGGGACGACACTGGTGTGATGCAGGGCTTTGAATGTTTATACTGATTTCACTGTCCTGACATTATTTCTGGAGCTACGTATTTCATTTTTATAGCAATGTGTTCGCAATAGAAAGTTCTATAAGAACATGGGTAGAGTTGGCCAACACAGCGTCAAATAAATTTGCGGCGAATAAAATCTTACGCGTGTTTGTACCCGTGAGCGTCAAAAGTTTTTACTTTGCTCATGTTTTTCAAGTTTATACTTGTTTCACACCGTTTTTTTTTGTATAGTGTTCGGAATAAAATTCCCTACACAGACATATGCATATCAAATACAATTCCTTGGAATTCACAGCTGTAGAGATGACGGAAAACACACAACCGGAACCCGCTCTTGACACTCCAACTCACACCCGCAACACCCACAAAAAAAGTTTCTCTTGTTTCATGTATACTTACTTTAGTTTTCGTGCTACAGTTCTCATTTAGGTATCAAAATATTCCTAAGAAAATAGACTACAATACTGAAACAATCTAAGACAATTATGTGTACTTACCAAAGCAAAGACGATTGTAGTAAAATAAGTTGAGCATTTTATCTCCACTCCACCTCCTTCAGGTACTGATTCCTGAAGTTGCTCAACAGATGTTCCTAGGTGGAGTGAAGCTGATGTAGGTGGTTATTTCTTGTCCACCCAATACACCCTTTTCCTGTGATAAGTGGTGTAACAAGGTATGACGCAAAGTGGAACATCGCATGTCTTGCACGCTATACCAGTTTCCTTCCTGATACCCGACTTTGAACACACTTCACACCTGCGACGTTTGGGGATTTTTACCAGCTCATGTTTCAATTTATAGTTCAGGCGAGTCTCTGCTATAACAACACGTCGCTGTTGTCTCTGGGTTGGCAATAAACTACTGTCTGAATCGTCGCTCTCACTATTGTTTTCAAACACTAATGTGGAATATGAATTATCTTCATCAGATTCAGCTTCAGCACTAGGTGTAGACGTGAAGAGAGGGCGCCTCACACCCGACGGGCCAGGTGTTGACGGGTCAGCAGCAGGATACACAGGACCAGTGTCATGATTTATGTCTGGAGCATGAACTAGATGTGGAGATGGTGTAGTTGTTGCAGGCCACTCTGCCTTGTCAAATTTCAATAAAGACCAAATAGCAACTTCATGGAACTAGAGCAGAGTTAGTTTCCTTCGATCATCTGTGTTGGCCTTGTACAATGCATGTACAATGCATTGAGTAAAGACCAAATAGCAACTTCATGGAACTAGAGCAGAGTTAGTTTCCTTCGATCATCTGTGTTGGCCTTGTACAATGCAACCACAAGTTGACATTGAATGTGAATTAACAATGAGACAAGTAAGATTTATACTAATACATTTATACTAACTCTGTTGAGCGTTGACCATTTATACATCAAATCTGTTGATGTGAGCACTTTAGTTTAGTCTGCCGTTTAAAGAAAAAAAGAGCATATCAATGGTATATCACAGAAAACGAATTTATCATAAACTCATGTATTTGTCTTATCATATTGAACTGCATTCATATTTTTAATATATAACAATATGAATATACAAATTTCTGTAAATCCCCTACCTTGTTGGAATCTGTGGAAATGAATGAGCAAATGTGCTGGCTGAAGGCGCTGAAGGAAACCACATTGGTTTCATTTTGGATACAAATGTCCATGGAAATTCAAAATGGAAACTAATTATATAGTTGAACCTGCAGAGACGAGTTTAAGAATCTGTGTTGAGAGTGATGGACACAGCCTTCACAATTATACTTCAGAGAATGTAAACATCTAAGAGTCATTAGAAATATGTGTAGAATAATAAACCCTACATTGTTTGAGTTAAGGAAAACACCATTTGTGATATATAGATACTATAGCTGTTCCTAAAGATTCACCCTTTTTTGCACCAGCAAGATAACATATAAGATTTTAAGAGTTGACGAATGTTAATATTCTTGTTTGATAAACTGTGAACTTGAGACATAGTTAATAAGAACATATTAACACAACAAAATGTTTTCAGAATCTTTAACACCACTTTCCAGCAACTTATATAATTTATATAAATTATTTTAGAGAATAATACATAAATTATATATTTAAACATGATATAGTGTTTAGTGGAATGTATAAGGAGTCAAATTGTGTTAAAAAGAGCAATTTTTAGAAAATTTGGAAAAATACTTTTTTCTGTTCAAATTATAACTAAATGGATTTTAAAGGTTTCACTCAGCCAATATATATCATTCACAATTTATTAATGAATTTTACAAAAAAACACCATAAATTTTATATTTAAACATGTAAAAACTATTTGTTTTACATTTGGAAGAAAATAATTGTAGAAAAACAATTTATAATTAAACCTTTGTGTTTGGATTTTTTGAGTAAAAGTTTCTCAAAGGCTCTCCTGCACCATTCTCAATGCAAATCATTCCCACACCTATGGGAAGAGATAGGCGAACGTTGTGTAGATGATTTGTGTTTGCTGGGCAACTCAATGGCGGGATAACCAACCTTACACGAGAACTCCAGTCCCACGGAATTCACACGCAGAACAGGAGGAATTGGAAGGCCCCCCCATGTCAGAACTGCCACGTCAGCACGCAGGAAGGCAAGTGACAACACTGGTAGGGCAGAGACGCCCACACCACCTGGAGACCAAATGGCAAACAACCCCAGCAGTCACGGAGGCCGGGACACGTCCTCACTCCACGACTGCTCAGGGCGGACACAATTACGTTAATCGACCATCTACAGCGGTCAGAAACAATTCAATTTACGTTAACACACTCGTGTCTCAACGACACCTAAATGGCAACAATAACTCGTAAATCAAATAATTACAACATTCTTGAAACGTCAAGCATTCGGAGAGTAATCCCCAATTAATTACTGAATACAACAGCCTATTAATTCAGACGAGTATTGAACAAGCCTACTGTCTCTCAACTGACATGTCTCTTCTGATCTTACGACAAAATTACCTTAACGAGGGTTCGACTACTTTACCACACAATGCTACAAGATAATCTGTGTAAACAACAACATCAACACCGTGTGAATTCACTAAGTGGTGGGTGCTAATTCTCCTTAATTAGCTACGAGTGCTTAATCCCCCTGCCCGCAGATAGGTCCGATCAGTCCAATGAATTACGACAGCTTAATGACGGCGCAATTGACTCCGACCATAACAGAACGGTCATCCCCTTACGTTAATCAACCACTTAATTAACGACAGCTCGTTAATTCGTTACCACTACGTTAGTCTGCTATTGACAATTCCTCCACTACGTGAACTCACTGTGACTATTGCAATTGCACGACTCTACGTTAATTAAATTAGTCACAACGCTATTCAACAAATCAACAAATGACCTCGTTAAGTAATCGTGTCCCCCAGGGACGTTAAATAACTTTAATTCTCATGGTATCCTTCACAATATACAACGCATTTCACCAAGGACACAACTTGTCTACAGTTCACACATGGTAGGGAGTTCCACCTGAGCAGCCGTAGGGTGAAGACGTGTCGTCTGAACACTCCGGCAGTTTGGGAAGGTTGCAGTTTTTTCGCCGGCAGGGGGTGTGGGGGTCTCTTACCCTCCCTGTCCAGTGTTGTTGCCTGCCTGGCTGCGTGCTGACGTGGCCGTTTTGCCATGGGGGGCCTGGCTATTCCTCCTGTGTTGAGGGTAAATTCCGTGGGACTGGAATTCACGTGTAAGGCTGGTTATCCGGCCGTTGAGTTAGTTATGTGTGACATGCTTCGTGTCCCGGTGGAAGCTGTGTATGGCGTTGAGCTTGTTACGGCCCACCGGGTGATTGTCAAGTTCGTGGGGGAGGAGGAGTATCGGGACTTCCTCCGGCGGAACGAGGGGCGTTCATTGCAGTTGCCGGATGGCGCCGGCTCCGTTGCGATCTCGGACCGAAGTGGTGCCCTGACATATGTCAGTGTGCACGGTGCGCCCCTGGAGTTCCCTGAAAACCTTCTCCGGCGCTTCTTCGGGAGGTATGGTGCAGTCATCAGTGTGCGGGTGAACAAGCTGTCCTCGGGGAAGTATGCTGGGAAGCAGACAAATGTCCGTACATTAGGTATGCGCCTGCGGTCGGATATCCCATCTTCTGTCCGGCTGCTGGGCTACTACGTCCGGGTGTACTATGCCCGGCAGCCCCGTACTTGTTTCCGGTGTGGCCAGTTGGGGCATCAGGCTGCCGGGTGCTCTGAGACACCTGCTGCGCCCGTTAACTTATTCCGGGAGGAGGATTTCCCGCCGCTCCCTCAGGGCGTGGATTCCGGAGATGAAGTGGAGCAGGTCCCAGTCGCTGCTGATGCGGCCCCTCCTGCGTCACCCGACATGCCCCCGGTGCTTGTTGCCCCTCAGCCGAGTGTGTCTGCGTCTTCCTCGACTCCTGCTGCTGCGCCTGGTCCTGCGCCCTCGCCAGGTGTTCCGGCTGTGTTGGGTGTTGGGGGTGCTGCGGAGCATCCTGTTGTGTGCGGCCCGGTTCTCCATGTGGTTGAGGCTGCTGAAGTACTGCGACGGGCGTTGGTTCGCCCGGTTCGAGAGGGCCGTGGTTCTGGGTCCGCCTCCGGCTGTGAGGATGTGCGGCCAGTGCCCAAGCGTTCTAGGCGCTCTTCTACTGTTTGGGCTGATATGGAGGACTACGACGCGGGTGGAGCTTCGGGAGATGGTGTGGCGGTTCCAGGTGCCTCGTGCTCTACGACGCTGGTGGTGGCTGATGTCCATGTGTCGGCTGTTGACGATGATTGTGCGTCTAATTTACCTCCTGTTCTTTCTCCTGCAGAAGGTTCTCCGCAGTGGGAGGTGGTTGCTCCTACGGGCGTGGATGGTGTGGATCCTGGTGCGAGCCGAGGCATCAAGCTGGTGCTGAAAAAGGATGCCAAGCGTGGGGGGTCCCGGCAGGTGCAACGTTCAGTGGTTGCCGAGGAGCCCTGTGAGGCAGCTGAGGAGGCTCCCAGTGTGCTGCCCATTGCCCGGCCTCTTGGGAAGGAGCCTCTCCCTCTCATCTTGGCCTCCGGAGTGGCGATGGATGCTGACCATCCGTTGCATTTTGAAATTGTTGACCGTGTGCGTCCTGCTCCGTGGTGCCCTTCTACCATCTGGATTCGTCGGGCTAAGTGTTTTATTGTGGGTGTGCCAGAGTTAATGCCCGATCCTCGTACGCTCAATAGTGACCATGTTTCGGAGGACATTATGTTACTTTGGGAAGCGTACTCTATTCGCTTCCCGGCGGAAGAGTGGCCGGACAAGTATGAGATCTTTTCCTAGTCTGTGTGCTTGCTGTGTGTTTTATTTTTCTTTTGTTTTCTTGTGTTTTTGATGTTGGCCCTTCAGGCCGGTGTTTAGTGACTTGTGTTTTTGCCTGGCCTCGCCTTTTGTTACGGGGCGTTAATGTATTGATTTTCTGTTGCTTTACCTGTTGCCTCTTGTTGTATGTTTTGTTTTTTGGAGGTGTTGTTTTGTACTGTGATTGCTGGATTGCCATTGTATTCTGTTTTATGTTTTGATGTATGCTGTATTTTTCATGTTTTTCTTGTGTATGTGTTTTGTTGTGCTATGCTGTTTTGTTGTGCTCGGCTGTCGGCCCTTCTGGCCGGTGGTCTATTGTTTTCCTTTATGTATTCTGTATTTTTATTGTATTTAATTTGCATGCTCTGCATGTAAAAAAAAAAAAAAAAAAAAAAAAAAAAAAGCTTAATGACGGCGCAATTGACTCCGACCATAACAGAACGGTCATCCCCTTACGTTAATCAACCACTTAATTAACGACAGCTCGTTAATTCGTTACCACTACGTTAGTCTCCTATTGACAATTCCTCCACTAGGTGAACTCACTGTGACTATTGCAATTGCACGACTCTACGTTAATTAAATTAGTCACAACGCTATTCAACAAATCAACAATGACCTCGTTAAGTAATCGTGTTCCCCAGGGACGTTAAATAACTTTAATTCTCATGGTATCCTTCACAGTATACAACGCATTTCACCAAGGACACAACTTGTCTACAGTTCACACATGGTACAACATGGTACACAACGGTACAGGACCGTTCAACATGGTACAATTTTGCCACTCACGGCAACACTTGCACAAGACTTTCCCCAAGTAAATTATACCACAAACACTTTACAGCTTTAACACAACACAACTCACCAATATAATAAAATGCTTGGCCAAATATAATAATAAATTATCAAATAACCAAGGAAAAACCTCCCGTTACCACTTCACTGCTGGAACAGGAATTCTCTCTGCAAATAATTACATACACGGCACAGACTAGAGAAATGGAAACAATTAAAATCACTTTTCTACACTCTTGGAGATACAGTAAAATTACAGTACATTATAGTACAGGAACCACACAACTGAATGTGTCTCTTGTTGTGACCTCTCACATGTCAATCCTCACAGTTAGGCTGAACCTCATCTGGTGACGTCAAACAGGGTAACTCACACGTCTCCAATTCCCATCACCTCGTTTGGTGCCTTCTTTTGATAATTACTTACTTACTTCCCATCACCTCACCAGGTGGTCAACAGGGACAATGGCTAGACGGAACACTGGATGCAAAACCAGCTACAGAGTTTTATACCCAAAACAGAAACAGTATACTGTACTTACATCAATCACCGGCTGGTACATACATACACACACACATACGTCTACCACTCCCCACTTTGCTGCAGCTGCTGGTGAAGTTTTTTTTTTTTTTTTTTTTTTTTTTTTTTTTTTTTTTTTTTTTTTTTTTTTTTTTTTTTTTTGATAAAAGAAATATACAAAGTATAGCACAATATATACATGACATGAACCTAAGAACAGAACATAACAACAAAAACATAATCATAAACAGGCATAGAAGAGAACATTGCATAATAAGACCCCAGAAACTCCAGGGACACAAGTCCGAATACACATAAACATAGAAACGGACACACAACAAACGGACGCATACGGACATGGAAAGACAACTAACATAAAGAATAAACCAGACACACATATAAATACACAATGCACACAAGCACAGAAATAACACAAAGCATAAGCACATCGCACACAAATCATATAAGTAACATAAAAACAAACCACGGCCAAGGCCCAGGCACTACTATATGACAACCCCAAGAAAGAATCCGGGGCGAACAATGAAACACAGAGATACATGTACCCTAAACAAACACACTTCCAGGAAGAACAGCAATCAAACCAACAAAATGAGTAACAAAACAGCCGCATGCAACTCACTCAAGGTACAAGCAACGGCCCACGCAGGAGTCAACATAGAAGCAAACCCACACTCACACTCAACCCCACACACCAAACCGTACACACAACCACAGGAGCAACCACACACACACCCAGCACAACTCCCCCGAGGAGGCCCACCGGAGGGCCGGGGATCTAGGATGAAAACAGAAGACCACTCACTCAAAAGCAACCCCACGCACATACCCACCCGTGAACCAACCACGGAACTCGCTCGGAAACGCACGCTGCACCCACCACCACGTGAACCGCAAACGACCCCTCAAAAACCCCAAAAGCCTAGCAACCCCATAACCCTCCCTCCGACCCACCCACACACAATACACAAAGTCAGCAACAAGAAGACAAAGCGTATTACGAACATGGCGCGACCTCCGCGGAAAGGACAAAAACAAAAATCTCAAAAGGTCACCCCGACACCCAGGTCCACAAACCCCAACCAACACGTCCCGAAACCAATCAAGCAAACCCCGCAACCGCCCGCAAAAATAAAAGACATGCAACTGCGTCTCAGGGAGCCCACAGTGCACACACGCATCAGAGGCACGCAAACCCAGCATGCACAACCGTGCATTAGTCGCCAACGACAAATGCAAGAGCCGAAACAACAATTCCCGCTGTTGCGGAGCCAGAAACCGAGCCCCCAGCGCCGCCCACACATCCCCCCAATCCCAACACGGGAACAAACCCTCCACCCGCGGTGGAACACGACGAAACAAAACCCGATACACCGCCTTGACCGACAAGGACAGGAACCCCGGACAACGGCATACCTCCCAAAGAATTGCCACCGCCCAAGAGTAAACCGGGGGGGTACAGACCGCCGCCTCCCGACAAACACCAAAATCCACCAAATAGCTAAACCTAACAGAGCAATAATAAACACACAAACCATTGAGCCCCCCACCCAACTCAAACCCCTGACACAACGAGACCCAAAAGAGCGCCCGAGCCCTCGTGAACACATCAGGAATACCCACCCCACCCTCCCGCACAGCCAACACCAACGTCGACCGGCGAATTGGGTGGTAACGACCACACCACACATAACGATAAACCTGGCGCTCCAACCCGAAAGCCAGCTTACGATCCAGGGGGAAAACCCGTGCCACGAACCAGACCCGGGACAAAACTTTGCAATTCACAAGCAACGCCCGCTGATAAAGCGTCAACGGGCGCACAGCCAGCAATCCAATCGCAACACCGACACTCCAGGAAACCATATCCCAATTGCAAGCCAAGGACCTCTCAAAGGAAGCGAACCAGGTAAGCCCCAAAACCCGCATAGAAGTGACAACCGGAAACCATGACCCCACCCACACAAGGCGAGAGGACCCCCCACCAAGACCCATAAGACCGGACTTCGCACGATTCACCTGCGCCCCAGTGGCCAACTCGAACCTCTCAACCACAACCTGGACCGCCCCAACCGACCCCTCCGAGGCCAGGAACAGGACGGTATCATCTGCATAACCGCAGATAGGCAACCGAAGACCCGACGGCAAACGGGGGGGGGGACGATCAACGGGCATCCCTTGATCGCCCGAAAAAACGGCTCCTGAAAGACGATATACAGGAGCATCGAAAGCGGACAACCCTGCCGCACCGAGCGACGCACAGGGAAAGAATCACTCAAAAACCCATTGACACAGACCCGACTACAACATTGAGCGTACAACATACGCACCCAACGAACAAACAAGGGCGGAAATCCCAGCCTCCCCAACACGCGAAACACAAAATCGAGCGACACACGGTCGAAAGCCTTCGACCAATCCAGACAAAGCATCGCTGCCGACAAGCGAGCGTCGTACACGTACAAGAGCACATCTCGAAACAATGCATTGCAATGCAACAAGGAATGACCCGGAACACCACAAAACTGCTCCACAGAGACAACAGACGCAACAACACTACGACACCGACCAGCCAAGACCTTAGACAGGATCTTGTAGTCGACATTCAACAAGGTAATGGGCCGCCAGTTTGAGAATAACCGTAGATCGCCCGACTTCGGGAGAAGCCGCACAATCCCAACGCACTGAGACATAGGCAGAACGCACTCCCGAAGACAAGACTGGACCACCTCCAGCAGAACATCCCCCAACACATCCTAAAAGGCGACATAGAACTCAATAGGAAGACCATCCGAACCCGGCACCTTCCCGGAACGAAACGACCGCACCACCACAAGCAGCTCCGCCAAGGAGACCTCTTTCACCAGACCAGCACACTCCGCAACCGACAACCCAGGAAGGCACCGACCCAAGAAATCCTCCGCAAGTGCGGCGTCCCCAGCCACCTCTGCATACAGCGCAGCCAACTCCTGCCGAACATAGTGCAACACCCCACCAGTGTCCGAAACAACCGTCCCATCTGGCCGTTGCAAGGCCGTAAAAAGAACAGAGTCCTGCGCGGCCCGTACCTTACTTAAAAGAAATGGAGAAATCCGTTCCCCGTCGACCCTCTCACTTACACGAGCCCTCACACGCACACCCTCCGCCCACTCACTCCGCAACCCGCATATACGCGCCTTGCAGTCCACAATCTTATCAAAACAATCAACACCAGCATCGTACCGTACATACAACCTCGACAGCTGCGCCTGCAACAACCGCAGCAACCCAAAGCGCCCAGCAGCCTCGCGCTTAGCAACCACGCGAAAAAACAAACGACACTGCTCTTTACACCACTCCCACCACTCCAAGACAGAGAGAAACTCACAACGCCGGGCTCGAATCCCGACCCACCAACACCGAAACTGACGACAAACACGCGGAGAACGCAACAACCCACAGTTTAGCTTCCACCACCCCGCACCGACCCGCACCTGACTGGGTACCCCAACCCGGACCACCACCAAACTGTGGTCGGAGAATGCAACCGGGACAGTGCGAAAATCATACACCGTACATTCCCCACCATTGACATACACCCTATCGATGCGCGAACGCATCCCACGTGCAGCAAAAGTAAACGACAACCCTCCACCAAAGAGCACGGCAGCGTCCCGGAAACCACATGAACGCACCACCTCCAGCAGCGCACCCGAGACATTCTGCGGACGGGCGCTACAACAATCCCGCGCACTCGTCACACAATTGAAGTCCCCTCCAAAAATCATGCCCCGCGTATCATGGCGCAAGAAAGGAAGAAGCCCCACCCGAAAAAACTCCTCCCTCTCCCGACGACGCGCTGCACCCGAGGGGGCGTACACCGTCAAAAACGGAATCACGACCCCCAAAAACTCCACCCGCACAAACAACACCCGCCCATCCTCGTCCAACTCCGTGTGAAGCACGGAGAAGGAGGCTTTACGAGAGAATAACATAAGGGTCCCCCCGAAAGGCGTCCTCGGTGAGTTGAGCACCACATGATAATGCACGCTTAGACACTGCAACACAGACACATCATGCACATTATGCTCCTGTATGAGAGCCACATCCACACGTTGCTCCTGCAAAACATCCAACAGGCCCAACTGGACCCCAAGAGCATTCAAACCCCGAACATTCAAGGACGCACAAACTACAGAGGGCGCCATCGGAACAACCTCAGGACACCCCCAACCCGTCGCGACACACAGGCCGCACTTCATCCTGGACCCCTGGGCGATCACAATGAACACCGTCAGTCGCCGTACCCAGCCCCACGGACGAGCCCTCTGCCGGATCCGCCGAGCCCCCACCAATTGGAACAAGGGCCGAAGACCCCCGACAGGTACTCTTAGACAACACGACCACCAGGTCCCGGTCACCGCGATGATCTGCTGGTGAAGTAGACGTCCTCACTACTTCGTACACGTGGTCGGCTGGGCCACGGGGTGGCGGGACCACGGGGTGGCGGAACCACGGGGTGGCTCCACACACAGACCAGGGTGGCACGGTACGCTTCGGCCAAAGGTAGCCGAGGGGTGTGTGGCACACAGTTACACACACAGTTGAGTATGGTACCATGCCCTCCACAATGACTCGATACCGCAGGATGCGACGGTGCGCGGAACAGCACTTGAGAATGACAAGAGTCCTTCACTGCTCACTGCTAATTCCTGAGAATTATGAATTTAAGGTTTCTAACACAACACTGAAACTTTCTCAAGATCGTCTTTCCCTGGTACCTTGAAGCTACGGTACGATAGACGACGGATGACACTACCACGCGACGATAAAAGCCTCCCTCAGTCAAGTTACTCTGGGATGGAGTTCCACAATCACGCGGCTAGGTGACATATCAAAGTTTACACTCTTAATATCGATATCGTCGAATCCCTTCCTCACGACCCTGGATTCTTACTCCCACAGTGCCGGGTTGACGGCACTGTGGGAGTAAGTTCCATCAAAGTGCTAAGTGACTTTAGTGACTTTGCAGGTGGTATTTCCCGGTGCCTGGCCTTAGCACGAAAAAGTAAAGCCACCTCAAGCAACGTCCCTGATAATAATAATTTTGACGCCAAGGCGGCCCCTAGGCGTACATGAGGTACCCCTCAACTGACCGATCACAGCGAAGCATTCCTGAGGCCCAGGCGCCTCTGCCAATCGCTCACCTTCCTTCACGATGCTACTCCACCCCCACGAGGGAGACACATGAACAAGGGAAGTCTGCTCACAACTGTTAACCCCCCAAACCTTCCTCAACACATGAACTTGTACAAAAATTACACAGAAATCAACTCCCTACTGTACCTTTGTCAACAGACCTGATACAGCGATCAGAATGACATTATTAATGACTAGCTGGTGTCATGGGCTGTCCAACGAAACCTCGCACGACTGTGTAGGAGCTATAGTTCGAAAAGTGAATCACGGTGCACATGACCTGTGCACACTGGTACTGTTCATCCATTCAGTGCGCAAGAGAGCTGGAAAATTTGTCTTCTTACACCTTTAAATTCGGTATGATTAAAATATGAACCCACCTCCCCCCAAAAAATGTGTGAAGAGAAGTAAACTGGTGAAAATAAATTATAAAATACATTCTGATCATAAGTAATAAATATTACTAAATACAATTTACAAGATTTCACATATTACTATATCACATATCAGCACAAAATTTCCTCATATTACTAACATATCATTATTTGGGTATTAAGTTTCCACCTGTGTCCCCTTGTGCGAGTACCAACCGCGTTATATAATCTGTCCTTATCTACCCTGTCAATTCTCTCTGTGAACTAGTTTATGGTGATCACGTCTCCCCGAACTCTTCTGTCATCCAGCGACGTGAGGTGCAATTCACGCAGCTATTCCTTGTAACTCATATATCTTACTTCTGGGACAAGTCTAGGGCATACCTCTGAACATTCTCCAGCTTCGTCTTGTGCTTGACAAGGTATGGACTCCATGCTGGAGCCGCATTCTCACACAATTGCACATACATATGTTTTTGGTAAAGATCTAAATGATACTTTTTAGGTAACAGATAAGAGCTTTCAGCTTTAACAGATAAACTGTTTAGCACCCGCGCTAAACAGTTTATCTACCCTGTGAATTCTTCTGAGAATTTTATAGGTAGAGATCATGCCTCGTCGTAGTGTGTGTGTGTGTGTTTGTATGTGTGTGTGTGTTCTCACCTAGTTGCGCTTGCGGGGTTGAGCCTTGGCTCCTTGATTCCGCCTCTCAACTGTCAATTAATCAACTGCTACTAACTATTCCCCCCCCCCCCCCCACACACACACACCAGGAAGCAGCCCGTAACAGCTCTCTACCTACCAGGTACATATTTATTGCTAGGTGACAGGGGCATCAGGATGAAAGAAACTCTGCCCATTTTGTTTCTAGCCGGCGCCGGGAATCGAACCCCGGTCTACAGGATTACGTGACCAGGGTGCTGTCCATTCAGCCACCAGCGTCCTGTGTGTGTGTGTGTACTTACCTAATTGTACTTACCTAATTGCGCATGCGGGGTTGAGCTCTAGATCTTTGGTCCTGCCTCTCAACTGTCAATCAACTAATGTACAGGTTCATTACATTACATTAGATGTACATTATAGGTTGCAGTGTGTGTATGTGTGTGTGTGTACTTACCTAGTTGTACTCACCTAGTTGTGCTTGCGGGGGTTGAGCTCTGGCTCTTTGGTCCCGCCTCTCAACCGTCAATCAACAGGTGTACAGATTCCTGAGCCTATTGGGCTCTATCATATCTACACTTGAAACTGTGTATGGAGTCAGCCTCCACCACATCACTTCCTAATGCATACCATTTGTCAACCACTCTGACACTAAAAAAGTTCTTTCTAATATCTCTGTGGCTCATTTGGGTGCTCAGTTTCCACCTGTGTCCCCTAGTGCGTATGCCCCTTGTGTTAAATAGCCTTTATCTACCCAATCAATTCCCTTGAGAATCTTGAATGTGGTGATCAGGTCCCCACTAACTCTTCTGTCTTCCAGCGAATTGAGGTTTAATTCCCGTAGTCTCTCCTCGTAGTTCATACCTTTCAGCTCGGGTACTAGTCTGGTGGCAAACCTTTGAATCTTTTCCAGTTTAGTCTTATCCTTGACTAGATATGGACTCCATGCTGGGGCTGCATACTCCAGGATTGGCCTGACATATGTGGTATACAAAGTTCTGAATGATTCTTTACACAAGTTTCTGAATGCCGTTCGTATGTTGGCTAGCCTGGCATATGCCGCTGATGTTATCCTCTTGACATGGGCTGCAGGAGACAGGTCTGGCGTGATATCAACTCCCAAGACTTTTTCTTTGTCTGACCCCTGAAGAATTTCCTCTCCCAGATGATACCTTGTATTTGGCCTCCTGCTCCCTACACCTATCTTTATTACATTACATTTGGTTGGGTTAAACTCTAACAACCATTTGTTCGACCATTCCTTCAGTTTGTCTAGGTCTTCTTGAAGCCTCAAACAGTCCTCTTCTGTCTTAATCCTTCTCATAATTTTGGCATCGTCCGTAAACATTGAGATAAATTAATCTATACCCTCCGGGAGATCATTTACATATATCAGAAACAAGATAGGACCGAGTACAGAGCCCTGTGGGACTCCACTGGTGACTTCACGCCAATCGGAGGTCTCACCCATCACCGTAACTCTCTGCTTCCTATTGCTAAGGTACTCCCTTATCCACTGGAGCACCTTACCAGCTACACCTGCCTGTCTCTCCAGCTTATGTACCAGCCTCTTATGCGGTACTGTGTCAAAGGCTTTCCGACAATCCAAGAAAATGCAGTCTGCCCAGCCCTCTCTTTCTTGCTTAATCTTTGTCACCTGGTCGTAGAATTCTATTAAGCCAGTCAGGCAAGATTTACCCTCCCTGAACCTATGTTGGCGATTTGTCACGAAGTCCCTTCTCTCCAGATGTGCTACCAGGTTTTTTCTCACGATCTTCTCCATCACCTTGCATGGTATACAAGTCAAGGACACTGGCCTGTAGTTCAGTGCCTCTTGCCTGTCGCCCTTTTTGTATATTGGGACCACATTCGCCGTCTTCCATATTTCTGGTAGGTCTCCCGTCTCCAGTGACCTTCTATACACTATGGAGAGTGGCAAGCAAAGTGCCTCTGCACACTCTTTCAGTACCCATGGTGAGATCCCGTCTGGACCAACAGCCTTTCTAACATCCAGATCCAGCAGGTGTCTCTTGACCTCCTCTCTCGTATTTTCGAACTCTTCCAAGGCCGTCTGGTTTACCTCCCTTTCTCCTAGCACAGTGACCTCACCTTGTTCTATTGTGAAGACCTCCTGGAACCTCTTGTTGAGTTCATCACACACCTCTTTGTCATTCTCTGTATACTTGTCCTCGCCTGTTCTAAGTTTCACTACCTGTTCTTTCACTGTTGTTTTCCTTCTGAAATGTGACTGTGGAGTAGCTTTGGTTCGGTCTTGGCTTTGTTTGCTATATCATTTTCATAACTTTTCTCTGCTTCTCTTCTCACCCTGACATACTCATTCCTGGTTCTCTGGTATCTCTCTCTGTTTTCTGGTGTTCTGTTATTCCGGAAGTTCCTCCACGTCCTTTTGTTCAGTTTCTTTGCTTTCATACATGCCCTATTATACCATGGATTCTTCTTTTGCTTCTCGGATTTTTCCTTTTGGGCCGGGATGTATCTGCTTACTGCCTCCTGACACTTTTGGGGTGACATAGTCCATCAAATCTTGTACAGACTTAGCTCTGAGGTCTGTGTCCCAAGGTATTTCCCTTAGGAAGCTTCTCATCTCATAATTTCCCTTTCAGTATGCCAGCCTTTTGTTTCCTAGTTCTTTTTTGGGGGGATAATTCCTAGCTCTACCAGGTACTCAAAGTTCAATACACTGTGATCACTCATTCTCAAGGGTGCTTTCATCTTGACGTCCCTTATATCCCACTCATTTAGGGTAAATATCAGATCAAGCATTGCTGGTTCATCTTCTCCTCTCATTCTTGTTGGATCCTTGATGTGCTGGCTTAGAAAGTTTCTTGTTGCCACGTCCAGCAGCTTAGCTCTCCATGTTTCTGGTCCTTCATGCGGGTCTCTGTTCTCCCAATCTATCTTCCCATGGGTAAAGTCTCCCATAATTAGTAGTCCAGATCCATTCCTGCTAGCAACAGAAGCTGCTCTCTCTATTATGTTAATGGTGGCCATATTGTTTCTATCATATTCTGGTCTGGGTCTTCTGTTATTTGGTGGCGGATTATATATGACTACGACTATAATTTTTTGCCCTCCAGTTGTTATTGTTCCTATTATGTAGTCACTGAAACCTTCACATCCCTGAACAACCAACTCCTCAAAATCCCAGCCTTTTCTTACCAGCAGGGCTACAAGTGAAGGTTCATACACGGAGGATGACAAAGAAATTAGTGAAATCCTAAAAAAGCAGTATGAGGACATGTTTAGCACTCCAATAAACAACATGAAGGTGGAAGATCCAGACATTTTCTTTATGCGGGATATTCAAACCCCGGTAAATATAACTGATATAAACACGAGCGCACTAAATTTTGAAAAAGAAATTGAAAACATGCCCATGCACTCGGCCCCAGGTCCAGACTCATGGAATTCAATATTTATAAAGAAATGCAAAGTGCCGGTAGCACAGGCACTCAGTATAGTGTGGAGGAAGAGCTTGGACACGGGGGAGATACCAGATGCACTTAAAGTAGCAGACATAGCCCCTCTACACAAGGGAGGGAGCAAAGCATTGGCAAAAAATTATAGACCAGTTGCACTAACATCGCACATCATAAAAGTATTTGAGAGAGTGATTAGGAGTCAGGTCACCAATTTCATGGAGACCAATGACCTTCATAACCCAGGCCAACATGGATTTCGAGCGGGAAGATCGTGCCTCTCACAGCTACTTGAGCACTACGACAAAGTCACTGAGGCATTAGAAGAGAAACAGAATGCTGATGTGATATACACGGACTTCGCAAAGGCCTTCGATAAATGTGACCATGGCGTGATAGCACACAAAATGAAGTCAATGGGAATAACCGGTAAAGTAGGACGCTGGATACTCAGTTTTCTGTCAAACAGGACTCAGCGAGTAACTGTCAACCATATAAAATCTAGTCCAAGTGCAGTGAAAAGCTCTGTACCTCAGGGTACAGTCCTTGCACCACTGCTTTTCCTTATTCTCATATCAGATATAGACAAAAATACAAGTCACAGCTTCGTATCATCCTTTGCAGATGACACAAAAATCAGTATGAAAATTACCTCGGCTGAGGACATTGAAAAACTTCAAGCTGATATTAATAAAGTTTTCGACTGGGCATCAGAAAATAACATGATGTTTAACAGTGATAAATTCCAGGTACTCAGGTACGGTAAAAATGAGGACCTTAAACATAATACAGAGTACAAAACACAATCAAATGTACCCATAGTAGGAAAACAGCATGTAAAGGATTTGGGAATAATAATGTCGGACGACCTAACGTTTAAGGAGCATAACCAAGCAAATATTGCGACAGCCAGAAAAATGATAGGATGGATTACGAGAACTTTCAAATCCAGGGATCCCATCACAATGGTTGTACTCTTCAAGGCACTTGTGTTGTCCCGTCTTGAGTACTGCTCAGTACTCACTTCCCCCTTCAAAGCAGGAGAGATTGCTGAAATAGAGGGAATACAGAGAACATATACGGCACGCATAGACGCAATAAAGCACCTAAATTATTGGGATCGTCTCAAAGCCCTCCAAATGTACTCACTAGAAAGAAGACGAGAGAGATATCAAATAATATACACCTGGAAGATACTGGAGGGCCAAGTACCAAATCTACACAGTAAAATAACAACGTACTGGAGTGAACGACATGGAAGAAAATGTAGAATAGAACCAATGAAGAGCAGAGGTGCCATAGGCACAATCAGAGAACACTGTATAAACATCAGAGGTCCGCGGTTGTTCAACGTCCTCCCAGCAAGCATAAGAAATATTGCCGGAACAACAGTGGACATTTTCAAGAGGAAACTAGATTTATTCCTCCAAGGAGTGCCGGACCAACCGGGCTGTGGTGGGTATGTGGGCCTGCGGGCCGCTCCAAGCAACAGCCTGGTGGACCAAACTCTCACAAGTCGAGCCTGGCCTCGGGCCGGGCTTGGGGAGTAGAAGAACTCCCAGAACCCCATCAACCAGGTATCAACCAGGTATTAACCACTACCACCTCTTCCTTCTCTCTCTTCCCTCATATCATAATAGTCCTGTGGGAACATTGAGCCTTGAGGCTCAATTTCTTCTGTCCCTTCTCAAATCTTCTCCTTGGTGAGTGTTCTGCCGTTGGGGAAAGCTGTTCCATGGGTGTGAGGACCTGTGAGGTGGATAACAGGGTCTCAGAGGATACTGGGATGAGGGGCAGGGAATCCAGTGAAGGGGGAGGGACAGGGAGGGTATAGGGTGAAAGGGGCGGAAGGACAGGAAGGAAAGGAGGGTTTTCTGTGCAGAGGAGGGTGGTGGGGTTGCCTCCCCACTGGTGTTACTGGGTAGCTGGTTGTGGGTTCCTCCCTCGCCTCTGGGGGTGATGTGTTGGGAGCTGTGGTTTCCTGGTTTTCCCCTCTTGCCCTGCGCTTCTTCCTTGCTTCTGCTGCTATGGCCCTCTCCTCCCTCGTCATGTCCCTCTGGAGGAATACTTTTTTTAATTCTCCCACATGTTGCAGGTGGCTTTTCTTTGTTAGAATCGTGTTCTTTGTGTTCTCGTTTGCAAACACTATCTCTAACACACGGTCTCGGTCTTTTTTGTACCAGCCTAACCTGAAAACCTTCTCAATGCTATGCTCAGCCCGTTCCATGTCTAGTGCCTTCAGTATTTCAATTACTACCGCTTTGTTCTTATCATTCTACTCTTTCCAATTAGAGCCTTCCTGCTCTTTAATACCCACAGCTACCACTGATCTTTTCCTTTCCAACAGCTGGCTAGTGGAGCGTGCCACTTCCTGTGAGGTGGCTGCTTTCATGGCAACCTCCATCACTTCAGACATTACTTCAGAGTTGTTTTTTTTTAGCAATTCTGCAAATGTCGCTTTTATTGAGGCATTCTCTTGCAAAATACTATTTCCACCTTCTCCCTGGGTGGTTTTCTGAGTCTCAGCATCGATACTCTTCTCTTTGAGGGCTCTAATCTCCTCCTTTGCTGCTGTCAGCTCTCTTTTTAGGTTGCTTATTTCATTCTTCATTTCCTGCATCTCACTCTTGATATCCTCCAGAAACTGGACGAACATTTCCTTCATTTCATCATCTGAACTTTTCCCTGTTCCCCTGTTGCCTCTGGCTGTCATGCTTGACCCAGTTCCTAGTTGTGCCGTGATAGGATTTGTCAGAAGGGCAGAGCGGGGTGGGGGAGAGAGAGATAGAGAGAGAGAGAGAGAGATAAAGAAAGAGATAGAGAGAGAGAGAGACAGAGAGAGAGAGAGAGAGAGAGAGAGAAAGAGAGAGAGAGAGAGAGAGAGAGAGAGAGAGAGAGAGAGAGAGAGAGAGAGAGAGAGAGAGAGAGAGAGAGAGAGAGAGAGAGAGAGAGAGAGAGAGAGAGAGAAAGAGAGAGAGAGAGAGAAGAGAGAGAGAGAGAAAGAGAGAGAGAGAGAGAGAGAGAGAGAGAGAGAGAGAGAGAGAGAGAGAGAGAGAGAGAGAGAGAGAGAGAGAGAGAGAGAGAGAGAGAGAGAGAGAGAAAGAAAGAGATAGAGAGAGAGAGAGACAGAGAGAGAGAGAGAGAGAGAGAGAAAGAAAGAGAGAGAGAGAGAGAGAGAGAGAGAGAGAGAGAGAGAGAGAGAGAGAGAGAGAGAGAGAGAGAGAGAGAGAGAGAGAGAGAGAGAGAGAGAGAGAGAGAGAGAGAGAGAGAGAGAGAGAGAGAGAGAGGGAGAGAGAGAGGGGGAGAGTATGTGTAAGGGGGATGCGAGGGACTGGGGGATGGGGGGGCGGTGGTGGCGACCAGGTCAGGTCAGGTCAGATGGGGGGGGGGTAAGAGGAGGTGGGGTATAGTGGGGTCTTGCCTCTTTCCACGAAAGGTGTTAATCCTTTCTTCCCTGACTGAACGTTTGTGTTTGCGTGTGTGTGGGCGTTTTTGCGTGTGCGTGCATGTGTGTGTGCATACGTAAGTGGGCGTGCGCGCGCATGCGTGTGTGTGTCACGAGTTCCCGTAAGCGTTAACTTGTACCCAAAATGAGCCACTTTGAGATTTTAAATATAAATGCTATCCTGAACAAGAATTTGATAATATTTTACCTCACACTGTACACCTGATTTATCGACCAGAGAGGGGGTACATACCAGTCTGCCTTTCCGCTCACACAACTAGATGAGTAATGACGATGTATGGTTGACGATGATGCTCCATCGTCGCCTTCCACTTGGTGATTCACTAAGTGCTAGTAGATTGATGATGGCAGTTCTTGTCTATCTACACAAAGCTCTGGAGTAAGTCACTGTATCGTTGTGTAACAGTTCACTAATTTACTTTACCACTGATCACAGTCACCACCCAACACACACACTCAGGCAGTTCCACGGCGGGTCGTCCCACCTGGCGTCAGGTCAGTTCGCTGCACTGGTCCTCCACACTGTATATGCACCGATGATGCCACTAGCTCCACTTTGGTTTCTTCGCACTATCGCTAGCGATATGACTATGCTATGTTGCACCCTGCTAGCTACACACTGTGAGAGGCCAAATACTATGATCTAGCCTCTATACTTCTTCAATGTCCCGAGAAATTGACAAATTTCTGCGGACCTCACTAATCGTGTGTGTCTCCTACCGTCGGCGGCCTACTACTGGTGTACTCACCTAGTTGTACTCACCTAGTTGTGCTTGCGGGGGTTGAGCTCTGGCTCTTTGGTCCCGCCTCTCAGCCGTCAATCAACAGGTGTACAGATTCCTGAGCCTATTGGGCTCTATCATATCTACACTTGAAACTGTGTATGGAGTCAGCCTCCACCACATCACTTCCTAATGCATTCCACTTGTCAACCACTCTGACACTAAAAAAGTTCTTTCTAATATCTCTGTGGCTCATTTGGGCACTTAGTTTCCACCTGTGTCCCCTTGTGCGTGTGCCCCTTGTGTTAAATAGCCTGTCTTTATCTGCCCTATCAATTCCCTTCAGAATCTTGAATGTGGTGATCAGGTCCCCACTAACTCTTCTGTCTTCCAGCGAAGTGAGGTTTAATTCCCGTAGTCTCTCCTCGTAGCTCATACCTCTCAGCTCGGGTACTAGTCTGGTGGCAAATCTTTGAACCTTTTCCAGTTTAGTCTTATCCTTGACTAGATATGGACTCCATGCTGGGGCTGCATACTCCAGGATTGGCCTGACATATGTGGTATACAAAGTTCTGAATGATTCTTTACACAAATTTCTGAATGCCGTTCGTATGTTGGCCAGCCTGGCATATGCCGCTGATGTTATCCTCTTGATATGTCCTGCAGGAGACAGGTCTGGCTTGATATAAACCCCCAAGTCTTTTTCTTTCTCTGACTCCTGAAGAATTTCCTCTCCCAGAGGATACCTTGTATTTGGCCTCCTGCTCCCTACACCTATCTTCATTATATTACATTTGGTTGGGTTAAACTCTAACAACCACTTGTTCGACCATTCCTGCAGTTTGTCTAGGTCTTCTTGAAGCCTCAAACAGTCCTCTTTTGTCTTAATCCTTCTCATAATTTTGGCATCGTCCGCAAACATTGAGAGAAATGAATCTATACCCTCCGTATAGAAATACAGGTATTTCTATACCTGGAAAACATATTTTAAAAAAAGGTTCGAAGCTCTCCTTTGTTCGCCAGAATGTGTTCATACTCCATAAAGAATTGCTTCAATATTGCCAGCCAACGTTGTGAGAGAAGAGTAACCAATACCAGCCAACGTTGTGAGAGAAGAGTAACCAATACCAGCCAACGTTGTGTGAGAAGAGTAACCAACACCAGCCAACGTTGTGAGAGAAGAGTAACCAATACCAGCCAACGTTGTGAGAGAAGAGTAACCAATACCAGCCAACGTTGTGTGAGAAGAGTAACCAACACCAGCCAACACTGTGTGAGAAGAGTAACCAATACCAGCCAATGTTGTGTGAGAAGAGTAACCAATACCAGCCAACGTTGTGAGAGAAGAGTAACCAATACCAGCCAACGTTGTGTGAGAAGAGTAACCAATACCAGCCAATGTTGTGTGAGATGAGTAACCAATACCAGCCAATGTTGTGAGAGAAGAGTAACCAATACCAGCCAATGTTGTGAGAGAAGAGTAACCAATACCAGCCAATGTTGTATGAGAAGAATAACCAATACCAGCCAATGTTGTGAGAGAAGAGTAACCAATACCAGCCAACGTTGTGTGAGAAGAGTAACCAATACCAGCCAATGTTGTGTGAGAAGAGTAACCAATACCAGCCAATGTTGTGTGAGAAGAATAACCAATACCAGCCAATGTTGTGTGAGAAGAGTAACCAATACCAGCCAATGTTGTGTGAGAAGAATAACCAATACCAGCCAATGTTGTGTGAGAAGAGTAACCAATACCAGCCAACGTTGTGTGAGAAGAGTAACCAATACCAGCCAATATTTGGGGGGAAACAAAAAGCAAATTTTAGTTCTGAAATTATACTCCGAATATTATAATAAATATTTGATGAAAGACTAATTTATATTGTAGTTCGTGCTAAGTTAATAAAAAGATAATCAGTATGGATACAAAAAGAATTACACATTTTGTTGGAGTTAACATTGAATAACAAACAAAATGGTTTCAAATCGCATACTACACACCTGTACGACTTCCATAACAAAACCAAAAACCTTCACACGCTCCTCATGCGCTCTGTACCCTGGAGGCAACAATCGTTTCATCTGAACAGCAAACTTAAATCGTTAGAACAACAGTATATCTGTCTGTCTGTCTGTGGGTTTCAATCACCCTAATTAGTCTCTCGCTAAGCTCTTACAGCATCTTTAGTGCACAATTGCCACATGAGCTACAGGTTTACTGAACTATTGGAGTGATGCCAAAGCCATAGGCCATTTAGAGGGAGGCGGGGAAAGTATACAATCTCGGTTGTGCAGGGGTTTGCTGCCTCGGAGATCTTTTCTATTGGACCTCCCAATAGCACAGTGGAAGAGCTTTCCCTTCACACCGTGGGTCAGTGGTTCTAGTCTCCTAGTGCCTAAGTGAACGAAATGTTCATTTCCACGATAGTGTGTTCACATACATATTATATACATACATCTGTAATATGTATGTGGGTTTTTTATGTCTATAAATTATTATATATATATAACAGAAGACTCAAACACAAAACTTATTATTAAATATTGTTCAAGCCTAAGAAAATATATACCTTTTAAAGTACGCTATAAAAATATGTCAATAAGTAAATGAGGTGGTTTGTGGGGCGTGGCTGGCCGCTCCACACACTTGGAGACACAGTGGCTAATGTGTAGAAGATACATTGGTCATGTCTCCGCCAGACCTGGTGCCCAATCACTTGGGTTGGACGGTAGAGCGACGGTCTCTCTTCATGCAGGTCAGCGTTCTATCCCCGACCGTCCAAGTAGTTGGGCACAATTCCTTCCCCCCGTGCCATTCCAAATCCTTACCCTGACCCCTTCCCAGTGCTATATATTCGAAATAGCTTGGCGCTTTCTCCTGATAGTTTCCTTCCGTCTTTCCATCAGACCTGCTTCCAGGAGCTGCCTCTATATACACCACTTTGATGTATATATTATATGTTTATTATGGACGATACATTAATAATGTTCAGTATAGATAACCCAAACATATCAGGTTACCAACCGTTGGATAATATGAGTGTAGCAACATGCCCTCAGGTCCCTGAGGACAACAAGGGTGTAGCAGCATGCCCTCAGGTCCCTGAGAACAGCAAGGGTGTAGCAGCATGCCCTCAGGTCCCTGAAGTCAACAAGGGTGTAGCAGCATGCCCTCAGGTCCCTGAGGACCACTGTCAACAGAGCCCATCATAGTGGTGAAATAAGATGTCACATATGCATCAGAGATACGGGCTTGAGGGCCCGGGGACCACGGGCCCACCACCACAATAACAACACTCACCACCACTACCACTACCACTACCGTCTGTATACTCGAAACATTGTCACTCGTGAGTGCCGCTGAATTACCACAACTTTGAATAAAATAATAGTTAGTATTATTGTCTAGTGTAGTGTCCCCGTTCCTTAGCTTACTGTTGTGTTAAGGTTAGTTACTTATTTGATAATCCCTTTCCCACTTCTTGCTCTGAGAATAGGTGATATCTACGCCTGTCCGACACCCTTATATGGGCAGCATTATACCTGATCGCCCAGGGAAACAACTGGATGAAATTTAAGCACTATCCACTTCTGTGGAAAACATAAGAGACAATTTACCCTTCAGAGTTATCAGTCAATACCATACATAATACTGGGCGTCTCAGAGGGCCTTTGTGACGCCTTTATTGGGAATATCATCATGCAATATTCCTGTCTTGTTACTACGACACCAAGCTGTCCTGCAGCACAGATTGTGTCAGGACAGTGTGATGCTCGTGTACAGTGGTGAGCACTCTCGCTCCTCAAGTGAGACCACTTGGAATCGAATCCTTGCTATGGTCCTTCACTTCGTTTGTTCTTTATCACAACTGTCACAACACTCACCACCATCATCACAACACTCACCACCACCACCACCATCACAACACTCACCACCACCATCACAATCACAACACTCACCACTACCACCACCATCACAACACTCACCACCACCACCACCATCACAACACTCACCACCATCACCACCATCACAACACTCACCACCACCATCACAATCACAACACTCACCACCACCATCACAATCACAACACTCACCACCACCATCACCATGACAACACTCGCCACCACCACCACAACCACCACCACCACCGTTATAACCACTACCACCATCACCACTACCACCATCACAACACTCACCCCCACTACCACCACCACCACCACCACCTCCACCATCACAACACTCACCACCACCATTATCACAATAGTAACCACCACCACCACCACCACCACCATCACACCAGTCACCACCACCACCACCATCACAGCACTCACCACCACCACCACCACCATCACAGCACTCACCACCACCACCACCATCACAACACTTACCACCACCACCACCACCACCATCACACCAGTCACCACCACCACCACCACCACCACCATCACAACACTTACCACCACCACCACCATCACAGCACTCACCACCACCACCACCATCACAACACTTACCACCACCCCCACCATCACCATCACAACACTCGCCCCCACCACCACCACCATCACAACACTCACCACCACCACCACCACCACCACCACCACCACCACCACCACCACCACCACCACCACCACCACCATTACAACACTCGCCACCACCACCACCACTACCACCACCACCACTACCACCACCACCACTACCACCACCACCACTACCACCATCACAACACTCACCACCACTACCACCACCACCACAACCACCACAACTACCACTATCAAAACACTCACCACCATCACAACTCTCACCACCACCACCACCACCACCACCCCCACTACCACCATCACAACACTCACCACCACCTTCACCATCACAACACTCACCACCAGCACAACTACCACCACCACCACCACCTCCACCATCACAACACTCACCACCACCACCACCATCACAGCACTCACCACCACCACCACCATCACAACGCTCACCACCACCATCACCATCACAACACTCGCCACCACCACCACCACTACCACCACCACCACCACTATCACCATCACAACACTCACCACCACCACCATTACAACACTCACAACCACGACCACCACCACCACAATAACAACACTCACCACCACTACCACCACAACCACCACAACTACCACCATCACAACTTTCACCACCACTTCCTCCACCACCACCACCACCACACTATCACAACACTCACCACCACCATCACCATCACAACACTCACCACCACCACAACTACCACCACCACTACCAACATCAAAACACTCACCACTACCACCACCGTCACAACATTCACCACCACCACCACCACCACCACCGTCACAACACTCACCACCACCACCACCACCACCACCACGACCCTCACAACACTCACCACCACCACCATCACAATACTCACCACCACCACCACCACCATCACAACACTCACCACCACCACCGCCGCCACCGTCACAACACTCACCACCACCACCACCATCACAATACTCACCACCACCACCACCACCACCATCACCACCACCATCACAACACTCACCACCACCACCACCACAACACTCACCACCACCACCACCATCACAACACTCACCACCACGACCGTCACAACACTCACCAACACCACCACCATCACAATACTCACCACCACCACCACCACCACCACCATCACCACCACCATCACAACACTCACCACCACCACCATCACAACAATCACCACCACCACCACCACTACCACCATCACAACACTCACCACCACCATCACAACACTCACCACAACCACCACCACCAAATCTCACCATCAGCACCACGACCACCACCACCATCACAACACTCACCACCACCACCACCACCAAATCTCACCATCAGCACCACGACCACCACCACCATCACAACACTCACCACAACCACCACCACCACCATCACAACACTCACTACCACCGTCACAACACTC
This sequence comes from Procambarus clarkii, assembly GCF_040958095.1. Taxonomy (NCBI): domain Eukaryota; kingdom Metazoa; phylum Arthropoda; class Malacostraca; order Decapoda; family Cambaridae; genus Procambarus; species Procambarus clarkii. The sequence continues at coordinate 33,225,627 of NC_091185.1, forward strand.
ACCACCACCTCAACACACACCCTTCTCTGACTTGCCGTAATCTGCAGACACCACAAATCCTCTTAACCCCCATCCCACGCACAAACACGTTCTCTCCCTCTATCTTTCTCTCTCTCTCTCTCTCTCTCTCTCTCTCTCTCTCTCTCTCTCTCTCTCTCTCTCTCTCTCTCTCTCTCTCTCTCTCTCTCTCTCTCTCTCTCTCTCTCTCTCTCTCTCTCTCTCTCTCTCTCTCTCTCTCTCTCTCTCTCTCTCTCTCTCTCTCTCTCTCTCTCTCTCTTGCTCTCTTTCTCTTGTTCTCTCTCTCTTGCTCTCTCTTGTTCTTACTCTCTCTCTCTTGCTCTCTCTCTTGCTCTCTCTCTCTCTCTCTTGCTTACTCTCTCTCTTGCTCTCTCTCTCTCTTGCTCTCTCTCTCTCTTGTTCTCTCTCTTGACAAGGGGGCAAAAGGGCAGGAGGACGCAACAGGGACACAGGAAACAGCCAGAGTGACCAAACGAAGGAAATGTTAATCCAAGTTCTGGAGGAATTCAGGAGGGAGATTTATGAAATGAGGATTACAATTAACAACCTGCAAAGTGAGCTGACATCAGCAAGGGAGGAGATCAAATCCCTCACAGAGAAAAATAAAGAGACAGAGCATCAGATTATCATCCAAAGGGAAGGTGGGAATGTTACATTGGAAGGAAATGCCTCTGTACCTGAAACATTTGCGGACATACTGAAAAAGAGCTCAGAAGCAATAGCCACAGTGAGGGAGGTAGCCATGCAAGCTGCTACCTCACAGGAAGCAGCAAGGTGCACCACTCTGCTGCTGGAGAGAAAGAGATCAGTGGTAGTTGTAGGCATCAAAGAACAGGGAGGATCCCACAGGCAAGAATGGAATGGCAAGGATAGAGAGGCAGTACGTGGGCTACTGAAGGGGTTTCAGATGGAAAGGACTAAACAAAACATGGAGAAGGTTTTCAGGTTGGGCTGGTACAACAAGGACAGAAACCGACTTGTAAAGGTGGTGTTTACAAACGAAACCCTGAAGGAGGATTTTCTCGAAAGGAAGAGTCGTCTGCAGCATGTGGAGGGATACAAAAAAGTATTCCCGCAGAGGGACAGGACGAAGGAGGAGAGAGCCAGGGCAGCAGAGGCAAGGAGGAAGCGCAGGGAGAGAGGAGCAAACCAGGAAATCACAGCCCCCAACACAACAGTCCTAGAGACAAGAGGGGAACCCACGACCAGCATCCCAGCAACACCAGAGGGGAGGGCAACATCACCACCCCCTCTGCATAGAAACCCTCCCTTCCCCTCACCCTACCTGCTCCCACCCAACCTTCCCTCCCCCCCACCCCATTCTGACCCTGCCACCCCTTCCCCCATTCCCGTCATGTCCCCCCTCCCACCTTCCCCCCCCTGTCTCCCCTGCTCCTTCAACCCATACCCACCCTATCCCTCCTCCCTACTCACCCCGTATCCTCCATGTCCCTCCTATCTCCTTAACCAACACCCTACCTGTCCCCCCATCCCTTATACCCCCAACCCCCACCCCAAAATCCTCTGAGACCCTGAAAACCACCTCATAGATCTTCTCACCCACGAAACAGCTTCCCACACCAGCAGAATGCTTGCCAAGAAATTGACAAGAAAATGAACAGAAGAAAGTGAGCTTCAAGGCAATGTACACTAACATAGATGGGGTTACAAATAAAACAAGTGAACTCGGAGAATGGGCACTAGAAGAAAATCCAGACATAATAGCACTCACAGAAACAAAGCTAACGAAAACCATAACAAATGCAGTGTTTCCACAGGGCTACTATGTAGTGAGGAAAGAGAGAGAAGGGAGAGGAGGAGGTGGTGTAGCTTTGCTACTAAGAGAAGGTTGGAGTTTCGAAGAGATGGTAATTCAGAACTGTGAAGGTTTCAGTGACCACATATCAGGCACCATAGCAACTGGACAACAGAAAATTATAGTAGTAGTCATATATAACCCCCTCACCGAATGACAGAAGACCTAGACAGGAATATAATAGAAACAACTTGGCCACCATCAATATAATAGAGAGAGCAGCTTCTGTGGCTAGCAGGAACAGATCCAGACTACTAATCATGTGAGACTTCAACCATAGAAAGATAGATTGGGGGAACAGAGACCCACATGGAGGCCCAGACACATGGAGAGCTAAGCTGCTGGATGTGGCAACAAGAAACTTTCTAAGTCAACACGTCAGGGGACCGACAGGAATGAGAGGAGGGAATGAACCAGCCTTGCTTGATCTGATATTTACCCTAAATGAGTCGGATATAAGGGAAGTTAAGTTGGAAGCTCCCTTGGGAATGAGTGATCATAGTGCATTGAGCTTTGAGTACCTGGTTGAGCTAGGAATTATCACCCCCAAAAAAGAACTGGGAAACAAAGGGCTGGCGTACCGAAAGGGAAACTATGAGGAGATGAATAAATTCCTATGGGATATACATTGGGACACAGAACTCAGAACCAAGTCCGTACAAGACATGATGGACTATGTCACTCAAAAATGTCAGGAGGCTGTAAGCAGGTTTGTCCCAACCCGACAGGAAAAAACAGAGAAGCAAAGGAAGAATCCGTGGTTTAATAAGGAATGTATGAAAGCAAAGGAGCTGAACAAAAGGGCATGGACGAACTTCCGTAATAACAGCATATCAGAAAGTAGAGAGAGATACCAGAGAACCAGGAACGAGTATGTTAGTGTGAGAAGAGCAGCTGAGAAAAGGTTTTTTTTTTTTTATTATTATTATTTTCTACCACAGACGTGGCCACACATTTACAATGCTAACCAGCATATATACATTTTCTTCTGTCCTCCATGGACAGGGTTAGAGAAGTGTTAAACATACAGTTCAAGGGTTTATTGAACACTCAACCACAGGAGGTGATTCGGTGCTTTTAAAATGCTAAGCTAACCTACATACGTAAATACATAGATACACAGATTTACGTATGTCCTACATAAAGTGTTAAATGTGTCTTTTACATAGTGTCATTAATGTACATTCACAAAGGTGAAATGTAATTCTGATCAGCTTCCATATATACTTTATACCCATACATATACATACACACACACACATATACATACATATATACACACACACATGCATTCACATACATTTGTCTCATTTACTCTGACAGGGTGAGGTAGCTGATAAAGAAACTAGTGTGCAATTAATTTAAGCACTTAATCACTGAAGGTGATGAAGGTGCTTTTACAAGCTCAGGTTATATAGTTACATCATATATATACATTGTATGATTGATGTATTACATGGTCAATCTTGGATACAAGTCCAATATATCATCAAGTGTTCCAGTACTCATATAGTAACTACAGAGTACAGCATACTTTAGCCCAGGAGGGCGAAAGTCAGTCAGTATGGGACATTCTACAATATAATGTTCAAGAGAGTGCATGTTTTCTCTTTCACAAAGTTGACACATTGTGTACTCGACATTTGGGTTTTGAGAAAGCTGCCAAATATGTCTATATCCCAGGCGTATTCCGGCCACTATAACATCACATTGCCGAGTTCTTGTTCTATTAGTCCCATATGTGAATGTCTCCTCACGATATCTATCATAATATTTAATGCTACAACTTTCAGGTCTTTGAGAATTTGTTAGGTCGGTGAGATTTTCATTAGATATTTGTTTAAGTATTCTCTTTTTCAGCTTTGTCTTTGAGAAAAGGTATGAAAATGATATAGCTAATAAAGCCAAGACCGAACCAAAGCTACTACACAGTCACATCAGGAGGAAGACAACAGTGAAGGAATAGGTGATGAAACTTCGGCGAGGGTGGGCGAGGACAGGTACACAGAGAATGACAAAGAGGTGTGTGAAGAACTCAACAAAAGGTTCCAGGAGGTCTTTACAATAGAACAGGGAGAAGTCACGGCGCTAGAAGAGGTGGCAGCAAACCAGGTGACCTTGGAAAGCTTCGAAATTACAAGAGATGAAGTCAAAAAGCACCTATTGGAGCTGGATGTGAGAAAAGCTGTTGGGCCGGACGGAATCTTAACATGGGTATTGAAAGAGCGTGCAGGAGCACTTTGCTTGCCACTCTCCATAGTGCATAGTAGGTCACTGGAAACGGGAGACCTACCAGAAATATGGAAGACTGCTAATGTAGTACCAATATACAAAAAGGGTGACAGACAAGTGGCACTGAACTACAGGCCAGTGTCCTTAACTTGTATACCATGCAAGGTGATGGAGAAGATTGTGAGAAAAAACCTAGTAACACATCTGGAGAGAAGAGACTTCGTGACAACCCATCAACATTGGTTCAAGGAGGGTAAATCTTGCCTTACAGGCTTGATAGAATTCTACGATCAGGTGACAAAGATTAAGCAAGAAAGAGAAGGATGGGCGGACTGCATTTTTTTGGACTGTCGGAAAGCCTTTGACACAGTACCCCATAAATGATTGATGCATAAGCTGGAGAAACAGGCAGGAGTAACTGGTAGGGCGCTACAGTGGATAAGGGAGTACCTAAGCAATAGGAGAGAGAGAAAGACCTGGGGGTTGATATCACGCCAGACCTGTCCCCTGAAGCTCATATCAAGAGGATAACATCAGCAGCATATGCCAGGTTGGCTAAGATAAGAACGGCCTTTAGAAACTTGTGAAAGGAATCTTTCAGAACATTATATACCACATATGTCAGACCAATCCTGGAGTATGCGGCTCCAGCATGGAGTCTATATCTAGTCAAGCATAAGACTAAACTGGAATAGGTTCAAAGGTTTGCCACCAGACTAGTACCCGAGCTGATAGGTATGAGCTACGAGGAGAGACTACGGGAATTTAACCTCACTTCGTTGGAAGACAGAAGAGTTAGGGGGGACCTGATCACCACATTCAAGATTCTCAAGGGAATTGATAGGGTAGATAAAGACAGGCTATTTAACACAAGGGGAACACGCACAAGGGGACACAGGTGGAAACTGAGTGCCCAAATGAGCCACAGAGATATTAGAAAAAACTTTTTTAGTGTCAGAGTGGTTGACAAATGGAATGCATAAGTAAGTAATGTGGTGGAAGCTGACTCCATACACAATTTCAAGTGTAGATATGATAGAGCCCAATAGGCTCAGGAACCTGTACACCTGTTCATTGACGGTTGAGAGTCGGGACCAAAGAGCCAGAGCTCAACCCCCGCAAGCACAATTAGGTGAGTACACACAACACTCACCACCACCACCACCACAATTATCAGCACCACCACCACCACCACCACCACCACCACCACCACCACCACCACCATCAAGTCACTCACCACCACCACCACTCACCACGACCATTACAAAACTCACCACCATCACCATCACAACACTCACCACCACCACCATCAAGCCACTCACCACCACCACCACCTCCACCACCACCATCACAACATTCACCACCTCCACCACCACCACCACCACAACAGTCACCACCACCACAACACTCACCACCACCACAACCACCACCACCACAACTGTCACCACCACCACCATCACAACACTCACCACCACCATCACAACACTCACCACCACCATCACCATCACCACCAGCATCAGAACACTCACCACCACCACTATCACAACACTCAACACCACCAACATCACAACACTCACCACCACCACCACCACCACCACCACCACCATCACCACCACCATCAGAACACTCACCACCACCACCATCAGAACACTCACCACCACCACCATCAGAACACTCACCACCACCACCACCATCAGAACACTCACCACCACCACCATCACAACACTCACCACCACCACCATCACAACACTCACCACAACCACCATCAGAACACTCACCACCACCACCATCAGAACACTCACCACCACCACCATCACAACACTCACCACCACCACCATCAGAACACTCACCACCACCACCATCACAACACTCACCACCACCACCATCACAACACTCACCACCACCACCATCACAACACTCACCACCACCACCATCAGAACACTCACCACCACCACCATCAGAACACTCACCACCACCACCATCACAACACTCACCACCACCACCATCGGAATACTCACCACCACCACCATCACAACACTCACCACCACCACCATCACAACACTCACCACCACCACCATCACAACACTCACCACCACCACCATCACAACACTCACCACCACCATCGCAACACTCACCACCACCACCACAACACTCACCACGATCACCACCACCAATGGTGATGATGGACATAATATCATAGCATTAATGTAAACACTGTACAGTGAAGGTTGTCAGATACTCATGATCTGGGTGCCAGGTCATGTGGGAGTACAAGGGTATGACAGTGCAGATGACGTTGGAAAACTTACAACTGCGGGAAGAAATGTAGACATTTACATACCAAGAGTCTAGCTCAGATTAAGCAAATAATTATAAATGGAGAAGATGTACAGTGACCTCAACACGGCGGCTGCAACCTCCGGATCTGCGAGTTGGTAAAATAATTGAACCAACTACGAACCACTTAGTTTGATGAGAGGGAGCAGTAAAACAACAGAAGTACACTTACATCGCATCAGGCTTGGATACCCATGTGCATAGGAGTAGGCTTACAGGTTCCGGAAGATTATAGGAAATGTCAACACTGTGGAGAAATGCCCTACACACCACTGCAACATTATCTAACACAGTGCACAGTTACAAACAAAATAAAATTTCAACTTAGATTTTACAGAACAGAAGAAGTTGATAAACACATTGGACACAATCTTACTAAAGCAACCATACGAGCAATAAAAACTCATACTCCGCCTTAATAACACAGAAGCGTCAAAGAAGTGGGTCAACATCAACAAGTCTTGCATGTTCGGCATCAATAAGCTTCACAAGTTTTTAACAGACGAAAGTAATATTGAAAATATCAGACTGCACAAAGATAATTTCGTCAAGTATGTGAACATTCCTCACACATTACACATTGTAATGTGGGGAATGAAATGCAATCTTTCCTTATCACTTGAAGAGCTGGAGTTTACCCGACAGGTAATCCATCTTGCGAGGAAGAATCAAAGACGATCAAGCACTAACTCAGAAGTAGATAATCATGTTTCTTCACAGACGCTGTATGTTTCTTGACGATCCTGGTATACCCGACTGGTCCTGGTATACCCAACTATAGACCTGGTATACCCGACTGGTCCTGGAATACCCGAGGGGATGAAGAAGAGTATGTCTGGTATACCCGACTGGTCCTGGTATACCTGACTGGTCCTGGTATACCCGACTGGTCCTGGTATACCCGATTGGTCCTGGTATACCCGAGGAGATGAAGAAGAGCAGGTCTGGTATACCTGATTGGCCCCTGGTATACCCGCCTGGTCCTAATATACCCGACTTTTCTGGTATACCCAAATGGCCCTGGTATACCCGTCTGTCCTGGTATACTCGCCTGATCCAGCTATACCCGCCTGGTCCTGATATTTCCGATTGGTCCTGGTATACCTTACTGGTCCTGGTATACCTCACTGATCTTGGTATACCCGACTGGTCTAAGTATACCCAACTGGCCCTGGTATACCTGCTTTGTCCTGGTATACCCGCCTGGTCCTGGTATTCCCGACTGACTCCGGTATACCCGACTGGTCCTCGTATACCCGACTGGTCCTCGTATACCCGACTGGTCCTGGTATACCCGACTGGTCCTGGTATATCCGACTGGTCCTGGTATACACTCCTGGTCCTGGTATACCCGACTGGTCCTGGTATACCCGACTAGTCATGGTATACCTCACTGGATCTGGTATACCCGACTGGTCCTGTTATACCCGACTAGTCCTGGTATACCCGCCTAGTACTCGTATACCCGACTAGTACTGGTATATCCGAGGAGATGAAGAAGAGCAAGTCTGGTAAACCTGACTGGTCCTGGTATACCCGACTAGTTCTGGTATACCCGACTAGTTCTGGTAAACCCGACGAGATGAAGAAGAATAGGTCTGGTATACCTAACTTGTCTTTGTATACCCGACTGGTCCTGGTATACACGACTGGTCCTGGTATACCCGACTGGTCCTGGTATACCCGACTGGACGTGGTATACCCGACTGGTCGTGGTATTCCCGCCTGGTCCTGGTATACCCTCCTGGTCCTGGTATACCCGAATGGCCCTAGTATATCCGATGAGATGAAAAAGAGCAGGTCTGGTATACCTGACTGATCCTGGTATACCCGCTAACAGATCCTGGTATACTCGACTGGTCCTGGTATACCCGAGGAGATGAAGGAGAACATGTCTGGTATACCTGACTGGTCTTGGTATACCTGACTGGTCCTGGTATACCCGTCTGGTTTTGGAATACCCGCCCGGTCCTTGTATTCCCGACTGGACCTGGTATATCCGACTGGTCCTTGTATACCTGACTGGTCCTGGTATACCCGACTGATCCTGGTATACCCGACTGGTCCTGATATACCCGGCTGGCCCTTGTATTCCTGACTGGTTCTGGTATATCCGACTGGTTCTGGTATACCCGACTGGTCCTGGTATACCCGACTGGTCCTGATATACCCGACTTGTCATGGTATACCCGAGGAGGAGAAGAAGAGTACATCTGGTATACCTGACTGGTCTTAGTATACCCGACTAGTCCTGGTATACCCGAGGAGATGAAGAAGAGCAGGTCTGGTATACCCGACTGATCCTGGTAAACCCGAGGAGATGAAGAAGAGCAATTCTGGTATACCTGACTGGTCCTGGTATACCCGACTGGTCCTGGTATACCCGCCTGGTCCTGGTATACCCGCCTGGTCCTGGTATGCTTGACTGGTCCTAGTATACCCGAGGAAATGAAGAGGAGCAAGTCTGGTATACCCAACTGGGCCTTGCATACCCGCATACAGGTCCTGGTATACCTGACTGGTCCGGGTATACCAGACCAGTCCTGGTATACCCGGAAATTAAGTAGGTACCTGGGTGTTAGTCAGCTGTCACGGGCTGCTTCCAGGAGGTGGAGGCCTGGTCGAGGACCGGGCCGCGGGGACACTAAAGCCCCGAAATCATCTCAAGAAGAATCTCAAGATCTCAAAATAACCATTCTCCACCTCCCCTTCCATTCACCACCTCCCCTACCATTCTGCACCTCCCCAACCATTCTCCACCTCCCCAACCATTCTCCACCTCCCCAACCATTCACCACCTCCCCAACCATTCTCCACCTCCCCAACCATTCACCACCTCCCCAACCATTCTCCACCTCCCCAACCATTCTCCACCTCCCCAACCATTCACCACCTCCCCAACCATTCACCACCTCCCCAACCATTCACCACCTCCCCTACCATTCACCACCTCCCCTACCATTCTCCACCTCCCCTACCATTCACCACCTCCCCTACCATTCACCACCTCCCCAACCATTCTCCACCTCCCCAACCATTCTCCACCTCCCCTACCATTCACCACCTCCCCAACCATTCACCTCCTCCCCTAACATTCACCACCTCCCCTACCATTCTCCACCTCCCCTACCATTCACCACCTCCCCTACCATTCACCACCTCCCCAACCATTCTCCACCTCCCCAACCATTCTCCACCTCCCCTACCATTCACCACCTCCCCTACCATTCACCACCTCCCCAACCATTCTCCACCTCCCCAACCATTCTCCACCTCCCCAACCATTCTCCACCTCCCCAACCATTCACCACCTCCCCAACCATTCTCCACCTCCCCAACCATTCACCTCCTCCCCTACCATTCACCACCTCCCCTACCATTCTCCACCTCCCCTACCATTCACCACCTCCCCTACCATTCACCACCTCCCCTACCATTCACCTCCTCCCCTACCATTCACCTCCTCCTCTACCATTCACCACCTCCCCTACCATTCACCTCCTCCCCTACCATTCTCCACCTCCCCAACCATTCACCACCTCCCCAACCATTCTCCACCTCCCCAACCATTCACCTCCTCCCCTACCATTCACCTCCTCCCCTACCATTCTCCACCTCCCCTACCATTCACCTCCTCCCCTACCATTCACCACCTCCCCTACCATTCACCACCTCCCCTACCATTCACCTCCTCCCCTACCATTCTCCAACTCCCCAACCATTCACCACCTCCCCAACCATTCTCCACCTCCCCAACCACTCACCACCTCCCCTACCATTCACCACCTCCCCAACCATTCTCCACCTCCCCAACCATTCACCTCCTCCCCTACCATTCACCTCCTCCCCTACCATTCTCCACCTCCCCAACCATTCACCTCCTCCCCTACCATTCACCTCCTCCTCTACCATTCACCACCTCCCCTACCATTCACCTCCTCCCCTACCATTCACCACCTCCCCAACCATTCACCACCTCCCCAACCATTTACCACCTCCCCAACCATTCTCCACCTCCCCAACCACTCACCACCTCCCCAAACATTCTCCACCTCCCCAACCATTCACCTCCTCCCCAACCATTCACCACCTCCCCAACCATTCACCACCTCCCCAACCATTCTTCACCTCCCCAAACATTCACCTCCTCCCCTACCATTCACCACCTCCCCTACCATTCACCACCTCCCCTACCATTCACCACCTCCCCAACCATTCACCACCTCCCCAACCATTCTCCACCTCCCCAACCATTCACCACCTCCCCAACCATTCACCACCTCCCCAACCATTCACCACTTCCCCAACCATTCTCCACCTCCCCAACAATTCACCACCTCCCCAACCATTCTCCACCTCCCCAACCATTCACCATCTCCCTAACCATTCACCACCTCCCCAACCATTCACCACCTCCCCTACCATTCTCCACCTCCCCAACCATTCACCACCTCCCCAACCATTCTCCACCTCCCCAACCATTCACCACCTCCCCAACCATTCTCCACCTCCCCAACCATTCTCCACCTCCCCAACCATTCACCTCCTCCCCAACCATTCACCACCTCCCCAACCATTCACCACCTCCCCTACCATTCACCACCTCCCCTACCATTCACCACCTCCCCAACCATTCTCCACCTCCCCAACCATTCACCACCTCCCCAACCATTCACCACCTCCCCAACCATTCACCACTTCCCCTACCATTCTCCACCTCCCCAACCATTCACCACCTCCCCAACCATTCTCCACCTCCCCAACCATTCACCATCTCCCTAACCATTCACCACCTCCCCAACCATTCACCACCTCCCCTACCATTCTCCACCTCCCCAACCATTCACCACCTCCCCAACCATTCTCCACCTCCCCAACCATTCACCACCTCCCCAACCATTCTCCACCTCCCCAACCATTCACCACCTCCGCAACCATTCACCACCTCCCCTACCATTCTCCACCTCCCCTACCATTCACCTCCTCCCCTACCATTCACCACCTCCCCTACCATTCACCTCCTCCCCTACCGTTCACCACCTCCCCAACCATTCACCACCTCCACAACCATTCACCACCTCCCCAACCATTCACCACCTCCCCTACCATTCTCCACCTCCCCTACCATTCACCTCCTCCCCTACCATTCACCACCTCCCCTACCATTCACCTCCTCCCCTACCATTCACCACCTCCCCAACCATTTACCACCTCCCCAACCATTCTCCACCTCCCCAACCATTCACCACCTCCCCAACCATTCACCACCTCCCCAACCATTCACCACCTCCCCAACCATTTTCCACCTCCCCAACCATTCACCACCTCCCCAACCATTCACCACCTCCACAACTATTCACCACCTCCCCTACCATTCACCACCTCCCCTACCATTCACCACCTCCCCAACCATTCACCACCTCCACAACCATTCACCACCTCCCCTACCATTCACCACCTCCCCTACCATTCACCACCTCCCCTACCATTCACCTCTTCCCCTACCATTCCCCACCTCCTCTACCATTCACCTCCTCCCCTACCATTCACCACCTCCCCAACCATTCACCACCTCCACAACCATTCACCACCTCCCCTACCATTCACCACCTCCCCTACCATTCACCACCTCCCTTACCATTCACCTCCTCCCCTACCATTCACCACCTCCCCTACCATTCACCACCTCCCCAACCATTCACCACCTCCACAACCATTCACCACCTCCCCTACCATTCACAACCTCCCCTACCATTCACCACCTCCCCAACCATTCACCACCTCCACAACCATTCACCACCTCCCCTACCATTCACCACCTCCCCTACCATTCACCACCTCCCCTACCATTCACCTCCTCCCCTACCATTCACCACCTCCCCTACCATTCACCACCTCCCCAACCATTCACCACCTCCACAACCATTCACCACCTCCCCTACCATTCACCACCTCCCCTACCATTCACCACCTCCCCTACCATTCACCTCCTCCCCTACCATTCACCACCTCCCCTACCATTCACCTTCTCCCCTACCATTCACCACCTCCCCTACCCTTCTCCACCTCCCCTACCATTCACCTCCTCCCCTACCATTCTCCACCTCCCCTACCATTCACCACCTAACCTACCATTCACCTCCTCCCCTACCATTCACCACCTCCCCTACCATTCACCTCCTCCCCTACCATTCACCACCTCCCCTACCATTCACCACCTCCCCTACCATTCACCTCCTCCCCTACCATTCACCACCTCCCCAACCATTCACCTCCTCCCCTACCATTCACCACCTCCCCTACCATTCTCCACCTCCCCTACCATTCACCACCTCCCCTACCATTCACCACCTCCCCAACCATTCTCCACCTCCCCAACCATTCACCACCTCCCCTACCATTCACCACCTCCCCTACCATTCACCACCTCCCCTACCATTCACCTCTTCCCCTACCATTCCCCACCTCCTCTACCATTCACCTCCTCCCCTACCATTCTCCACCTCCCCTACCATTCACCACCTAACCTACCATTCACCTCCTCCCCTACCATTCTCCACCTCCCCTACCATTCACCACCTCCCCTACCATTCACCACCTCCCCAACCATTCTCCACCTCCCCAACCATTCTCCACCTCCCCTACCATTCACCACCTCCCCAACCATTCACCTCCTCCCCTACCATTCACCACCTCCCCTACCATTCTCCACCTCCCCTACCATTCACCACCTCCCCTACCATTCACCACCTCCCCAACCATTCTCCACCTCCCCAACCATTCTCCACCTCCCCTACCATTCACCACCTCCCCTACCATTCACCACCTCCCCAACCATTCTCCACCTCCCCAACCATTCTCCACCTCCCCAACCATTCTCCACCTCCCCAACCATTCACCACCTCCCCAACCATTCTCCACCTCCCCAACCATTCACCTCCTCCCCTACCATTCACCACCTCCCCTACCATTCTCCACCTCCCCTACCATTCACCACCTCCCCTACCATTCACCACCTCCCCTACCATTCACCTCCTCCCCTACCATTCACCTCCTCCTCTACCATTCACCACCTCCCCTACCATTCACCTCCTCCCCTACCATTCTCCACTTCCCCAACCATTCACCACCTCCCCAACCATTCTCCACCTCCCCAACCATTCACCTCCTCCCCTACCATTCACCTCCTCCCCTACCATTCTCCACCTCCCCTACCATTCACCTCCTCCCCTACCATTCACCACCTCCCCTACCATTCACCACCTCCCCTACCATTCACCTCCTCCCCTACCATTCTCCAACTCCCCAACCATTCACTACCTCCCCAACCATTCTCCACCTCCCCAACCACTCACCACCTCCCCTACCATTCACCACCTCCCCAACCATTCTCCACCTCCCCAACCATTCACCTCCTCCCCTACCATTCACCTCCTCCCCTACCATTCTCCACCTCCCCAACCATTCACCTCCTCCCCTACCATTCACCTCCTCCATTACCATTCACCACCTCCGCTACCATTCACCTCCTCCCCTACCATTCACCACCTCCCCAACCATTCACCACCTCCCCAACCATTTCCCACCTCCCCAACCATTCTCCACCTCCCCAACCACTCACCACCTCCCCAACCATTCTCCACCTCCCCAACCATTCACCTCCTCCCCAACCATTCACCACCTCCCCAACCATTCACCACCTCCCCAACCATTCTCCACCTCCCCAAACATTCACCTCCTCCCCTACCATTCACCACCTCCCCTACCATTCACCACCTCCCCTACCATTCACCACCTCCCCAACCATTCACCACCTCCCCAACCATTCTCCACCTCCCCAACCATTCACCACCTCCCCAACCATTCACCACCTCCCCAACCATTCACCACTTCCCCTACCATACTCCACCTCCCCAACAATTCACCACCTCCCCAACCATTCTCCACCTCCCCAACCATTCACCATCTCCCTAACCATTCACCACCTCCCCAACCATTCACCACCTCCCCTACCATTCTCCACCTCCCCAACCATTCACCACCTCCCCAACCATTCTCCACCTCCCCAACCATTCACCACCTCCCCAACCATTCTCCACCTCCCCAACCATTCTCCACCTCCCCAACCATTCACCTCCTCCCCAACCATTCACCACCTCCCCAACCATTCACCACCTCCCCTACCATTCACCACCTCCCCTACCATTCACCACCTCCCCAACCATTCTCCACCTCCCCAACCATTCACCACCTCCCCAACCATTCACCACCTCCCCAACCATTCACCACTTCCCCTACCATTCTCCACCTCCCCAACCATTCACCACCTCCCCAACCATTCTCCACCTCCCCAACCATTCACCATCTCCCTAACCATTCACCACCTCCCCAACCATTCACCACCTCCCCTACCATTCTCCACCTCCCCAACCATTCACCACCTCCCCAACCATTCTCCACCTCCCCAACCATTCACCACCTCCCCAACCATTCTCCACCTCCCCAACCATTCACCACCTCCGCAACCATTCACCACCTCCCCTACCATTCTCCACCTCCCCTACCATTCACCTCCTCCCCTACCATTCACCACCTCCCCTACCATTCACCTCCTCCCCTACCGTTCACCACCTCCCCAACCATTCACCACCTCCACAACCATTCACCACCTCCCCAACCATTCACCACCTCCCCTACCATTCTCCACCTCCCCTACCATTCACCTCCTCCCCTACCATTCACCACCTCCCCTACCATTCACCTCCTCCCCTACCATTCACCACTTCCCCAACCATTTACCACCTCCCCAACCATTCTCCACCTCCCCAGCCATTCACCACCTCCCCAACCATTCACCACCTCCCCAACCATTTTCCACCTCCCCAACCATTCACCACCTCCCCAACCATTCACCACCTCCACAACTATTCACCACCTCCCCTACCATTCACCACCTCCCCTACCATTCACCACCTCCCCAACCATTCACCACCTCCACAACCATTCACCACCTCCCCTACCATTCACCACCTCCCCTACCATTCACCACCTCCCCTACCATTCACCTCTTCCCCTACCATTCCCCACCTCCTCTACCATTCACCTCCTCCCCTACCATTCACCACCTCCCCAACCATTCACCACCTCCACAACCATTCACCACCTCCCCTACCATTCACCACCTCCCCTACCATTCACCACCTCCCTTACCATTCACCTCCTCCCCTACCATTCACCACCTCCCCTACCATTCACCACCTCCCCAACCATTCACCACCTCCACAACCATTCACCACCTCCCCTACCATTCACAACCTCCCCTACCATTCACCACCTCCCCAACCATTCACCACCTCCACAACCATTCACCACCTCCCCTACCATTCACCACCTCCCCTACCATTCACCACCTCCCCTACCATTCACCTCCTCCCCTACCATTCACCACCTCCCCTACCATTCACCACCTCCCCAACCATTCACCACCTCCACAACCATTCACCACCTCCCCTACCATTCACCACCTCCCCTACCATTCACCACCTCCCCTACCATTCACCTCCTCCCCTACCATTCACCACCTCCCCTACCATTCACCTTCTCCCCTACCATTCACCACCTCCCCTACCATTCTCCACCTCCCCTACCATTCACCTCCTCCCCTACCATTCTCCACCTCCCCTACCATTCACCACCTCCCCTACCATTCACCTCCTCCCCTACCATTCACCACCTCCCCTACCATTCACCTCCTCCCCTACCATTCACCTCCTCCCCTACCATTCACCACCTCCCCTACCATTCACCTCCTCCCCTACCATTCACCACCTCCCCTACCATTCACCTCCTCCCCTACCATTCACCACCTCCCCTACCATTCACCTCCTCCCCTACCATTCACCTCCTCCCCTACCATTCACCTCCTCCCCTACCATTCACCACCTCCCCTACCATTCACCTCCTCCCCTACCATTCACCACCTCCCCTACCATTCACCACCTCCCCTACCATTCACCTCCTCCCCTACCATTCACCACCTCCCCTACCATTCTCCACCTCCCCTACCATTCACCTCCTCCCCTACCATTCACCACCTCCCCTACCATTCACCACCTCCCCTACCATTCACCTCCTCCCCTACCATTCACCACCTCCCCTACCATTCTCCACCTCCCCTACCATTCACCTCCTCCCCTACCATTCACCTCCTCCCCTACCATTCACCACCTCCCCTACCATTCACCACCTCCCCTACCATTCACCTCCTCCCCTACCATTCACCTCCCCTACCATTCACATCCTCCCCTACCATTCACCACCTCCCCTACCATTCATCACCTCCCCTACCATTCACCTCCTCCCCTACCATTCACCACCTCCCCTACCATTCACCACTTCCCCTACCATTCACCACCTCCCCTACCATTCACCACCTCCCCTACCATTCACCTCCTCCCCTACCATTCACCTCCCCTACCATTCACCACCTCCCCTACCATTCACCTCCTCCCCTACCATTCACCACCTCCCCTACCATTCACCTCCTCCCCTACCATTCACCACCTCCCCTACCATTCACCTCCTCCCTTACCATTCACCACCTCCCCTACCATTCACCACCTCCTCTACCATTCACCACCTCCCCTACCATTCACCACCTCCCCAACCATTCACCTCCTCCCCTACCATTCACCTCCTCCCCTACCATTCTCCACCTCCCCAACCATTCACCTCCTCCCCTACCATTCACCTCCTCCTCTACCATTCACCACCTCCCCTACCATTCACCTCCTCCCCTACCATTCACCACCTCCCCAACCATTCACCACCTCCCCAACCATTTCCCACCTCCCCAACCATTCTCCACCTCCCCAACCACTCACCACCTCCCCAACCATTCTCCACCTCCCCAACCATTCACCTCCTCCCCAACCATTCACCACCTCCCCTACCATTCACCACCTCCCCTACCATTCACCTCCTCCCCTACCATTCACCACCTCCCCTACCATTCACCACCTCCCCTACCATTCACCACCTCCCCTACCATTCACCTCCTCCCCTACCATTCACCACCTCCCCTACCATTCACCACCTCCCCTACCATTCACCACCTCCCCTACCATTCACCTCCTCCCCTACCATTCACCACCTCCCCTACCATTCACCACCTCCCCTACCATTCACCACCTCCCCTACCATTCACCACCTCCCCTACCATTCACCTCCTCCCCTACCATTCACCTCCTCCCCTACCATTCACCACCTCCCCTACCATTCACCACCTCCCCTACCATTCACCACCTCCCCTACCATTCACCACCTCCCCTACCATTCACCACCTCCCCTACCATTCACCACCTCCCCTACCATTCACCACCTCCCCTACCATTCACCACCTCCCCTACCATTCACCACCTCCCCTACCATTCACCTCCTCCCCTACCATTCATCACCTTCCAAATAACTTCAGTTCTTTCCCTTCAAATTAGTTTTACTGATAATTGTCGCATCATGCTAATTATGAGTCATATACTGGGTCTTTCCAATATATCAGCTTTCTAATACTTATTTAAAGGTCACTCACTTCATGCCTACAACATAATGTTATAGTTTAGTCCAGCCAGTAGTGAAATAATTTGTATAACTTGCTACCAATTACAATTTCTTTTATTCTAATAGGAGCAATGTTTACTTGCAATGATTATTCTGACACTCTTATGTAATTAATGTATTTTTATATGTGCACTTGCTCAGTTAAAGGTACTTTAATGAATAAAGTCTTTGATTTGATTTTGTTCCTTTTTCTTCAGTCCATTCACTTGGACTCAGAAGAATCCTGGCTTCTTGCAGGTCGGCGTTCGTTCCCTTAGGTCCCCGTTTGTTTGTGTATCGTATTTTCCCTCCGTCATGTCTATGTTCCTAGTCCTTATATTCTTTCCAAGAGAAATACAGTTATACTGGCTTAGCGCTCTTCCTGTTCCCTGTTCTCCACTGTTTCCTGTTCTCCACACTTCACTACTCTTTAAATGAGAACAAAACTGAAACAAACAATACATTTTTCACTAATACAAATATAAATAAAAATGTGTGTGTTGCGTTCTCACGAACTCAGAACAACCCTGGAGGAGCTTCAGGTAATGCTCAGATTGAACACACACGGAGAAATATGCCGTTAAGAAATAAAGAGTTTCCTCCAGATCTTTGCTCCTGGTCTTAATTATAACTTTTATAGATTGCTGCAACTGACCCCACGGAGTGGGGCAGGGTGTGGGAGCAGGGTGTAGGGCAGGGTGTGGGAGCATGGTGTGGGAGCAGGGTGTGGGGTATGGTGTGGGGAATTGTGTGGGGCATTGTGTGGGGGGTATAGTGGGGGGGCATGATGCTATGTGATACGATGCACCACTAAGCTCCATCAGTCACTGGGTGACATCAAGATCAGCTGTGTTGCTGCATTAAATGTTGAGGATGTCCTTGACCAGTTATGTAAACTTTGGTACCAGCACAGCTCTGGTCTTCCAGCACAGCTCTGGTCTACCAGCACAGCTCTGGTCTACCAGCACAGCTCTGGTCTACCAGCAAAGCTCTGGTCTACCAGCACAGCTCTGGTCTACCAGCACAGCTCTGGTCTAACAGCAAAGCTCTGGTCTACCAGCACAGATCTGGTCTACAAGCACAGCTCTGGTCTACCAGCACAGCTCTGGTCTACCAGCACAGATTCAGGCACCATATTACAGCACCTTAGCGACAATCTTCAAGTGGAACTGACACCAACACAAGAGGAGAGTGAGCATGACCACGTGTTGTGGTGTGTCTACTTCAGTGATCTTCTGCCCTTCACCCCTGAGGCTCGTGCCCGTGTTGTGGTATGTCAGCTTCAGTGATCTACTGCCCGTCACACCTGAGGCTCGTGCCCGTGTTGTGGTGTGTCTGCTTCAGTGATCTACTGCCCGTCACACCTGAGGCTCGTGCCCGTGTTGTGGTGTGTCTGCTTCAGTGATCTACTGCCCGTCACACCTGAGGCTTGGGCACGTGTTGTGGTGTGTCAGCGGTGTACACTTTAACACGGCCAAGAAGGCCAGTTAACATCGGAATGTAATAACATTTTGTCTATTATATTGGCCAGATAATGGATTGATGACACTCGTTGATGGTACCGGGCGGCGAGGGTCTGAAGTGTTGATGGTACCGGGCGGCGAGGCTCTGTAGTGTTGATGGTACCGGGCGGCGAGGCTCTGTAGTGTTGATGGTACCGGGCGGCGAGGCTCTGTAGTGTTGATGGTACCGGGCGGCGAGGCTCTGAAGTGTTGATGGTACCGGGCGGCGAGGCTCTGAAGTGTTGATGGTACCGGGCGGCGAGGCTCTGTAGTGTTGATGGTACCGGGCGGCGAGGCTCTGTAGTGTTGATGGTACCGGGCGGCGAGGCTCTGTAGTGTTGATGGTACCGGGCGGCGAGGCTCTGAAGTGTTGATGGTACCGGGCGGCGAGGCTCTGTAGTGTTGATGGTACCGGGCGGCGAGGCTCTGTAGTGTTGATGGTACCGGGCGGCGAGGCTCTGAAGTGTTGATGGTACCGGGCGGCGAGGCTCTGTAGTGTTGATGGTACCGGGCGGCGAGGCTCTGAAGTGTTGATGGTACCGGGCGGCGAGGCTCTGTAGTGTTGATGGTACCGGGCGGCGAGGCTCTGAAGTGTTGATGGTACCGGGCGGCGAGGCTCTGTAGTGTTGATGGTACCGGGCGGCGAGGCTCTGTAGTGTTGATGGTACCAGGCGGCGAGGCTCTGAAGTGTTGATGGTACCGGGCGGCGAGGCTCTGAAGTGTTGATGGTACCGGGCGGCGAGGCTCTGAAGTGTTGATGGTACCGGGCGGCGAGGCTCTGTAGTGTTGATGGTACCGGGCGGCGAGGCTCTGAAGTGTTGATGGTACCGGGCGGCGAGGCTCTGAAGTGTTGATGGTACCGGGCGGCGAGGCTCTGAAGTGTTGATGGTACCGGGCGGCGAGGCTCTGAAGTGTTGATGGTACCGGGCGGCGAGGCTCTGTAGTGTTGATGGTACCGGGCGGCGAGGCTCTGAAGTGTTGATGGTACCGGGTGGCGAGGCTCTGAAGTGTTGATGGTACCGGGTGGCGAGGCTCTGTAGTGTTGATGGTACCGGGTGGCGAGGCTCTGTAGTGTTGATGGTACCGGGTGGCGAGGCTCTGTAGTGTTGATGGTACCGGGTGGCGAGGCTCTGTAGTGTTGATGGTACCGGGTGGCGAGGCTCTGTAGTGTTGATGGTACCGGGTGGCGAGGCTCTGTAGTGTTGATGGTACCGGGTGGCGAGAGACTGAAGTGTTGATGGTACCGGGTGGCGAGAGACTGAAGTGTTGATGGTACCGGGCGACGAGACTCTGAAGTGTTGATGGTACCGGGTGGCGAGAGACTGAAGTGTTGATGGTACCGGGCGGTGACGCTCTGTAGTGTTGATAATACCGGGCAACGAGACTCTGAAGTGTTGATGGTACCGGGTGGCGAGAGACTGAAGTGTTGATGGTACCGGGCGACGAGACTCTGAAGTTGAACGGGGTGAGAATAGCTTGAGCTACCTCATCCCTTTGTGTGTATTTTACCTCAATAAACTTATTTCAATTTCAATTTCACTCTGAAGTGTTGATGGTACCGGGCGGCGAGACTCTGAAGTGTTGATGCACTCACTACAGTCCCTGTGTCCTTCTCAGGTGGAAGTACCTCCAAAGTGTTCCCGTGTTCTCCACACGAGGGAACAATGTTCACATCGCTCTCCTGCCGTTGCTGGCTCTATGTAAACATTCAAACACATTTCCGCATCTGTAATATAAATGTAACTTATATCGACGTTGTTTAATAAGTCAGCATTAACCCCGGAAACTTTAAACGCGGTGACGTTCTGAATGAATAAACTTTATTAATTCTTTAAGGTTTGCAGGGTTGTTTTTTAGAGAACAGATACCAGCCAGGTACACCTGGAACACGGGAACACTGGTTCCCGTGTTCCAGTGTTCTCAAGTTGGCGGAGGCTTCACAAGCGGCTGGTGACATCTTCGGATCCCATTCAGACGGTGGGGGCCTTACTGGGTGCTGGTGTACTTATATTGTGCTGTTTTCCCTCACTGTGTGCTGTGTCTTCACTGAGTGCTGCTGTCATGATGGAGTGCTGGTGTTCTCAAGGAGTGTGAGTACCTCAGAGTGCAGTACAAGAACTCGGAAACTCAACATCACCCACGTGGTAGATGAAGCTCTGTGGTCCGTGGAGGGCGTACGAAGCCGTCAAGGTGTACCTCGCTGGTATCTGTTCTCTTCAACACAACCCTGCAAACCTTTAAGAATTAATACAGTTTATTCATTCAGAACGTCACCGCGTTTAAAGTTTCCGGGGTTAATGCTGACTTATTAAACAACGTCGATATAAGTTACATTTATATTACAGATGCGGAAATGTGTTTGAATGTTTACATAGAGCCAGCAACGGCAGGAGAGCGATGTGAACATTTATCCCTCGTGTTGACCATCAACATAACTCGTCCTTATGGCCGGTGCTGAGCTCACGTGTTTGTCAACTGCTTCCTCTACTTGTTAACTGCCTCTTCTGTGGCCTGAAATATATCTTCAGCCGAGCATCCGTCTTCCACGCGGGAGAGACGAGAGGTCAAACCGACTGAGATGAGAAGTGACTGTTGTGACAGTCACATCATCTCAATCTCACGATTGAGATGATGTGATTAACCTGAGCGGTTATCCTGGCTGGCCAGCGATCACCTTCAGAGACGCTCCCAGGGCCACCTGGCGCAGCTATACTTGGGGGGGGGGGGGAGGGGGCAAGTAAGCAGTTATCATAACACGAGGCAGACTAAGAGGCGCTTATAGGAAACGTCGGAGTGAGATAATGTTGCGGTTAAGTAATATTTATGTTAAATATTATTGATGATGCAACAATGATCACAAAAACCCTGATCTATGTATGCAGAAAAAACACATTTGAAAAATAGAGAATGCTTAACCCTTAAACTGCGCAACGCGCCTACAGGCTCAAGTCTGGTTTGCGCAACGGGCCTCCGGGTATTCTTATTTTTCACGTTCCATTCAAAACTTCCGCGGCTACATGGGGTTCACATCAGCTTCCTCAGGGGTCTTGTAAACAGACGCCATCTTTAAAAAAAATCGTGGTCCAAATTCCCGGGTGTGGGAACCTCAGTAGTGAGTGAGCAACCAAGGCTGGCGCTTACAGTATGAGCGCACAGCACTGCTGTTCAGCGTGTGACCACAGCATCACCTAATAATGTCAAAATAGATATATAATCTGTATTATTTAGCCATGATATTATTATAGAAGAGCCTGAGTGTGATAATGACTGGGAACAATGTTCAAATATCAGTGATTCAATGCTGTTCACGAAGTTCACAGCGCTAGCCACAACATTATTTCGTCCATCTAGGAATCTTCAAATGACTTCTTAGGTTCCTTTTCAAAATAAACGTGTGGTCAATTATTCATTTACATGAATTAGATTTCCAGGATTGTGGCTATAATTAGCATTATGCGTAGTATTGTGGAAGGAAGAATTTTGGTGAGGGAGGGTAGGAGAGAATTGAGGTAGCCTCACTGTGTGTGTGTGGCAGCCACTCTTGTTTTGCTCTCCGTACTAGCTTAGTGGTTCGCTATGGGGAACACATATGTACATGGGCATATACAGTGTGTGTATATAGTGTAATAACAGCAACAGAAGTATGTTGG
Source organism: Procambarus clarkii (assembly GCF_040958095.1). Taxonomy (NCBI): domain Eukaryota; kingdom Metazoa; phylum Arthropoda; class Malacostraca; order Decapoda; family Cambaridae; genus Procambarus; species Procambarus clarkii. Next base: position 33,248,777 of record NC_091185.1, read on the forward strand.
GAGGAGCTATTTTGGTGAGGGAGGTGACGTCGTAATCGTAGCGTCATCTGCAGTCTGCTGTGTGATTTCTAATGCAGTGTATGGTAGCAACTTTACTGTTTGGACACAATACCAGCTTACTTGCATAGTTCTGGTGAATAAAACATGTAGATAGGTATACATAACATATGTAAATAGTGTAATAAAAACAGTAAGAGTATGGTGGGAGGAGGGGTGATGGCGAGTACGATGTTGGAGGAATAAGGGAAGACTGGCTGGCTGGGTATGGCTGCTCATACTCGAGGAGTTCTGTGTGTGTTGATGGTGAATGTATATACTTTGTGACAGTGTATAGTGTGTAAATAGATTGTATATATACATAAATTAGTATGATGCATGGTAAATATGTGCAACATATGTGTACACAAGTGTCATGCATGTAACACAGTGTCTTCGGACAGTACGGATGTTTTACTGCTATAATATAGTGTACGTGTTCATTATACATAGGATTAGCACGTAAAAACAAAAAAAAAGTATTTGGAACTGTGCGCAAAAAAATGAACAAAAATATATTCTCGGCAACTCACACGCCCCGCCCCGGGCGCCCTACTGGCCCCGGGAGCGTACTTCACGGGCGAATGATGACGTCACGCCCCAACTTACGGACCCCATAGCAGCCAAAGTAGGTACAATTTCGTTTTTTTCCACATACCCATACTCAGGGAAGGGTTTTTGACACTTTAAAAAAAATTAATTTTTTTTTCAAGAGAATTTTTTCCTGCGCACTATGGGGGGGGGGGCATATTTGGAGGCAACGCAGTTAAGGGGTTAACGCATTCTCGGCTAATGCGCCTTTATCAGAGCAAAGTAAAATAAAGTACTTCATTCTACTTTGCTCTGATGATGGCGAATTAGACGGAAATGCATTAAGCATTCTCTGTTTTTCAAATGTAGTTTTTCCTCGCATTATTGATGATATTTAGCCACTATGTGTCAACGTAACTCATTTCCCTTCCTACCTACCTCTCTCTATTTCTCTGTCTGTCTATGTCTCTCACTCTCTATCTTTATCTCTCTCTCTCTCTCTCTCTCTCTTTCCCTCCCTGTTCCCATCCCAGCACTGTCCCTCATGAAAGCCGTCTAAAATACCGTGCCCCAGATCACCCCGAGGATCAGACTGGTACATGAAGAGATTTAATAAAAATTGTGTGAGTGCCGTAGCTCAGAGCTTTCCCAGGAGTTTAAACTCATAAACATACTTAAGAAGGTGCAGGCAAGACGTGCTGGGGTCTAAGAAGGTGTTGGTGTCGGAAATCCGATACACATAATAACATGAGTTATCCCCTTAAATAAAAGAGAATGGGTGATTCTGTGACATCATCGACATCACATATTTATATTACTCTAATTTCTTTTAAACAACAGTCTAGTGTTTAAACTTCATAAAAGAGTGTTCACTAGGACTGAATATAATTACTATCACCAAAACATAGCTTGACTCCCTTGTTACTGTAAAATTAAATCCAGAAGGAGAACCACCAAAACACTGGAACAAGGAGGGAGGGAGCGTCACTACACAGAGAGAGAGAATCATAATAATAACAACACGAAACGAGTGCTCCTGAGAGAGAGTTGTGATACTAGTCTCGTACGATAGACTTACTCTGTCCCAAAAGAACTACCACAGCAACACCTCTACCACTCAACTGGAGCACTTGAGTATCCGACTACCAAGTATTCTGTTTTAATTGATGCATCTTTTAATATAGATTTGTGGCCGGTTATTAGCATGAAAAAATCCACAAACAAGTGAGTTTACTCAACATTACACAACTCCACATATTACATGTCACACCTGTACTTATATGTTTAAGGAACCTTTATTAATTCCTTACATCTCAAACAGGTAATTGTGAGGGAAGTTAGTGAAGCAGGAAGTTGGCTTCCAACATAATTAGTGAAATTGCTTCAACTAGCTGTACATCAAGCTTTGTAGGCCTCCAGACAGCCACCATTATGTGGCACTCAGAGGCACAGAGCCACACCCTAACCTGATGCTACCATTACATAGCCTTAGCAGGCCCCCATCAACAGGAACAGCTAAGCCCCCTTTTTGTTCAATACTGTAGATATAGTATTAGTAATTATAATTTCATTTATTGTGGTATAATAGTAGATTAGACCACCATATGTGGTACGATTTATAATTTATATCAAAGACTAGGTAAACAATTTGTGGTTTATGAAGGACCAATCTCAAAGTGGTTTAAGCTACAAATTCTCCACTTACTACTATCTAATTAACTAACTTATTACTAAGAACTAACTAAGAAAAATATTCACATAAAATATCATATTAAAGTCAATTAAAAAACAAATAAATATTTGAGTATTCACAGAATTAAAAAAGAATTATAGCTGCTAGGATTTTCCCACACCAGGCAAGACGTGCTGGGGTCTAAGATGGTGCAGGCAAGACGTGCTGGAGGTTAAGAAGCTTGCAAACTCTCAAGCACGTAAATCATCAGCTTTAGGTCGTTATTACTGTTAAATTAGAAAATCTATACTTATTTTAGTAAAAATATTTTGTGAGGGGCAATTTTGTATTTAATTCTTCATATATTTTGGAATCCTTTAAGTAATACAGGACGCAGGTGCAATTATGACTTATTTTCGTAGGAATCCTGCAGTTTAAGCTTTCTTTTCGTCTTTAAATATTACATTATTCTGGAACATCTTATTTCGCAAGAAAAAATGATACGTACATGATGCTATCCGGGACAGATTCATTGAACAGTTTTTCTGTAATGTGCGTCATTAAATGAACAGATGCGTTCCTTCACTAAGACTGTATTAAATGTCTGGGAATGTATAGTATTGCTCACGAATAAATATGTAATGTGAATAATGTTGCAGGGTTCATACACAATTTGACTGATCTGAAAGCGTTTAAGTATTAGTTACGGCAGTTATGGGATATTAATCATTGTATTGGCAAATTAAATTGTCCAATTAGTACATCATACATTTCCTCTCCAGCATATAAAAATATTTGCCAAGTACTTTTTTCTAAAATAAATAACGAATGACTGTACAAGAGTTTTGGAGAGCTTTTGAAATTTGAGTTTTTGGAATTTGTCAATACAAGGATTAATATCCCATAACTAATACAGTACTTAAACGCTTTCAGGTAAGTCTAATTGTGTATGAACCCTGCAACATTATACACACTACATATATGTGAGCAATATTATACATTCCCAGACATTTAATACACTCTTAGTTCAGGAATGCACCTGTTCATTTAATGACGCAAATAACATAAAAGTGGTGGTGGGGGTGGAGGTGTAGGTGGAGGAGGGAGGATGAAGGAGGCGATGTGGAGGCGGTGGAGGGGGCGGGGGGGTTTGATGGAGATAGTGTGGAGGATAGGAGAAGGGTAGTTACCTAACAGTACCTATGGGGGAGTGAGGTCTAGCTCTATATGACCCGCCTACCAGTGTTGTTGTACTTGTTTTACCTTAACTATTCTGACGTCTGAGTTGTTTGTCGAATCTGGGCTAAAAGTTGTGGGTTGAGGTGGCTTCTACAACTTCTTCTATTAGTGCATTCCACTTGTTGACCACTAGTAAAGGAACGGGGTTGTGAGATTTTTTTCTACGCCTACCTCCCTTATGAGGTGGACTACAAGTTTAAAGGCTGCTCACGGCAGTTAAGCATGAGTCCAATAGAAAAAGGAGAAGCGGGAGCAAACCGCCAGGCCTCCACCACCAGGGGTGAAAACCTGTCCACAATAGGCCGCTGGCTCCTCCTAGTTAAACAGGACGTTAAAACTAATAAAGGGTAACCGACGGCTTCTCACAATCAAATATTTATATTTGATGTGGCGCTATGAATTGGAATTCGAATTCCCAAGAACAGCCGTCATATCAAGATCACATCAACATTTAAACTTAATGTGCAGAAATATGGTGGAACAATATGGTTGAAGGGTTGACATCAAAGACCGTTTTCTATAACATAACAATTTATTAATAACAAGAGACTAACTACTACATTACCGAGTTTACGTTACGTTAATGTCAATCCAGTGGCACGATAACAAACAGCTAAATAGCAACCCTTGCTGTGAGGCTGCATACTGAACTAACCTGAACACAGGTGTGCCCACTGATGACGCAATATTGCAAATCAAAGAAAAATATCACAGACTAAGTTACACCACAGCGAATGGTTACGTTATTGTACATCAAGTGGCATTTGCAACACAGCTATTCAACAGCCCCTCGAGAAGTGACAGCAGGCTCCATCTTGCTGACACTTCGGGCTGACAACATGAACTAACTGAACAAATGAAGGATATCCACTGAAGACACAAGCATGCAATCAATAGTGTCTCGGTTTCCCTGACAGCTACTATAATCACAAGCTTAGGGGTCCTCCCGCCCCCCAGGAGAGACCCACGTAACTAGGCGGGTAGTCCAACAGTGATCCCCCCCCTATCACAACCCAGTGTGAACACTCTTTGTAACTCCTTACAAGAAGTTGCCCTGTTGTAAACAGTAACAAAGACAGGCAAGGCGGGATTCTGGGACACAGCTCCACAAATCCCTAGATTACTCTACTCTCGTCACCAGACGACAACCAAAAGAAATTACCTTAAGTGATTAATTACGTTAATTGACTGATCGCAGCAGTCAGCAACAAAGTACTACGGTAATCACAAACAATTGTCTCCCACTAAACAACATCATATGATACTCTACGTTAATCATTAACACTTGTCTCTCTCTCTTGTTAACAATAACTCAAACTTATATTACATCACACTTGACTCCTTGCAAGTATTCAGTGAGTAATTCTCAATTAAGGTCAAACGGACCACTAATTACATCCCCATTGAGTTACGTTAACTAAGCCTACCCTAACTTGGTAGCTTCTCAACAGTCTGTGTCAAAAAAAAATTACTAGTGAGTGTTAATTACCCTAATTAATGCTGAACAATTAATTAACTGTCACCAGGACCGATAATTAATCATCCATAAATACGTCTCACTCCGCACTGCTTAAGCAGGTCTCATCAACCACTGTGAATTCACGGGAAAGGAGTTAATTACCCTAATTAACAAGATGTACCACTAATCCACTGTCCTCAGACAGAATATGATTAATACAACGATTTATGCTAGCTCCATGACCTCGCTTTACCGAGTCATTGGAGCTCTCCAATGTTAATTACTCCACTAATTAACCTGAGCCACTAATTGCTATACCCCAGAAAGGTAATTAGTCTCGAGCAAATTACGTTAACACAAATACTGACAGCCTCTGACAGATCCTCTCCCACTACGTGAATTCATGATGAGAAGGCTAATTACATAATTAGCTAGAGTGGTCAATTAGTTGTCACACGGACAATTAATTGCTCCCGAGACGTATCTCACTCAAGCTCAACGCTGTTCTCTCTCATAACAGCCCTCACTCACTCCACAATAAGTGTGCACCCCTTATCCAGTTAATTCCCCAATTATTAACTCACTGAATCCTTAAGTCCTCAACACAACTTAAAGAAACAAAGTAACCCCAGTGTTACATAGGTCACACTACAATGGCATGCAACAACACAAATGTACTGCCCATATATGGTTGCGGCTACTGCAACTCGTTAATTACTGTGCCCACACAATAATGACACGGTTGTGCAACACACAAGAGTATACCAATATTACTGCCCCCCTTTTCTTGCACCCGTTGCAAAGGACTACTGTGAACACACACTTACCTCAGCAAGGCAATTAACCCATCAATTGCCTGCTCTCATTAAGTACTGTGAATTCCCCTGAATAATCCTAGAGGTCCCTTAAACCCTCAACACAGTTCCTAGGGCAATAATATCGTATAAACTGATAACAATACTGCACAAACCTGCAACATAATGATGCCATCAGCATACCCCACATGCTAATGACATCATTAGGCAATCAGTCAGCAATCACATCTACTGACTCACCACACAACACAGTACATAAACATGCAAATGAACACATAGAAATGGCATTCACATAATCAATGAAAATTATATCATCAGGTAAATGTAACTAACTACACAGACCTCAGGGGTACCCACTGACATCCCTACCACCTGGCCTGCCTACCTCTAATGATTATAATTTTACGGTACTCTATGGCATTAATCCAGTCTGAACGATTATATAGAATCGACAGGCTGGACCACTTATATGGTAAATCTCTACAGTGACCGGTTACATACTCGAGTCAGTCTACATATATATACATTATGATACTACAGTGTTGTCCCGTGTATAACATCTATCTCCAGGTACCGCTCTACCAATCACCTGGACGTGCCACTGACAGCTGTCACTCAGCTGCTACCCTCACTGTAACACTTTTTATTGTACTCACAGCTCTGGATATTCACCACAATCCTTTTCCTGGTCACTACCTCTCTGGCTGTAAACACCTAGCTTGCTCCTCATGCGTCGACAAGATATGACCCTAGGCTGTCCCGGGAAAGTGGCCAAGGCATGTGGCCACCGCGTGGCCCACAGCGCCCCTCCCGAGCCGTGAGGGGGGGGGGGTGGTGGTAGCCGGCGCACGGGCTGGCGGGTGGGTAGCCGGCGCACGGGCCGAGCCGGGCCGGGCGGAGCGGCTGGGTGGTCTGGGGTGGCCACGGGTAGCGCATGACGTCATAGCACCCCACCCGGCTGAGCTGGTGCGCGGGGCGGGGTGGGAGTTTGGCCGCGCGGGTGGCCTGGGGTGGCTGTAATGGTATATGCACACCATAGCCCCTTCCCCCCTTTCCCCTTTCTCTTCTCCTTCCTCTTCCCCTTCCCTTCTCTCGCTTGCCTACCCTCCCTTGGGTCATTTTTCAGTTGTCACAGAGGTGGAGTGGAACACTAGGCACCTGAGACGTAGTGTTCTTCGATTTTGATGTAATTTTTTTAATTTTTTTTTAATGACATTGATTTTTTTTAATGTTTCTGTGTGATGTGTTTGATCTTTATTCCAGGTGGAATACTGGGATAGCTGAAGGCTATCAGCTGATTTTAGCTAGTTAGTAATTGTTAGGTTTGGATTCTCCAGTTATTTGTTACTATATCAAGACAGGTATAGGATGTTTTGTCTTCCAGGTAGTTGGAAGGGTGCGGGGCTGCACCCAAGTGGACAGCCAGGATTATAGGGACGGTCTCTGTCCTTATGTTTTATGTATTATTACTGTGTTTGTTATGTATGTATACATGCTGGGACACACCTTTTAGGGGTGCCATTTTTTGTTTTGGAGGATTGTATGGAATTAGCTAGGATTAGATAAGTATTTCTGTTGTTTTGAGGCATTGGGTCATTTATTGTTGAGTTAAATGTTGTTTTTAAAGTTAATGATTATGATAGGACAGGGTTCTGGATAAGAATTTTGTGCCTTAAACTTCTTTACACACAAATTTCTTAATTTCCGAAGAGGGGGAGTTGTAATGGTATATGCACACCATAGCCCCTTCCCCTTTGCTCTTTCCCCTTTCTCTTCTCCTTCCTCTTCCCCTTCCCTTCTCTCGCTTGCCTACCCTCCCTTGGGTCATTTGTCTTTTGTCACGGGGGGTCATAAACAGCTTGAAGCCACTTGCTCCCCTCTCTCTCCGGTCCTCCGGGCCAGTGACGAATTTGGGTATATTACCCCAGGGCTAATAAACTTGGGATCTCAAGTTACACGTGGGTGCCCAGCCAGGAAAGTCGTTGGTGTCTTCCCAGTTTTTGGAGTTTTCTGTCAAGAGGAATTGACCCTTATGGTCAAGCCTGATCCGGATTGGTTAAAGACATGTAGGCCTGGGGAGGCGGGGCCTCACAGGGTAGTGCCTGTCCATGCCATTGGCCCGGTTTCTAGAGCACCTAGTCATGGTAAAATCCATTGGCCATAGGCTTGGGATAGGCGGAGTTAATGTGGGCCTAGGAACTATGGGTTGGAGCCTGTTCCACTGGTGAGCGTTTTCAATAAAGAAAAGTTTAGTGTGTCTGGGGACCTCGGCTGAGGTACATACAGGTCAACTGACCTGTGGGCAGCCAATCAACATCCTTTGGCAAGCTGCAGTATTGAAGGTATAGTGCACTTGAGTTGTAACACTGGTATTACAGACCGTGCCTCATAGGAGATTTTAATTTTTATTAGAGTAGGTTATGTTTCAATTTTGATTTAAATATGCTGATTCCAATAAATAAAAAATATTAACGTAATTTTTTGTTTAGTTATCTGTTCCCTTTGATTAATGACTGTGTTATTCATTCTTGTGATTCTCATTTGCTGTGCTAGAAATTCCCCTGTGTTCTCCATCTTATGAATAGTAAAGTCGCTCTAGAATCTCCCGTTCAGTTCCTTAAGACTACAGGTTTAATCCATTAAGAGTCATTTCCTTTGAGTTCCCTGATTATTGAGACCCTTCCTTCCTAGGGTCTCAATAATTTTAGACACATTCATTTATGTTTGGAAGGTGGTGGCAGTTTTAAAGTTTTTATTTTATAATTACCAATAAATTAATAACCCCTATCCTTGTTATGTCCTCCTCATTTAGTATTCAGTTTATATTCGTGGCCGTCCAGTGAGGGGTCATACTGGACTGTAACAGAGTTAAGCTGGGGTATTGAGCGAAGAGAGAGCCGTTCACAGAGTACAGAGAAGGGTTACAATTAAAAGGTTCAGGGAGATAACAAAAGGGACATTGAGGGTTATTACATGGCCCCCCCGAGACGCTGGCCAAGGTGGGCGGCGTGGGTGGCCGCGGGCGGCCTGGGGTGGCCGCGGGCAGCCTGGGGTTGCCGCAGACATGGGTGCCTTGGGCTGGCAGGCTGCCGCCCACAGGAGTACACACGCGGATGGGGAATCACTAACAACCCCATCAAACCAGAGCCTGCCTTGCTCTACACTGGGGTGACAATGGCCAGCGGCGTCCCCACACTGATGCAGCCTGGCAGAATACCAAAAATCCAACAGGGGCCTGTAATATCACACTTACTTACACTGCCCAACACCAATTGTCCATTGCCACTAGACAGGATGCTCAGACCCAAGGGATGAGGGATCAGTCTGATACACCATGAGGCTCTGCCATCTGCCTCATGGGTTAACACTGCAACTGTCTCTTAGTTTGTCACATCGGCCCCAATTTCAGGCAAATTTGGGCCTAGACACAACCCCTGATGGCAGGAGTGCCATATTCGATGAGTAATTTGGACGACAGAAGCGATTAACGTGGGGTGGAGGTGGCCGGCCTGTCACCTCCACCAGACACTTCTTCCTCCGTTTACCGCCCAATTCAAACTGACTCTATGGCGGGCAGGGAAACTCAAATGCCCATACCTCCTCCCTTACTTTGTCTTGACCAATCAGCCCAAAGCCGGCACGGATCCCTCGTGCCGCTCCCAATCACAGCTCTTCGTGCCAAAACTCGGCTTGGAGCACACATTCATGCTCCAATCACATGCCTCCGGCATCCTGTGACGTCACAAGGAGGGGAAGGCCTAAAGACAATGGCGTACTGTCTCACATGGTGGGGGGGGGGAGGCAACGTTCACCCCACTCTCCCCCCCACCTCTAACGGTTTTAGTCAAGTATCCTCCTCATCCTATTTCACAGAAACAGGAAAATTTCTGTAATTTTCTCTACAGAGCAATCACAGACTTCTAACTACTCACAAATGATAGACCATAACATAAGCTTTCATTCAACACCCAACAAGTATATGTTAGTTTGACAGCTTCAGTTTCTAGAGCGTCTAGCCTAATCTAGAAACTAAGGAAAACTAGCTGAGGGAATCTAGATTCCCTCACACAACCTCCCACTAAAGAATATATTTTCCTGCAAGGAAAATACATTCAAAACACCAGCTAGTTTTTCTGCACACACCTGCCCAACAGGTGTACTAGCTAAACAAGTGGTGGAGTGTGGAACTCTGTTTCCTATACATCGCTGGCCTGAGGGTCTCTGTGCACTACCACTGGATCACCCTGGGTGGTGCTGCCCGACCTTGGAGTGGCAACATGTTTGGCTCCAGCTCTGGTCATGGCCGGTTTAACACCTTGCAACCATTCCCATCACTGAGCCTCCCATTTCCATCCTCGGTCTGTGTCATACTGGACACATGTGCAACACAGTGGTGTGGCCTTACCGGTGAAGCACTTCTACACTCCCCTCAGCCTACAAAGGACTTATTGTCAGTTCTCCACCTGACATAGCAACAAGTTGACAGGATCACTCTCACTGTCCAACTGCCCAACACCAGCTGGTCTTGCTCTACCGAATGAACTATCTGGGAGAAAACCCTCTTCTACAAGTACCTACGCTCCCCTACTGAGCTTGGGGTCCCTCCCTTGCTTCTCCTAGGTATCGCTACTCTAACAAAGATTCAAGCGAAACTTTTGACATCTGTCAAACTCTCTTGTCTATTTCTCCCCTGGACCTAACTTGGAATGTGATCAGCATTCCCTCTGCAGATCTACTATAACCCTTTACCAAGGCAATCCTTAAAGAACAAAATCATTATGCTGCTGGGGATCTGAACCATGGAAAATCACCAGCCCAAAATGACCCTTGCCATCTTGCATTGGCAGCCTTTCTTCAAAAGGCGATCGATGTATGCATCCATCGAATCGTCTTTCTCAGAACTGCCAAGCTAGGCATCTTTACCTTCATACCTTGTCACCGGGTTAAGTGCACTAGGGTGGGTTTGGCTTCCCTTCCCTGTGTGAGATTGCCTCCTTGCAATCTGCACTTGAGGCAGCTCTGACTTGCTGCGCTCTCACCATCAGGCTCGAACTCGGCCTTGCTGTCACCTCTGCAAACGGGAGCCTCTGCTCAACCTCTCTAGTGACTACCATGAATTCTTCCTGGGGTTGTACAGTCCCCACTCTGGCAAGAAATTCCATCACCTGTCTAACTACAGATGAATTACTCCCTTTTCTAGAGAAGTCTACTCGGATCCTACGCTGGTGACGCGACCTCCCACTAAGATCCATCTGTGTAATAACGACTACACTCCTATGACACCCTTGACAACTACAGTGTCGTCCAATACGACCTCTCACTCTTGAGGTCACTTCAAGAAGCTTCTTCTACCCTCAGGTAGGTGGCGTCTTGCACCTCAGGCAGATCCTGAGTGCACCTTTGCAACCACTGTTGCACGCTGGCTTGGTGTCCACGACACCTGCTGCTGAGCTGACACCCCTCACCATGAGTGTGTCAATGTCCACTAGCTAGCAGCCTCAAAAGCCAGACAGATTTCCCCATATCTACCATGAAATACCTCTTTTCATACAATGTGTGTGGTGTGTGTGTACCTAAGTGTGACAACCGTGCACAAAACATACCTCCAACCATACTGTTCCACAATATTCTGCAACGATATCTTATGTTACTTTAAAAATCAATAAGACTGCAGATCATGGGCTCGAACCCAAGTTGCATAGCCCCACGTTGGGCGCCAGTTGTGAGATTTTTTTCTACGCCTACCTCCCTTAGGAGGAGGACTACAAGTTTAAAGTCTGCTCACGGCAGTTAAGCATGAGTCCAATAGAAAAAGGAGAAGCGGGAGCAAACCGCCAGGCCTCCACCACTAGGGGTGAAAACCTGTCCACATAGGCCGCTGGCTCCTCCTAGTTAAACAGGACGTTAAAACTAATAAAGGGTAACCGACGGCTTCTCACAATCAAATATTTATATTTGATGTGGCGCTATGAATTGGAATTCGAATTCCCAAGAACAGCCGTCATATCAAGATCACATCAACATTTAAACTTAATGTGCAGAAATATGGTGGAACAATATGGTTGAAGGGTTGACATCAAAGACCGTTTTCTATAACATAACAATTTATTAATAACAATAAATATTAATAACTACTACATTACCGAGTTTACATTACGTTAATGTCCATCCAGTGGCACGATAACAAACAGCTAAATATCAACCCTTGCTGTGAGGCTGCATACTGAACTAACCTGAACACAGGTGTGCCCACTGATGACGCAATATTGCAAATCAAAGAAAAATATCACAGACTAAGTTACACCACAGCGAATGGTTACGTTATTGTACATCAAGTGGCATTTGCAACACAGCTATTCAACAGCCCCTCGAGAAGTGACAGCAGGCTCCATCTTGCTGACACTTCAGGCTGACAACATGAACTAACTGAACAAATGAAGGATATCCACTGAAGACACAAGCATGCAATCAATAGTGTCTCGGTTTCCCTGACAGCTACTATAATCACAAGCTTAGGGGTCCTCCCGCCCCCCAGGAGAGACCCACGTAACTAGGCGGGTAGTCCAACAGTGATCCCCCCTATCACAACCCAGTGTGAACACTCTTTGTAACTCCTTACAAGAAGTTGCCCTGTTGTAAACAGTAACAAAGACAGGCAAGGCGGGATTCTGGGACACAGCTCCACAAATCCCTAGATTACTCTACTCTCGTCACCAGACGACAACCAAAAGAAATTACCTTAAGTGATTAATTACGTTAATTGACTGATCGCAGCAGTCAGCAACAAAGTACTACGGTAATCACAAACAATTGTCTCCCACTAAACAACATCATATGATACTCTACGTTAATCATTAACACTTGTCTCTCTCTCTTGTTAACAATAACTCAAACTTATATTACATCACACTTGACTCCTTGCAAGTATTCAGTGAGTAATTCTCAATTAAGGTCAAACGGACCACTAATTACATCCCCATTGAGTTACGTTAACTAAGCCTACCCTAACTTGGTAGCTTCTCAACAGTCTGTGTCAAAAAAAAATTACTAGTGAGTGTTAATTACCCTAATTAATGCTGAGCAATTAATTAACTGTCACCAGGACCGATAATTAATCATCCATAAATACGTCTCACTCCGCACTGCTTAAGCAGGTCTCATCAACCACTGTGAATTCACGGGAAAGGAGTTAATTACCCTAATTAACAAGATGTGCCACTAATCCACTGTCCTCAGACAGGATATGATTAATACAACGATTTATGCTAGCTCCATGACCTCGCTTTACCGAGTCATCGGAGCTCTCCAATGTTAATTACTCCACTAATTAACCTGAGCCACTAATTGCTATACCCCTGAAAGGTAATTAGTCTCGAGCAAATTACGTTAACACAAATACTGACAGCCTCTGACAGATCCTCTCCCACTACGTGAATTCATGATGAGAAGGCTAATTACATAATTAGCTAGAGTGGTCAATTAGTTGTCACATGGACAATTAATTGCTCCTGAGACGTATCTCACTCAAGCTCAACGCTGTTCTCTCTCATAACAGCCCTCACTCACTCCACAATAAGTGTGCATCCCTTATCCAGTTAATTCCCCAATTATTAACTCACTGAATCCTTAAGTCCTCAACACAACTTAAAGAAACAAAGTAACCCCAGTGTTACATAGGTCACACTACAATGGCATGCAACAACACAAATGCACTGCCCATATATGGTTGCGGCTACTGCAACTCGTTAATTACTGTGCCCACACAATAATGACACACGGTTGTGCAACACACAAGAGTATAGTAATATTACTGCCCCCCCCTTTTCTTGCACCTGTTGCAAAGGACTACTGTGAACACACACTTACCTCAGCAAGGCAATTAACCCATCAATTGCCTGCTCTCATTAAGTACTGTGAATTCCCCTGAATAATCCTAGAGGTCCCTTAAACCCTCAACACAGTTCCTAGGGCAATAATATCGTATAAACTGATAACAATACTGCACAAACCTGCAACATAATGATGCCGTCAGCATACCCGACATGCTAATGACATCATTAGGCAATCAGTCAGCAATCACATCTACTGACTCACCACACAACACAGTACATAAACATGCAAATGAACACATAGAAATGGCATTCACATAATCAATGAAAATTATATCATCAGGTAAATGTAACTAACTACACAGACCTCAGGGGTACCCACTGACATCCCTGCCACCTGGCCTGCCTACCTCTAATGATTATAATATTACGGTACTCTATGGCATTAATCCAGTCTGAACGATTATATAGAATCGACAGGCTGGATCACTTATATGGTAAATCTCTACACTGACCGGTTACATACTCGAGTCAGTCTACATATATATATATATTATGATACTACAGTGTTGTCCCGTGTATAACATCTATCTCCAGGTACCGCTCTACCAATCACCTGGACGTGCCACTGACAGCTGTCACTCAGCTGCTACCCTCACTGTAACACTTTTTATTGTACTCACGGCTCTGGATATTCACCACAATCCTTATCCTGGTCACTACCTCTCTGGCTGTAAACACCTAGCTCGCTCCTCATGCGTTGACAAGATGTGGCCCTAGGCTGTCCCGGGAAAGTGGCCAAGGTATGTGGCCACCGCGTGGCCCACAGCGCCCCTCCCGAGCTGAGAGGGGGGGTAGGGTGGTGGTAGCCGGCGTGCGGGCTGTCGGGTGGGTAGCCGGCGCACGAGCCGAGCCGGGCCGAGTGGCCGGGCCGAGCGGCTGGGTGGCTTGGGGTTGCTACGGGTAGCGCATGACGTCATAGCACCCCACCCGGCTGAGCTGGTGCGCGGAGTGGGGTTGGGGTTTGGCCGCGTGGGTGGCCTGGGGTGGCCCCCCCTGGGCAGCTGGCCAAGGTGGGCGGCGCGAGTGGCCGCGGGCAGCCTGGGGTGGCCGCGGACATGGGTGCCTCGGGCTGGCAGGCTGCCGCCCACAGGAGTACACACGCGGATGGGGAATCACTAATAACCCCATCAAACCAGAGCCTGCCTTGCTCTACACTGGGGTGACAATGGCCGGCGGCGTCCCCACACTGACGCAGCCTGGCGGAATACCAAAAATCCAACAGGGGCCAGTAATATCACACTTACTTACACTGCCCAACACCAATTGTCCATTGCCACTAGACAGGATGCTCAGACCCGAGGGATGAGGGATCAGTCTGATACACCATGAGGCTCTGCCATCTGCCTCATGGGTTAACACTGCAACTGTCTCTTAGTTTGTCACATCGGCCCCAATTTCACACAAATTTGGGCCTAGACACAACCCCTGATGGCAGGAGTGCCATATTCGATGAGTAATTTGGTCGACAGAAGCGATTAACGTGGGGTGGAGGTGGCCGGCCTGTCACCTCCACCAGGCACTTCTTCCTCCGTTTGCCGCCCAATTCAAACTGACTCTATGGCGGGCAGGGAAACTCAAATGCCCATACCTCCTCCCTTACTTTGTCTTGACCAATCAGCCCAAAGCCGGCACGGATCCCTCGTTCCGCTCCCAATCACAGCTCTTCGCGCCAAAACTCGGCTTGGAGCACACATGCCTGCTCCAATCACATGCCTCCGGCATCCTGTGACGTCACAAGGAGGGGAAGGCCTAAAGACAATGGCCTACTGTCTCACATGGTGGTGGGGGGGAAAGCAACGTTCACCCCACTTTCCCCCCCACCTCTAACGGTTTTAGTCAAGTATCATCCTCATCCTATTTCACAGAAACAGGAAAATGTTTGTAATTCTCTTTACAGAGCAATCACAGACTTCTAACTACTCACAAATGATAGACCATAACATAAGCTTTCATTCAACGTCCAACAAGTATATGTTAGTTTGAAAGCTTCAGTTTCTAGAGCGACTAGCCTAATCTAGAAACTAGGAAAACTAGCTGAGGGAATCTAGATTCCCTCACAGGGGTTTTCCTCACTTTCCTTCAGCACCTGTATTGGTAGTGAGGAATTTGGTGAGGAAGAGAACGGTGGGGAGGTACTGAGGTAGAGAGAACGGTAGGGAGTAAATGAGGTAGAGAGAACGGTAGGGAGGGCTGAGGTAGAGAGAACAGTAGGGAGGTACTGAGGTAGAGAGAAAAGTAGGGAGGGGCTCAGGCAGAGAGAATGGTAGGGTGGGCTAAGGTAGAGAAAACGGTAGGGAAGGGCTGAGGTAGAGAGAATGGTAGGGAGGTACTGAGGTAGAGAGAAAAGTAGGGAGGGGCTGAGGTAGAGAGAATGGTAGGGTGGGCTGAGGTAGAGAGAACAGTAGGGAAGGGCTGGGGAAGAGAGAACTGTAGGGAGGAGCTGAGGTAGAGAGAACGGTAGGGAGGGCTGAGGTAGAGAGAACGGTAGGGAAGAGCTGAGGTAGTGAGAATAGTAGGGAGGGCTGAGGAAGAGAGAACTTTAGGGAGGGCTGGGAAGAGAGTACGGTAGGGAGGGCTGAGGTAGAGAGAACGGTAGGGAGGGGCTGAGGTAGAGAGAACGGTAGCGAAGGGCTGAGGTAGTGAGAATGGTAGGGAAGGGCTGAGGTAGTGAGAACGGTAGGGAGGGCTGAGGTAGTGAAAACAGTAGGGAGGGCTGAGGTAGAGAGAACGGTAGGGAGGAGCTGAGGTAGAGAGAACGGTAGGGAGGGCTGAGGTAGAGAGAACGGTAGGGAGGAGCTGAGGTAGAGAGAACGGTAGGGAGGGCTGAGGTAGAGAGAACGGTAGGGGAGGGGCTGAGGTAGAGAGAACAGTAGGGAAGGGCTGAGGTAGTGAGAACGGTAGGGAGGGGCTGAGGAAGTGAGAACGGTAGAGAGGGGCTGAGGAGGAGAGAACGGTAGGGAGGTACTGAGGTAGAGAGAATGGTAGGGAGGTACTGAGGTAGAGAGAACGGTAGAAAGAGGCTAAGGTAGAGAGAACGGAAGGGAGGGGCTGAGCTAGAGAGAACAGTAGGGAGGGCTGACGTAGAGAGAACGGTAGGAGGAGCTGAGGTAGAGAGAACGGTAGGGAGGGCTGAGGTAGAGAGAACGGTAGGGAGGAGCTGAGGTAGAGAGAACGGTAGGGAGGGGCTGAGGTAGAGAGAACAGTAGGGAAGGGCTGAGGTAGAGAGAACGGTAGGGAGGGGCTGAGGAGAGATCGGTAGGGAGGGGCTGAGGAAGAGAGAACGGTAGGGAGGTACTGAGGTAGAGAGAACGGTAGGGAGGTACTGAGGTAGAGGGAACGGTAGGGAGGGGCTAAGGTAGAGAGAACGGAAGGGAGGGGCTGAGCTAGAGAGAACAGTAGGGAGGGCTGACGTAGAGAGAACGGTAGGAGGAGCTGAGGTAGAGAGAACGGTAGGGAGGGCTGAGGTAGAGAGAACGGTAGGGAGGAGCTGAGGTAGAGAGAACGGTAGGGAGGGGCTAAGGTAGAGAGAACGGAAGGGAGGGGTTGAGCTAGAGAGAACAGTAGGGAGGGCTGACGTAGAGAGAACGGTAGGGAGGGCTGAGGTAGAGAGAACGATAGGGAAGGGCTGAGATAGTGAGAACGGTAGGGAGGGGCTAAGGTAGAGAGAACGGTAGGGAAAGGCTAAGGTAGAGAGAAAAGAAGGGAGGGGCTGAGGTAGAGAGAACAGTAGGGAGGTACTGAGGTAGAGAGAACGGTAGGGAGGTACTGAGGTAGAGAGAACGGTAGGGAGTGGCTGAGGTAGAGAGGACGGTAGGGAGGGGCTGAGGTAGAGAGAACGGTAGGGAGGTACTGAGGTAGAGAGAACGGTAGGGAGGGCTGAGGTAGAGAGAACAGTAGGGAGGTACTGAGGTAGAGAGAAAAGTAGGGAGGGGCTCAGGCAGAGAGAATGGTAGGGTGGGCTGAGGTAGAGAAAACGGTAGGGAAGGGCTGAGGTAGAGAGAATGGTAGGGAGGTACTGAGGTAGAGAGAAAAGTAGGGAGGGGCTGAGGTAGAGAGAATGGTAGGGTGGGCTGAGGTAGAGAGAACAGTAGGGAAGGGCTGGGGAAGAGAGATCTGTAGGGAGGAGCTGAGGTAGAGAGAACGGTAGGGAGGGCTGAGTTAGAGAGAACGGTAGGGAAGAGCTGAGGTAGTGAGAATAGTAGAGAGGGCTGAGGAAGAGAGAACTTTAGGGAGGGCTGGGGAATAGAGTACGGTAGGGAGGGCTGAGGTAGAGAGAACGGTAGGGAGGGGCTGAGGTAGAGAGAACGGTAGCGAAGGGCTGAGGTAGTGAGAACGGTAGGGAGGGGCTGAGGAAGTGAGAACGGTAGAGAGGGGCTGAGGAGGAGAGAACGGTAGGGAGGTACTGAGGTAGAGAGAACGGTAGGGAGGTACTGAGGTAGAGAGAACGGTAGGGAAAGGCTAAGGTAGAGAGAAAAGAAGGGAGGGGCTGAGGTAGAGAGAACAGTAGGGAGGTACTGAGGTAGAGAGAACGGTAGGGAGGTACTGAGGTAGAGAGAACGGTAGGGAGTGGCTGAGGTAGAGAGGACGGTAGGGAGGGGCTGAGGTAGAGAGAACGGTAGGGAGGTACTGAGGTAGAGAGAACGGTAGGGAGGGCTGAGGTAGAGAGAACAGTAGGGAGGTACTGAGGTAGAGAGAAAAGTAGGGAGGGGCTCAGGCAGAGAGAATGGTAGGGTGGGCTGAGGTAGAGAAAACGGTAGGGAAGGGCTGAGGTAGAGAGAATGGTAGGGAGGTACTGAGGTAGAGAGAAAAGTAGGGAGGGGCTGAGGTAGAGAGAATGGTAGGGTGGGCTGAGGTAGAGAGAACAGTAGGGAAGGGCTGGGGAAGAGAGATCTGTAGGGAGGAGCTGAGGTAGAGAGAACGGTAGGGAGGGCTGAGTTAGAGAGAACGGTAGGGAAGAGCTGAGGTAGTGAGAATAGTAGAGAGGGCTGAGGAAGAGAGAACTTTAGGGAGGGCTGGGGAATAGAGTACGGTAGGGAGGGCTGAGGTAGAGAGAACGGTAGGGAGGGGCTGAGGTAGAGAGAACGGTAGCGAAGGGCTGAGGTAGTGAGAATGGTAGGGAAGGGCTGAGGTAGTGAGAACGGTAGGGAGGGCTGAGGTAGTGAAAACAGTAGGGAGGGCTGAGGTAGAGAGAACGGTAGGGAGGAGCTGAGGTAGAGAGAACGGTAGGGAGGGCTGAGGTAGAGAGAACGGTAGGGGAGGGGCTGAGGTAGAGAGAACAGTAGGGAAGGGCTGAGGTAGTGAGAACGGTAGGGAGGGGCTGAGGAAGTGAGAACGGTAGAGAGGGGCTGAGGAGGAGAGAACGGTAGGGAGGTACTGAGGTAGAGAGAACGGTAGGGAGGTACTGAGGTAGAGAGAACGGTAGAAAGGGGCTAAGGTAGAGAGAACGGAAGGGAGGGGCTGAGCTAGAGAGAACAGTAGGGAGGGCTGACGTAGAGAGAACGGTAGGAGGAGCTGAGGTAGAGAGAACGGTAGGGAGGGCTGAGGTAGAGAGAACGGTAGGGAGGAGCTGAGGTAGAGAGAACGGTAGGGAGGGGCTGAGGTAGTGAGAACGGTAGGGAGGGCTGAGGTAGAGAGAACGGTAGGGAGGGGCTAAGGTAGAGAGAACGGAAGGGAGGGGCTGAGCTAGAGAGAACAGTAGGGAGGGCTGACGTAGAGAGAACGGTAGGGAGGGCTGAGGTAGTGAAAACAGTAGGGAGGGCTGAGGTAGTGAAAACAGTAGGGAGGGCTGAGGAAGAGAGAACGGTAGGGAGGAGCTGAGGTAGAGAGAAGGGTAGGGAGGGCTGAGGTAGAGAGAACGGTAGGGAGGAGGTGAGGTAGAGAGAACGGTAGGGAAGGGCTGAGGTAGTGAGAACGGTAGGGAGGGGCTAAGGTAGAGAGAACGGTAGGGAAAGGCTAAGGTAGAGAGAAAAGAAAGGAGGGGCTGAGGTAGAGAGAACAGTAGGGAGGTACTGAGGTAGAGAAAACGGTAGGGAGGTACTGAGGTAGAGAGAAAGGTAGGGAGTGGCTGAGGTAGAGAGAACGGAAGGGAGGGGCTGAGCTAGAGAGAACAGTAGGGAGGGCTGAGGTAGAGAGAACGGTAGGGAGGGCTGAGGTAGTGAAAACAGTAGGGAGGGCTGAGGTAGTGAAAACAGTAGGGAGGGCTGAGGAAGAGAGAACGGCAGGGAGGAGCTGAGGTAGAGAGAACGGTAGGGAGGGCTGAGGTAGAGAGCCCAGCAAACAATTTTAGGTTGCCACAACATATCTGGAAAGTATTTGAAAGTATTGGAAACGTTTGTTTTATCGTATCAGATACGATATTGTGTGTGGACTTAAATAGGTTTCCAAAACTTATAACCAAGACATATGTATCTAACACTAATTTGAGATGTTGTGGCAACTTTACACTCCTAACATGAGTCATTCATAATCCATTCATATACCAATATGAATCTCTTATGAAAGGTTTGAGCCAATAATCTGAACCCTTTTCACATCTTTGTGTTTAAAGTTAAATTTCTTGAAATTAAATTATATTTTATATTATATTATTTTTATTATATTTTATATTATATTATTTTTATTATATTTTATATTATATTATTATTTTCAATTTAAATATTAAAACCAATTTAAGGGTAATAAAAATCTAATAATTTATATTTCTTTTATTATTTACTAACAATTATAATTATTTACTAACGGAGAGAGGGGAGGCTGTACGGCGGAGAGTGGCGGCTGTGGCGGACAGTGGCGGCGGTGGCGGATAGTGGCGGCGGGCGGACAGTGGCGGCGGGCGGACAGTGGCGGCGGCGGGCGGACAGTGGCGGCGGCGGGCGGACAGTGGCGGCGGCGGGCGGACAGTGGCGGCGGCGGGCGGACAGTGGCGGCAGCGGGCGGACAGTGGTGGCGGCGGGCGGACAGTGGAGGCGGCGGGCGGACAGTGGTGGCGGCGGGCGGACAGTGGTGGCGGCGGGCGGACAGTGGTGGCGGTGGCAGACAGTGGTGGCGGTGGCAGACAGTGGTGGCGGTGGCGGACAGTGGTGGCGGTGGCGGATAGTGGCAGCGGGCGGACAGTGGCGGCGGGCAGACAGTGGCGGCGGTGGCGGATAGTGGCGGCGGGTGGACAGTGGCGTCGGGCGGACAGTGGCGGCGGTGGCGGATAGTGGCGGCGGGCGGACAGTGGCGGCGGTGGCGGATAGTGGCGGTGGGCGGACAGGGCGGCGGCGGGCGGACAGTGGCGGTGGCTGGTGGCGGGTGGCGGCTGGTGGTGGGTGGTGGCGGCTGGTGGTGGTGGGTGATGGGTGGTGGCGGCGGTGGTGGTGGGTGGTGGTGGCGGCGGCAGCTGGTGGTGGTGGGTGGTGGTGGTGGGTGGTGGCGGCGGGTGGCGGTGGTGGGTGGCGGTGGCTGGTGGCGGTGGCTGGTGGTGGGTGGTGTCGGCGGGTGGTGAGTGGCGGTGGTGGGTGGCGGTGGGTGGTGGCGGTGGCTGGTGGTGGGTGGTGTTGGCGGGTGGTGAGTGGCGGTGGTGGGTGGCGGTGGGTGGTGGCGGGTGGCGGCTGGTGGCGGGTGGCGGCTGGTGGTGGGTGGTGGCGGGTGGCGGCTGGTGGTGGGAGGTGGCGGGTGGCGGCTGGTGGTGGGTGGCGGCTGGTGATGGGTGGCGGGTGGCGGCTGGTGGTGGGTGGCGGGTGGCGGCGGGTGGCGGCTGGTGGTGGGTGGTGGCAGGTGGCGGCTGGTGGTGGCTGGTGGCGGGTGGCGGCTGGTGGTGGGTGGTGGCGGCGGGTGGTGAGTGGCGGTGGTGGGTGGCGGTGGGTGGTGGCGGGTGGCGGCGGGTGGCGGGTGGTGGCGGGTGGCGGCTGGTGGTGGGTGGTGGCGGGTGGTGGTGGGTGGCGGCTGGTGATGGGTGGCGGGTGGCGGCGGGTGGCGGCTGGTGGTGGGTGGCGGGTGGCGGCGGGTGGTGGCAGGTGGCGGCTGGTGGTGGGTGGTGGCGGGTGGCGGCGGTGATGGGTGGTGGCGGCGGTGGTGGTGGGTGATGGGTGGTGGCGGCGGTGGTGGTGGGTGGTGGTGGCGGCGGCAGCTGGTGGTGGTGGGTGGTGGTGGTGGGTGGTGGCGGCGGGTGGCGGTGGTGGGTGGCGGTGGCTGGTGGCGGTGGCTGGTGGTGGGTGGTGTCGGCGGGTGGTGAGTGGCGGTGGTGGGTGGCGGTGGGTGGTGGCGGGTGGCGGCTGGTGGCGGGTGGCGGCTGGTGGTGGGTGGTGGCGGGTGGCGGCTGGTGGTGGGAGGTGGCGGGTGGCGGCTGGTGGTGGGTGGCGGCTGGTGATGGGTGGCGGGTGGCGGCTGGTGGTGGGTGGCGGGTGGCGGCGGGTGGCGGCTGGTGGTGGGTGGTTGCAGGTGGCGGCTGGTGGTGGCTGGTGGCGGGTGGCGGCTGGTGGTGGGTGGTGGCGGCGGGTGGTGAGTGGCGGTGGTGGGTGGCGGTGGGTGGTGGCGGGTGGCGGCGGGTGGCGGGTGGTGGCGGGTGGCGGCTGGTGGTGGGTGGTGGCGGGTGGTGGTGGGTGGCGGCTGGTGATGGGTGGCGGGTGGCGGCGGGTGGCGGCTGGTGGTGGGTGGCGGGTGGCGGCGGGTGGTGGCAGGTGGCGGCTGGTGGTGGCTGGTGGCGGGTGGCGGCTGGTGGTGGGTGGTGGCGGCGGGTGGTGAGTGGCGGTGGTGGGTGGCGGTGGCTGGTGGCGGGTGGCGGCTGGTGGCGGGTGGTGGCGGGTGGCGGCGGGTGGCGGGTGGCGGCTGGTGGTGGGTGGTGGCAGGTGGCGGCTGGTGGTGGGTGGTGGCGGGTGGCGGCTGGTGGTGGGTGGCGGCTGGTGGTGGGTGGTGGGTGGTGGCGGGTGACGGCTGGTGGTGGGCGGCGGGTGGCGGCTGGTGGTGGGTGGCGGCGGGTGGCGGCTGGTGGTGGGTGGCGGCGGGTGGCGGCTGGTGGTGGGTGGCGGGTGGCGGCTGGTGGTGGGTGGTGGCAGGTGGCGGCTGGTGGTGGGTGGTGGCAGGTGGCGGCTGGTGGTGGGTGGTGGCGCGTGGTGGGTGGTGGGTGGTGGCGGGTGGCGGCTGGTGGTGGGCGGCGGGTGGCGGCGGGTGGCGGCTGGTGGCGGCCAGCTGGGACACACCCTTCACCATTGAAGGTCTGAGCACAACTAACCATATATCTCTCTCACCCACCAGCCCAGTGTTGCCAGCTCGCGCTCTCAAAATGTTTCCTTCAAAGATTGTATATTATCTTTGAACAACAAGTTTGATTATCAAGGAAATAATGCATATATTATTGTCACATTAATACTGTGCAATATCTTATTACATTCCTGCTAAATAATTATAATTTGAAACAGGACAAAAAATCCAACATATATATAAAAACCAACATTAGAGATAACGAGGCCTAGGCCTCGCCTATGACCACACATCCTGCCTCCCTGGCCTGCTACTCTCTCACACCTCACACTCTTAACTCTCTCATAATCACTCTCACTCTCTTACTCTGTCACTCTTACTCTCTGTCACTCTTACTCTCTGTCACTCTTACTCTCTGTCACTCTTACTCTCTGTCACTCTTACTCTCTGTCACTCTTACTCTGTCACTCTTACTCTCTGTCACTCTTACTCTCTGTCACTCTTACTCTCTGTCACTCTTACTCTCTGTCACTCTTACTCTCTGTCACTCTTATTCACTGTCACTCTTACTCTCTGTCACTCTTACTCTTTGTCACTCTTACTCTCTGTCACTCTTACTCTCTGTCACTCTTACTCTCTGTCACTCTTACTCTCTGTCACTCTTACTCTCTGTCACTCTTACTCTCTGTCACTCTTACTCTCTGTCACTCTTACTCTCTGTCACTCTTACTCTGTCACTCTTACTCTCTGTCACTCTTACTCTCTGTCACTCTTACTCTCTGTCACTCTTACTCTCTGTCACTCTTACTCTCTGTCACTCTTACTCTCTGTCACTCTTACTCTCTGTCACTCTTACTCTGTCACTCTTACTCTCTGTCACTCTTACTCTCTGTCACTCTTACTCTCTGTCACTCTTACTGTCACTCTTACACTGTCACTCTTACACTCTGTCACTCTTACTCTCTGTCACTCTTACTCTGTCACTCTTACTCTCTGTCACTCTTACTCTCTGTCACTCTTACTCTCTGTCACTCTTACTCTGTCACTCTTACTCTCTGTCACTCTTACTCTCTGTCACTCTTACTCTCTGTCACTCTTACTCTCTGTCACTCTTACTCTGTCACTCTTACTCTCTGTCACTCTTACTCTCTGTCACTCTTACTCTCTGTCACTCTTACTCTGTCACTCTTACTCTGTCACTCTTACACTCTGTCACTCTTACTCTCTGTCACTCTTACTCTCTGTCACTCTTACTCTCTGTCACTCTTACTCTCTGTCACTCTTACTCTCTGTCACTCTTACTCTCTGTCACTCTTACTCTCTGTCACTCTTACTCTCTGTCACTCTTACTCTCTGTCACTCTTACTCTGTCATTCTTACTCACTCTCAGTCACCCTTACCCATTCATACTCACTCTCTCACTCTTACTCTCATACTCTTACTCTCAATTACTCTTACTCTCAATCACTCTTACTCCCAATCACTCCTACTCCCAATCACTCCTACTCTCAATCACTCCTACATTCATTCTTACTCTTACTCACTCTTACTCTCAATCTCTCTTATTCTCATTCTTACTCCTACTCCCAATCACTCTTACTCCCAATCACTCTTACTCTCAATCACTCTTACTCCCAATCACTCTTACTCTCAATCACTCTTACTCTCAATCACTCTTACTCTCAATCACTCTTACTCTCATTCTTACTCTTACTCACTCTTACTCTCAAT
The DNA here is from genome assembly GCF_040958095.1 of Procambarus clarkii. NCBI lineage: Eukaryota > Metazoa > Arthropoda > Malacostraca > Decapoda > Cambaridae > Procambarus > Procambarus clarkii. Next base: position 33,273,332 of record NC_091185.1, read on the forward strand.
CACTCTTATTCTCATTCTTACTCCTACTCCCAATCACTCTTACTCCCAATCACTTACTCTCAATCACTCTTACTCCCAATCACTCTTACTCTCAATCACTCTTACTCTCAATCACTTTTACTCTCAATCACTCTTACTCTCAATCACTCTTACTCTCACTAACTCTCAATCACTCTTACTCTCACTCTAACTCTCAATCACTCTTACGCACTATTACTCACTCTTTCTCTCAGTCATCCTTACTCACTCTCATACTCACTCTTATTCTGTCACTCTTACTCTCTGTCACTCTTACTCTCTGTCACTCTTACTCTCTGTCACTCTTACTCTCTGTCACTCTTACTCTCTGTCACTCTTACTCTCTGTCACTCTTACTCTCTGTCACTCTTACTCTGTCACTCTTACTCTCTGTCACTCTTACTGTCTGTCACTCTTACTCTCTGTCACTCTTACTCTCTGTCACTCTTACTCTCTGTCACTCTTACTCTCTGTCACTCTTACTCTCTGTCACTCTTACTCTGTCACTCTTACTCTCTGTCACTCTTACTCTCTGTCACTCTTACTCTCTGTCACTCTTACTCTGTCACTCTTACACTGTCACTCTTACACTCTGTCACTCTTACTCTCTGTCACTCTTACTCTGTCACTCTTACTCTCTGTCACTCTTACTCTCTGTCACTCTTACTCTCTGTCACTCTTACTCTGTCACTCTTACTCTCTGTCACTCTTACTCTCTGTCACTCTTACTCTCTGTCACTCTTACTCTCTGTCACTCTTACTCTGTCACTCTTACTCTCTGTCACTCTTACTCTCTGTCACTCTTACTCTCTGTCACTCTTACTCTGTCACTCTTACTCTGTCACTCTTACACTCTGTCACTCTTACTCTCTGTCACTCTTACTCTCTGTCACTCTTACTCTCTGTCACTCTTACTCTCTGTCACTCTTACTCTCTGTCACTCTTACTCTGTCACTCTTACTCTCTGTCACTCTTACTCTCTGTCACTCTTACTCTCTGTTGCTCTTACTCTCTGTCACTCTTACTCTCTGTCACTCTTACTCTCTGTCACTCTTACTCTCTGTCACTCTTACTCTCTGTCACTCTTACTCTCTGTCACTCTTACTCTGTCACTCTTACTCTCTGTCACTCTTACTCTCTGTCACTCTTACTCTCTGTCACTCTTACTCTCTGTCACTCTTACTCTGTCACTCTTACTCTCTGTCACTCTTACTCTCTGTCACTCTTACTCTCTGTCACTCTTACTCTGTCACTCTTACTCTGTCACTCTTACACTCTGTCACTCTTACTCTCTGTCACTCTTACTCTCTGTCACTCTTACTCTCTGTCACTCTTACTCTCTGTCACTCTTACTCTCTGTCACTCTTACTCTCTGTCACTCTTACTCTGTCACTCTTACTCTCTGTCACTCTTACTCTCTGTCACTCTTACTCTCTGTCACTCTTACTCTCTGTCACTCTTACTCTGTCATTCTTACTCACTCTCAGTCACCCTTACCCACTCATACTCACTCTCTCACTCTTACTCTCATACTCTTACTCTCAATTACTCTTACTCTCAATCACTCTTACTCCCAATCACTCCTACTCCCAATCACTCCTACTCTCAATCACTCCTACATTCATTCTTACTCTTACTCTTACTCCCAATCACTCTTACTCTCAATCACTCTTATTCTCATTCTTACTCTTACTCTCACTCTTACTCCCAATCACTCTTACTCCCAATCACTCTTACTCTCAATCACTCTTACTCTCAATCACTCTTACTCTCAATCACTCTTACTCTCATTCTTACTCTTACTCACTCTTATTCTCAATCACTCTTATTCTCATTCTTACTCCTACTCCCAATCACTCTTACTCCCAATCACTCTTACTCTCAATCACTCTTACTCCCAATCACTCTTACTCTCAATCACTCTTACTCTCAATCACTCTTACTCTCAATCACTCTTACTCTCATTCTTACTCTTACTCACTCTTACTCTCAATCACTCTTATTCTCATTCTTACTCCTACTCCCAATCACTCCTACTCCCAATCACTCTTACTCTCAATCACTCTTACTCCCAATCACTCTTACTCTCAATCACTCTTACTCTCAATCACTTTTACTCTCAATCACTCTTACTCTCAATCACTCTTACTCTCGCTAACTCTCAATCACTCTTACTCTCACTCTAAC
>NC_091185.1:33283036-33338036 GCF_040958095.1 Procambarus clarkii
TACATAGGTCAAAAAGTTTTAAAAGTTTTAAAAGTTTTTTAAACCTCTCGTGTATCATGAGTGTGTTAAAGCTTCAGATGGTGCATTCAGATGATGAATATTACCTAGTTCCTTCATCTGGGAAGAATGAACACATATTGGTGCATTCGGATGATAAAAACTAACTACTGTAGTTTAATTGATCAACAGACTGTATATCATATGCAGACTGTATGTGGATCTGCGGGCCACTCCAAACAACAGCCTGGTGGACCAAGCTCCACCAGGGCTAAAGCACAAAGTGATATAGATGTGATAGAGAAACTAGGTCAAATGGAGGAGTAGGTCTGTATATTAAACAGCACCTGACGTGCACAGAGCTACTAAACTCAATGTGGTGGTAGAGTGGTGGGGGGGGGGGGGGAAACATTGCAGAAAAAAACAAAAATACAATTTGGTCAACAAAACAGCATTGTTTAAAATAGAAGACATGGGTTGACATTTTGGGGGTAAGGTAGGTTACATTGAGTTAATTAGTTAGTACTTAGTTTTTATCTTAAACTGGTTGGGAGAGGTACAGCGTTGCTGTGCTGGTGAAAGAACACCTAAAGGTAAATTAAATAATGATTGCGAATCCACAAGAAGTTGACATAATAGCGCTAGAGATCTGCAATCAGGATGATAAACTTTCCTTAAAGAATTTGACAAACACTTGCTGCTAGGACATGAAGTAAATGAAATGTATGTCAAGTTTTGTGAAATATATGATAAAAGCACAACAAAATTTGTACCAAAGGAGAGATGCAGAACTAGGAAAAGGGGTTTGTTCAACAGAAATTGCGAGAGGGCCTGAGACCCAAACACACACAAATGGAATCAATATATAGCAAGAGGCCAAACCCCCAAACATACAAGCGATGCAAAGATGCGAGAAACAGCAGCAGCATTAAGGAGAGGGACTTAAGGACCATAAATAAAGTGTGAAAATAAACTCGAGTAAATTTTTTTAACTACTCTCGACAGTGAAGAAAAACAAATATTCAGACGATTTGTGTTAGAATCATTAATCTTACACTTTCGGTCATATTCAACAACACAAATACATACACACACATTCCTGTTGCTGTAGCAAGTGAAGAATTACACACACAGATCACAATAACGTGATGCATCAAATGAACAAATCCACAAGGGCCGTGACGAGGATTCGAACCTGCGTCCGGGAGCATCCCAGACACTGCCTTAATCGACTGAGCTACAACAGGGTAAAAGGGTTGAAACCGAAGTTCTACTGAACTTACTGGATCCCATAGCCTCTCCGAGGCACAAACCAGGCTTTTACACAACCCCCCCCCTGCACCCGAGCTATGTCAACAGGCCGTTCTCCCTCTTCGCCCTTACATCATCACACACAGATCACAATAACGTGATGCATCAAATGAACAAATCCACAAGGGCCGTGATGAGGATTCAAACCTGTGTCTGGGAGCATCCCAGACACTGCCTTAATCGACTGAGCTACGACAGGGTAAAAGGGTTGAAACCAAACTTCTACTGAACTTCCTGGATCCTTTTACCCTGTTGTAGCTCAGTCGATTAAGTAAATGCCACTACTTTTGCAAAATTATTACGAGATCTATTATTCTATAGAATAATGCATATAAATGCATATATGCATATAAATACAAAACAAGTAAATGTAAATAATTTTACCTTGCACCTAGATCCACCAAGCCTGTATGGCGCGCGTTTCAGTACTTCGGAAATCTAGAACTATCTTGAATCTCTAATCTGCAATGAAACAATACATATTATTGCACTTACCAAAACATGGATGAATGTAGAAAATACAGAACTATTAGCTGAATATCAAATAAATGGATTTAATCTATTTCACACAGATAGATATATTAGATATTATATTATATTCCTTTCCTCCCTAGAATCTGGATGTAGCAGGTGCTCAATTGTCAAAAGTGAAAAATTTGGTTTATTTAACATACACGCCATAGACCGGCTTGGGAAAAAAAGTTCGTAAAACCCAGGGGCCATAGACCGGCTTGGGAAAAAAAGTTCGTAAAACCCAGGGGCCATAGACCGGCTTGGGAAAAAAAGTTCGTAAAACCCAGGGGCCATAGACCGGCTATGAAAGAAAATTTGAGAAAACCCTGGGGCCATAGAACGGCTATTTAATCCCCTTGAACGGACCTGTGCATGGGCCACTGAGGCATCGAAAAAAAACATAGACCGGCTTGGGAAAAAAGCAAAATAGCCGGTCTATGGCCCAGCTGATGGCTGTGCATGAATGGCTAATGGCTAATGGCTGTTAGTTATGGAGCTAGGTTAGACTATGTATGTTTAAATCTCTGATTTAAACAGAGCCAGTGTTCAGTCAAATAACTGAATTTATCAAATCTTATCCTTGTATAATATACAAGCTGATGTGAGATCCCTGTCTACAGGTGGACTGGAACTATTATCCAGTAGGCAGTCTACTGTATTTTATCAAACCCTTATTAGTATAATAGATCTCGTAATAATTTTGCAAAAATAATGGCATTTACTATTTTTAAAAGATTATTAGAAAATTTACAGAAATGGTGCATTCGGAAGACAAAACCAATTTTTCACTTTTGACAATTGAGCACCTGCTACATCCAGATTCTAGGGAGGAAAGGAAGGACGATCTTACTGGATCCCATAGCCTCTCCGAGGCACAAACCAGGCTTTTACATAACCCCCCCCCCTGCACCCGAGCTTTTTAAAATAGTAAATGCCACTATTTTTGCAAAATTATTACGAGATCTATTATTCTAATAAGAGTTTGATAAAATACAAACCCTGGGGCCATAGAACGGCTATTTAATCCCCTTGAACGGACCTGTGCATGGGCCACTGAGGCATCGAAAAAAAACATAGACTGGCTTGGGAAAAAAGCAAAATAGCCGGTCTATGGCCCAGCTGATGGCTGTGCATGAATGGCTAATGGCTAATGGCTGTTAGTTATGGAGCTAGGTTAGACTATGTATGTTTAAATCTCTGATTTAAACAGAGCCAGTGTTCAGTCAAATAACTGAATTTATCAAATCTTATCCTTGTATAATATACAAGCTGATGTGAGATCCCTGTCTACAGGTGGACTGGAACTATTATCCAGTAGGCAGTCTACTGTATTTTATCAAACCCTTATTAGTATAATAGATCTCGTAATAATTTTGCAAAAATAATGGCATTTACTATTTTTAAAAGATTATTAGAAAATTTACAGAAATGGTGCATTCGGAAGACAAAACCAATTTTTCACTTTTGACAATTGAGCACCTGCTACATCCAGATTCTAGGGAGGAAAGGAAGGACGATCTTACTGGATCCCATAGCCTCTCCGAGGCACAAACCAGGCTTTTACATAACCCCCCCCCCCCTGCACCCGAGCTTTTTAAAATAGTAAATGCCACTATTTTTGCAAAATTATTACGAGATCTATTATTCTAATAAGAGTTTGATAAAATACAAACCCTGGGGCCATAGAACGGCTATTTAATCCCCTTGAACGGACCTGTGCACGGGCCACTGAGGCATCGAAAAAAAACATAGACCGGCTTGGGAAAAAAGCAAAATAGCCGGTCTATGGCCCAGCTGATGGCTGTGCATGAATGGCTAATGGCTAATGGCTGTTAGTTATGGAGCTAGGTTAGACTATGTATGTTTAAATCTCTGATTTAAACAGAGCCAGTGTTCAGTCAAATAACTGAATTTATCAAATCTTATCCTTGTATAATATACAAGCTGATGTGAGATCCCAGTCTACAGGTGGACTGGAACTATTATCCAGTAGGCAGTCTACTGTATTTTATCAAACCCTTATTAGTATAATAGATCTCGTAATAATTTTGCAAAAATAATGGCATTTACTATTTTTAAAAGATTATTAGAAAATTTACAGAAATGGTGCATTCGGAAGACAAAACCAATTTTTCACTTTTGACAATTGAGCACCTGCTACATCCAGATTCTAGGGAGGAAAGGAAGGACGATCTTACTGGATCCCATAGCCTCTCCGAGGCACAAACCAGGCTTTTACATAACCCCCCCCCCCTGCACCCGAGCTTTTTAAAATAGTAAATGCCACTATTTTTGCAAAATTATTACGAGATCTATTATTCTAATAAGAGTTTGATAAAATACAAACCCTGGGGCCATAGAACGGCTATTTAATCCCCTTGAACGGACCTGTGCATGGATGGCTAATGGCTGTTAGTTATGGAGCTAGGTTAGACTATGTATGTTTAAATCTCTGATTTAAACAGAGCCGGCTAATGGCTGTTTGTTATGGAGCTAGGTTAGACTATAGGCTAGGCTAGGTTAGAGCCAGTGTTCAGTCAAATAACTGAATTTATCAAATCTTATCCTTGTATAATATACAAGCTGATGTGAGATCCCTGTCTACAGGTGGACTGGAACTTCTATCAACTAATCCATACATCAAACCTGTCCCTTACAGCCCACAATCTATCATTAGGAAAACCATGTGAGAAATCTTTAAGGAATTCTGATAAAGAAAGAGATCTAGGGGTGGTTCTAAATAGAAAACTATCACCTGAGGACCACATAAAGAACATTGTGTGAGGAGCCTATGCCATGCATTCCAACTTCAACAGCATGTTGTGGGGTGCCGATATTGTGTGCCATCACATGTAAACCAATCAAGCCCACAAATACGTCAACATGGACCAGCATTACACCGTCTAACATACTCTGTCAGATGTAACAACTAAATTTGTGAATTCAAGACCTAATCTATTGCATAACACAGTGTTAGTACGAGAAAAACATTACTTACATTCGAAGCCGTGTTTTAAAATGGCGCGGACCTTGGTCTACTGACGCTCCACACTGTGTGTTCGTTTGCGTATGATGAACGTGTGACAATTTACTACAACAATTATTTAATTATTCTTATTCTTTATTTTACTATTTTTAGGGTACATGAAATTTCCAAATTATTTGCACACAATAATATAATTGCATTGTCATAACCTTTATATATTACGGAAAATACGATGACATGAACGAAGTCAAAGTGAAGTTGAAGTCAAAGTCATTCGCCGAACGTATTAGTCATTTTTTTTCTCCCAAACGATAGGGGATAACAAATCCACAGAGCATATAAGTGTAGAGTAAAGTCAATTTTATTCAGGAAAGTACATACATAGTTGATTTACAAACATAATGTTGGATTTATAGATAGAGCTAGTGCATACAATACCTAAAGCCAATATAGTAGGCATATAGCATTTCAGGCAACCGGGCAGTATATATGGACCCCTTACTCAAATCTCTGAATATGTTAGATATTAAGTCCCTGCACATACTCTCATGTGTATTTTATATATATAAAACGCTGCACTGTAATGTCAATCCTGACCCTAAAAGCTTCCTAGAAGGTTGTAACAGATCCCATGAGCACCACACCAGAAACAAATACCTGTAGGTGTGTACTGGTGCCTTATAGTGTGTACTCGTACCTTATGGTGTGTACTGGGGCCTTATGGTGTATACTGGTGCTTTATGGTGTGTACTGGTGCCTTATGGTGTGTTCTAGTGCCTTATGGTGCGTACTGGTGCCGTATGGAGTGTACTGGTGCCTTATGGTGTGTACTGGTGCATTATTGTGTGTACTGGTGCCTTATTGTGTACTGGTGCCTTATGGTGTGTACTGGTGCATTATGGTGTGTACTGGTGCATTATGGTGTGTACTGGTGCATTATGGTGTGTACTGGTGCCTTATGGTGTGTGTTTTGGTGCCTTATGGTGTGTACTGGTGCCATATGATGTGTACTGGTGCATTATGGTGTGTACTGGTGCCTTATGGTGTGTACTGGTGCATTATGGCGTGTACTGGTGCCTTATAGTGTGTACTGGTGCATTATGGTGTGTACTGGTGCCTTATGGTGTGTACTTGTACCTTATTGTGTATACTGGTGCCTTATGGTGTGTACTGGTGCCTTATTGTGTACTGGTGCCTTATGGTGTGTACTGGTGCATTATGGTGTGTACTGGTGCCTTATGGTGTGTACTGGTGCATTATGGTGTGTACTGGTGCCTTATGGTGTGTGTTCTGGTGCCTTATGGTGTGTACTGGTGCCATATGATGTGTACTGGTGCATTATGGTGTGTACTGGTGCCTTATGGTGTGTACTGGTGCATTATGGCATGTACTGGTGCCTTATAGTGTGTACTGGTGCATTATGGTGTGTACTGGTGCCTTATGGTGTGTACTTGTACCTTATTGTGTATACTGGTGCCTTATGGTGTGTACTGGTTCCTTATGGTGTGTACTGGGGCTTTATTGTGTGTACTGGTGCTTTATGGTGTGTACTGGTGCCTTATGGTGTGTTCTGGTGCCGTATGGTGCGTACTGGTGCCTTATGGTGTGTACTGGTGTCTTATGGTGTGTACTGGTGCCTTATGGTGTGTACTGGTGCCTTATAGTGTGTACTGATGCTTTATGGTGTGTACTGGTGCCTTATGGTGTGTCCTGGTGCCTTATGGTGTGTAATGGTGCCTTATGGTGTGTACTGGTGCCTTATGGTATATACTGGTGCCTTATAGTGTGTACTGGTTCCTTATGGTGTGTACTGGTGCCTTATGGTGTGTACTGGTGCCGTATGGTGTGTACTGGTGCCTTATGGTGTGTTCTGGTGCCTTATGGTGTGTGTTCTGGTGCCTTATGGCGTGTACTGGTGCCTTATAGTGTGTACTGGTGCCTTATTGTGTGTACTGGTGCATTATGGTGTGTATAATGCACACTTTAGTGCGCGCGGCACTAGCTGGAAAAACAAGCGGGTTGTGCTCAAGCGTAAACACAAAAAAGTTTATAATCTTTTCACGCTGCTAACCTCAATTCTCGAGCTACGTTTTTCATTTTGGTATCAATGCGTTGGCAATAAAATTCTCTACAAGATCATATGCATAAAATGTCACCGAAGCATTTGGTATCCCACCACGAAGTAAATAAACACGAAGATGACTCGCCGTGACACCCAAACAGGAAGTAAATGTTCATACTCTTTCGTTTGTTGCCAGCCTCACAGTCATCCTACAGCGCTCATTTTGATATCACTGAACTCACAATAAAATTCCCCACCCAGACATATGCCTATCAATGTCTAATTATGGTATCGGGTGACCCGCACGAGTGTGGGAACTGGGCGAAGCATTAGCCGTGATTTCAGCAGGGACGACACTGGTGTGATGCAGGGCTTTGAATGTTTATACTGATTTCACTGTCCTGACATTATTTCTGGAGCTACGTATTTCATTTTTATAGCAATGTGTTCGCAATAGAAAGTTCTATAAGAACATGGGTAGAGTTGGCCAACACAGCGTCAAATAAATTTGCGGCGAATAAAATCTTACGCGTGTTTGTACCCGTGAGCGTCAAAAGTTTTTACTTTGCTCATGTTTTTCAAGTTTATACTTGTTTCACACCGTTTTTTTTTGTATAGTGTTCGGAATAAAATTCCCTACACAGACATATGCATATCAAATACAATTCCTTGGAATTCACAGCTGTAGAGATGACGGAAAACACACAACCGGAACCCGCTCTTGACACTCCAACTCACACCCGCAACACCCACAAAAAAAGTTTCTCTTGTTTCATGTATACTTACTTTAGTTTTCGTGCTACAGTTCTCATTTAGGTATCAAAATATTCCTAAGAAAATAGACTACAATACTGAAACAATCTAAGACAATTATGTGTACTTACCAAAGCAAAGACGATTGTAGTAAAATAAGTTGAGCATTTTATCTCCACTCCACCTCCTTCAGGTACTGATTCCTGAAGTTGCTCAACAGATGTTCCTAGGTGGAGTGAAGCTGATGTAGGTGGTTATTTCTTGTCCACCCAATACACCCTTTTCCTGTGATAAGTGGTGTAACAAGGTATGACGCAAAGTGGAACATCGCATGTCTTGCACGCTATACCAGTTTCCTTCCTGATACCCGACTTTGAACACACTTCACACCTGCGACGTTTGGGGATTTTTACCAGCTCATGTTTCAATTTATAGTTCAGGTGAGTCTCTGCTATAACAACACGTCGCTGTTGTCTCTGGGTTGGCAATAAACTACTGTCTGAATCGTCGCTCTCACTATTGTTTTCAAACACTAATGTGGAATATGAATTATCTTCATCAGATTCAGCTTCAGCACTAGGTGTAGAAGTGAAGAGAGGGCGCCTCACACCCGACGGGCCAGGTGTTGACGGGTCAGCAGCAGGATACACAGGACCAGTGTCATGATTTATGTCTGGAGCATGAACTAGATGTGGAGATGGTGTAGTTGTTGCAGGCCACTCTGCCTTGTCAAATTTCAATAAAGACCAAATAGCAACTTCATGGAACTAGAGCAGAGTTAGTTTCCTTCGATCATCTGTGTTGGCCTTGTACAATGCATGTACAATGCATTGAGTAAAGACCAAATAGCAACTTCATGGAACTAGAGCAGAGTTAGTTTCCTTCGATCATCTGTGTTGGCCTTGTACAATGCAACCACAAGTTGACATTGAATGTGAATTAACAATGAGACAAGTAAGATTTATACTAATACATTTATACTAACTCTGTTGAGCGTTGACCATTTATACATCAAATCTGTTGATGTGAGCACTTTAGTTTAGTCTGCCGTTTAAAGAAAAAAAGAGCATATCAATGGTATATCACAGAAAACGAATTTATCATAAACTCATGTATTTGTCTTATCATATTGAACTGCATTCATATTTTTAATATATAACAATATGAATATACAAATTTCTGTAAATCCCCTACCTTGTTGGAATCTGTGGAAATGAATGAGCAAATGTGCTGGCTGAAGGCGCTGAAGGAAACCACATTGGTTTCATTTTGGATACAAATGTCCATGGAGATTCAAAATGGAAACTAATTATATAGTTGAACCTGCAGAGACGAGTTTAAGAATCTGTGTTGAGAGTGATGGACACAGCCTTCACAATTATACTTCAGAGAATGTAAACATCTAAGAGTCATTAGAAATATGTGTAGAATAATAAACCCTACATTGTTTGAGTTAGGGAAAACACCATTTGTGATATATAGATACTATAGCTGTTCCTAAAGATTCACCCTTTTTTGCACCAGCAAGATAGCATATAAGATTTTAAGAGTTGACGAATGTTAATATTCTTGTTTGATAAACTGTGAACTTGAGACATAGTTAATAAGAACATATTAACACAACAAAATGTTTTCAGAATCTTTAACACCACTTTCCAGCAACTTATATAATTTATATAAATTATTTTAGAGAATAATACATAAATTATATATTTAAACATGATATAGTGTTTAGTGGAATGTATAAGGAGTCAAATTGTGTTAAAAAGAGCAATTTTTAGAAAATTTGGAAAAATACTTTTTTCTGTTCAAATTATAACTAAATGGATTTTAAAGGTTTCACTCAGCCAATATATATCATTCACAATTTATTAATGAATTTTACAAAAAAACACCATAAATTTTATATTTAAACATGTAAAAACTATTTGTTTTACATTTGGAAGAAAATAATTGTAGAAAAACAATTTATAATTAAACCTTTGTGTTTGGATTTTTTGAGTAAAAGTTTCTCAAAGGCTTTCCTGCACCATTCTCAATGCAAATCATTCCCACACCTATGGGAAGAGATAGGCGAACGTTGTGTAGATGATTTGTGTTTGCTGGGTTACTCTCTGTCACTCTTACTCTCTGTCACTCTTACTCTCTGTCACTCTTACTCTCTATCACTCTTACTCTGTCATTCTTACTCTGTCACTCTTACTCACTCTCAGTCACCCTTACCCATTCATACTCACTCTCTCACTCTTACTCTCATACTCTTACTCTCAATTACTCTTACTCTCAATCACTCTTACTCCCAATCACTCCTACTCCCAATCACTCCTACTCTCAATCACTCCTACTCTCATTCTTACTCTTACTCTTACTCCCAATCACTCTTACTCCCAATCACTCTTACTCTCAATCACTCTTACTCTCAATCACTCTTACTCTCAATCACTCTTACTCTCATTCTTACTCTTACTCTCAATCACTCTTATTCTCATTCTTACTCCTACTCTCACTCTAACTCCTACTCCCAATCACTCTTACTCCCAATCACTCTTACTCTCAATCACTCTTACTCTCAATCACTCTTACTCCCAATCACTCTTACTCTCAATCACTCTTACTCTCAATCACTCTTACTCTCAATCACTCTTACTCTCAATCACTCCTACTCTCACTAACTCTCAATCACTCTTACTCTCACTCTAACTCTCAATCACTCTTACTCTCATACTCACCCTTATTCTCAATCACTTTACTCTCACTCTTACTCATTCTGTCACCCTTACTCTCACTCTTACTCACTCTCAGTCACTCTTACATATACTCACTCTTACTCACACTTACACACTCTCTGGCACTCTCACTCACCTTCAGTCACTCTTACTCACTCTTACCCACTCTCGCTCACTCTTACTCACTCTAGTTAATAAGAACACGCCAATATAAGACAACAAAACGTTTTCAGATTCTTTCTCACCACTTTCCAGCAACTTTTATAATTTATATAAATTATCTTAGGGAATAATACATAAATTATATATTTAAACATGATATTAGTGTTTAGTGGAATGCATAAGGAGTCAAATTGTGTTAAAAAGAGCGATTTTTAGAAAATTTGGAAAACTACTTTTTTCTGTTCATATTATAACTAAATGGATTTTAAAGGTTTCACTCAGCCAATATATATCATTCACAATTTATTAATGAATTTTACAAAAAAACACCATAAATTTTATATTTAAACATGTAAAAACTATTTGTTTTACATTTGGAAGAAAATAATTGTAGAAAAACAATTTATAATTAAACCTTTGTGTTTGGATTTTTGAGTAAAAGTTTCTCAAAGGCTCTCCTGCACCATTCTCAATGCAAATCATTCCCACACCTATGGGAAGAGATAGGCGAACGTTGTGTAGATGATTTGTGTTTGCTGGGAGAGAACGGTAGGGAGGAGCTGAGGTAGAGAGAACAATAGGGAAGGGCTGAGGTAGTGAGAATGGTAGGGAGGTACTGAGGTAGAGAGAACGGTAGGGAGTGGCTGAGGTAGAGAGGACGGTAGGGAGGGGCTGAGGTAGAGAGAACGGTAGGGAGGTACTGAGGTAGAGAGAACGGTAGGGAGTGGCTGAGGTAGAGAGAACGGTAGGGAGGGGCCGAGGTAGAGAGAACAGTAGGGAAAGGCTGAGGTAGAGAGAACGGTAGGGAGGGCTGAGGTAGAGAGAATGGTAGGAGGAGCTGAGGTAGAGAGAACGGTAGGGAAGGCTGAGGTAGAGAGAACGGTAGGCAGGAGCTGAGGTAGAGAGAACGGTAGGGAGGGCTGAGGTAGAGAGAACGGTAGGGAGGGGCTGAGGAAGTGAGAACGGTAGGGAGGGCTGAGGTAGAGAGAACGGTAGGGAGGGCTAAGGTAGAGAGAACGGTTTTGGAGGGGGCTGAGGTAGAGAGAACAGTAGGGAAGGGCTGAGGTAGTGAGAACGGTAGGGAGGGGCTGAGGAAGTGAGAACGGTAGAGAGGGGCTGACGTAGAGAGAACGGTAGGGTGCAGCTGAGGTAGTGAGAACGGTAGGGAGGTACTGAGGTAGAGAGAACGGTAGGGAGGTACTGAGGTAGAGAGAACGGTAGGGAGGTACTGAGGTAGAGAGAACGGTAGGGAAGGGCTTAGGTAGAGAGAACGGTAGGGAGGAGCTGAGGTAGAGAGAACGGTAGGGAAGTACTGAGGTAGAGAGAATAGTAGGGAGGGGCTGAGGTAGAGAGAACGGTAGGGAGGAGCTGAGGTAGAGAGAACGGTAGGGAGGAGTTGAGGTAGAGAGAACGGTAGGGAGGGCTGAGGTAGAGAGAACGGTAGGGAGGAGCTGAGGTAGAGAGAACGGTAGGGAAGTACTGAGGTAGAGAGAATAGTAGGGAGGGCTGAGGTAGAGAGAACGGTAGGGAAGGCTGAGGTAGAGAGAATGGTAGGGTGGGCTGAGGTAGAGAGAACGGTAGGGAGGGCTGGGGAAGAGAGAACGGTTGGGAGGGGCTGAGGTAGAGAGAACTTTATGGAGCGCTGATGTAGAGAGAACGGTAGGGAGGAGTTGAGGTAGAGAGAACGGAAGGGGCAGGCTGAGGTAAAGAGAACGGTAGGGAGGTACTGAGGTAGAGAGAACAGAAGGGAGGGCTGAGGTAGAGAGAACGGTAGGGAGGAGCTGATGTAGAGAGAACGGAAGGGGCAGGCTGAGGTAGTGAGAACGGTAGGGAGGAGCTCAGGTAGTGAGAATGGTAGGGAGGGCTGAGGTAGAGAGAATAGTAAGGAGGGCTGAGGTAGAGAGAACGGTAGGGAGGGCTGGGGAAGAGAGAACGGTAGGGAGGGGCTGAGATAGAGAGAACGGTAGGGAGGGCTGAGGTAGAGAGAACGGTAGGGAGGTACTGAGGTAGAGAGAACGGTAGGGAGGGCTGAGGTAGAGAGAACAGTAGGGAGTGGCTGAATTGGAACTTGAGAGAACGAGAGACAAAGCGGGACGAAGAGAGCACGGTAGGAAGGGCGAGAAAGTGACGGGAGGAAAGGGATGTAAAGGGAGTGGAAGGATTAGAGAATGGGAGAGAGGTACTGATGGAGAGAGAACAAGTGGGATAAAAGGATGGAGGAAGAAGGAATGGAAGCGTATGAGAACAGTAGGGAAGAGAGACACAGAGACAGAGAGAGAAAGCTTGTGTTCGCTGACTGTCATTATACAGACCAGCGACTTGATCATGATTTAGGAGTGAAAATGATGATGAAGGTGAACCTGAGTTTGGTAATTTTGAAGTTCCTATATGATCAATATGTGGCCCTTTCAGACACTTTTTTTAAATAACTATTTGTTTTAGCTTTTGTGTTTTTTGTTCATAGACAATAACAATCATTTATATTATTTGACTTTGTACTTTATATAATTTATCCGTAAATGTTGGTAATATTTTTGTTTTAATATGAAGCAAGATAAATGATTGAGAGGAGAAAGGAAGGTGAGCTGTTTGATATAAGGTTCTCTTCTTCCTGCACAAACACACGTCTGTTAGCCCAAGTTTCAACTGTTTACTGCAAGACTTAACACAATCCTGCGATTACGAAGTGTTCTCCAGATCCATCTTCCGGCCCAAATCCCAGCTCCCTGACCTCGCGTCCAACTCTTAAGATCAAGATTGCAACATGTCTTCCCCTATTTTACACCTTTTTACTTCAATTCTTTCGTTTCATCAATCCTTTGATTCCTCGAGACATGTAGTGAAAGTCAATCCACAAAAGTGACTCATACACGCTCGCTGGCCGTTGTAATGTCCTTTTTTGTGCCTCTCTCCTGGACATGGAGGTCCATTTACAAGGGGCGGGGTCGCAAGAATCTTCACAGTTTTCTCCTCGGCAGGTTGCATGGCGTCCTTTGATACTTTGGGGCACTGGGAGACGTATCAGAAATATGTTTGAATATTGACTGTGTTAGATGTTAAAGAATCATTATTATTTGTCGAATTTATACGATTTCAAATTTATTATTTATTATATATATAATATATATATAATGGGTATCACTTCTGGTGCAATTGTAGGAACCCATAGCCTCGAAGAAGGGAACACAGAGCATTCAGAAAGAAACTTGTCATCTAACACTGAATTCGAATATATATATATATATATATATATATATATATATATATATATATATATATATATATATATATATATATATATATATATATATATATATATATATATATATATATATATATATATATATATATATATATATATGTGTGTGTGTTTTTCTTTTTTGAAAGTTTTGTTGAACAAGTTACGTTGTCAGCGATAATTGGCGCAACATATCTATCATATTGTTAGTACATCACACGTGCAGTGAGTCAGATTACAAGTGTGTGTGATTCATTCATTATTGTGCAGTGATATACGGGGGAATTATACCAGTGTTAGTGTCGCCCTGACCCCCGCCCCCACCCAGCGCCCAGGCCGGGAAGTACCTGCTCTCCCCCTCCTACCCACCGCACCACGTCGCCTCCCCACCCACGAGGCCACCTTGCCACCCGCCCATAGAAGCCGGGAGGCTCCCATGTGTGTCTACGCCACCCACCTACCCAATGTATACCCACATATTGTGTAGTGGGTGTATACCCACACTTTGTATAGAGGTGGTATATGTATTAACACTCATCTGAGTAGTAAGTGCCACGGCCAGCTGATCATCCCCCCAGCCTCCAACCGCCGCCCACCCTCCAGTCTCCACCCGCCGTCCACCCTCCCGCCCAGCGCCCGCCCATGTCGCAGCTCTCAACAGATAGCCAGGCTTCTCCAAGCCAAGATGAGCCATCAAGCAGGGGTAGACAAGGTAGATGTCAGACGTGTGACAGGGTATGCTATATCCGGTTGAGGGACGATAATGTGCGCATTCATTCCAACAACGGAGTCAGGTGTTTGGGTTCTGGGCGCCCTCCCAGGGAGAACACCAATCAACAGCCCACACCGCCCGTAAGGCAAAACACCTCCCAGACCTTCATTCCCACAGAAAATTTATTAGAAGCTATCAAAGCAACATCGGCCAGAACCTTGCAACACATCCCTAAAGCAGCCCGCCCCCATGCAGCAGCCAAATTATCTGCCCTCCTGAGAAAGGTCAACGACTCTCCTGGAACGACCCAAGCATGGCACAACCTCCTAATGTTTGGCAACATATGTCTAGCCACCCCTGCAAGGAGAGACAAAACCTTAGCTGCCTCAGTCATCAAAGCTATAAATGATTTTCCCAGGGAGGACAACCAGGTGCGCCTTCCCACTCGCGCGAGAAACACCCACGGCAGGAAGAGCAACAGTGGCATATCCGAGACATCAAAAATCAGAACATCAGTCACCAAGAAAATAGAAGAAGGAAACACTATTGGCGCAATACGAGTCATCACCAGTGAGGACTCAATTGCCGACAGAGATGCCGCAACAGCTCAAGCCCTAAGGGAGAAACACCCACCCAGGGCTCCGCGTGAGGACGACATTGTACAAGTGGGGGCTACTGGAGCAGAACCTCTCTGGGTGGCTGAATCTGTGGTCCATAAAGCAGCCATGTCCTTCCCTACAGGATCAGCAGGTGGGTTCACAGGACTAAAACCCAACTACCTCAAGCAAATGCTCAACCCTGCACTGGGTGACATTGCAAAGAACCTCTTGGTGGAACTAACCAGATTCACCAACACATGTCTAGCTGGCAACATACCAGCATCCATAAGACCTATTTTTTTGGAGCATCTCTCTGTGCTCTAAAGAAAAAGGATGGAGGGATCAGGCCAATAGCGGTGGGCAATTCTCTCCGGCGTCTCGTCGCAAAGGCAGCTGCAAGAACAGTTAGTGATGCAGCGGCCAACATGCTGAAGCCAAAACAGCTCGGGTTTGGCATTCCACAAGAGTGTGAGGCGGCAGCCCATGCAGCTCGAGCCTTCATCGCCAACATCACAGACGAAAAGGCCCTTATCAAGCTAGATTTCAAAAATGCCTTCAATTTGGTGCGGAGGGATGCTGTACTCCGTGCGGTTCATAGTCATTTCCCTTCCCTCTACCCTTTTGTACATTCATGCTACAGTATGGATCTTAAGCTACTTTTTGGCGAACATGAAATTGACTCGCGAGAAGGCGTCCAACAGGGTGACCCCCCTTGCTCCTCTCCTTTTCTGCTTAGTCATCAAACAAGTCACAGAGGTCCTGTCCAGCGAGCTTAACATCTGGTTCTTGGATGATGGTACCCTAGCTGGTTCCCAAGACTCAATCCTGGAGGACATCAGAAAAATCCAGGAGCAAGGTGCAGTTTTAGGCCTCACCCTGAACCCTTGTAAATGTGAAATAATATGTTCCAATCAGGGCATTGTAGAAAGAATAGAGGGTCTTCTGCCAAATATCCATAAAACTAAACCTGAAGACAGCACACTCCTAGGAGCTCCCCTGGGGTTGAAAGCCATCGATGAGATCCTTGATAAGAAAATCGCCGACCTTAAGAGGATGGATGGGAGGATTGAGGATATTGATGCTCATGATGCACTCTACCTCATCACCAGATGTCTGTCCCTACCCAGGTTAACCTACTTTCTGAGGTGTTCACCATCTTACAGTAGCCAAAAACTAAGTGAGTATGACCGGTTACTGAAATCAATGCTAGAAAAAGCCCTTAACCTCTCTCTCGATGACCTACAGTGGAAACAAGCCTCTCTTCCTGTAAGACTTGGGGGCCTCGGAGTTCGAACAGCAACGCAAATCGCTGTCCCAGCCTTCCTGTCCTCCTTATCAGCATCCGACGACCTTGTGAAGGAAATTCTACCTGCCCACTTACATCAGCTGGCAGGTGTACATGATCCCAATTTTACACGCTGTGCCACAGAGTGGGCCTCTCGTGCAGGCCAATCACCTCAACCACCATCCCCAAAAGCCCACAAGCAATCCAGCTGGGATGGCCCCATTGTAGACCAAGTTGCTGCAGAGTGCCTGGGTGCTGCAACAACACGACATTGCTCGCCTCACAGCAGTAGCAGCACCACATGCAGGGGATTTCCTGTTAGCAACCCCAATGTCGGCAACTGGCACGCGTCTCACACCACACGCCCTCCGAATTGCTGTGGCCCTCCGCCTTGCTGCCCCAATCCACACCAGATACAGGTGTATTTGCGGTGAGGTGGTGGCTGACAGGTACGGCCACCATGGCCTACTCTGCCAAAGCACAGGGGGATGGCACTCGAGGCACAGTGAAGTTAACGACATCATCAAGAGGAGCCTCACCACAGCTGGATGCCCAGCTGAAAGAGAGCCCCGTTACCTAACGCCCCGTAACTCTGATGCTCTTATTGATCGCCCGGATGGTATCACAGTGAACCCCTGGAAGAATGGCAAGCAGTTGGTATGGGACTACACGTGCGTATCAACCCTGGCTAACACCTACATTAACCTCAGTGTTGCACAACCAGGTGGCGCTGCCACCCACAGGGAAGCAGCCAAACCCCGTAAGTATAGAGAACTGGATCACCACTACAATTTTGTCCCCATTGCTTCTGAGACACTCGGCGCCTGGGGTAAAAGTGCTACCAGTTTTTTGAAGGAACTGGGTTCTAGGCTCATTGAAACAACAAGGGACCCAAGAGCTGCAAGCTTTCTTTTCCAGCGCCTCAGTGTGGCGATACAGAGGGGAAATGCGCACTGCATCCAGGGTTCCTGCCCGCCATCTGAGGAGCTGGACGAACTCGACAACCTATGATAACCATCTTTATAACCCATATGTAACTCCTTTTTTGTAACAAAGTTCAAATAAAGTAAATATATATGTGTACATACAAAAGAATGGGGGTGGTAGGAGAAGATAATATTAGTGTTCAGTGAGAAACCACAAGGTCTCCTCTGAATACTTTTTATTTTCTTCTCCGAGGCTATGGGTCCCCACATTGGCACCAGAGGTGGTACCCTCACAAACTTTTATATATATATATATATATATATATATATATATATATATATATATATATATATATATATATATATATATATATATATATTCAATATATATATATATATATATATATATATATATATTTATATATATATATATATATATATATATATATATATATATATATATATATATATATATATATATATATATATATATATATATATATATATATATATATATGTCGTACCTAGTAGCCAGAATGCACTTCTCGGCCTACTATGCAAGGCCCGATTTGCCTAATGAGCCAAGTTTTACTGAATTAATATATTTTATCTAATTTTTTTCTTATGAAATGATAAAGCTACCCATTTCATTATGTATGAGGTCAATTTTTTTTTATTGGAGTTAAAATTAACGTAGATATATGACTGAACCTAACCAACCCTACCTAACCTAACCTTATATGACTAGGTTCAGTCATATATCTACGTTAATTTTAACTCCAATAAAAAAAAATTGACCTCATACATAATGAAATGGGTAGCTTTATCATTTCATAAGAAAAAAATTAGAGAAAATACATTAATTCAGGAAAACTTGGCTTATTAGGCAAATCGGGCCTTGCATAGTAGGTAGTAGGCCGAGAAGTGCATTCTGGCTACTAGGTACGACATATATATATATATATATATATATATATATATATATATATATATATATATATATATATATATATATATAAAGAAATGTACGAAAGATTGAGAAATCTTTTATATATATATATATATATATATATATATATATATATATATATATATTAGTATATTTTGGTAGCAGTCTTTCCTGTAGACATATATTATTAAATATGACCGAAAAAGTAAGATTAATAATTCTAACACGAATTTTCTCAATCTTTCGTACATTTCTTTTCACTGTTGGAGGTAATTCAAAAATCAATTCTCCAAAATTCATTTTTATTTCTAGTCTGACGCGACACTTGAGCGCGTTTCGTAAAACTTATTACATTTTCAAAGACTTTACACATACACAACTGAATAGAACTTACATATCTCCGATTTGTTTATATCTACATTTGAGTGAGGTGGATGGGGTGAGGTGGTATTTAATAGGGTATTAATTTCATCAACACAAGACAGAACACGAAACAATGGGTATTGAAATGGAAGTGATTGTAGAAAGCCTATTGGTCCATATTTCTTGATGCTTCTATATTGGAGCGGAGTCTTGAGGTGGGTAGAACATTGTTTCGTGTTCTGTCTTGTGTTGATGAAATTAATACCCTATTAAATACCACCTCACCCCATCCTCCTCACTCAAATGTAGATATAAACAAATCGGAGATATGTAAGTTCTATTCAGTTGTGTATGTGTAAAGTCTTTGAAAATGTAATAAGTTTTACGAAACGCGCTCAAGTGTCGCGTCAGACTAGAAATAAAAATGAATTTTGGAGAATTGATTTTTGAATTACCTCCAACAGTGAAAAGAAATGTACGAAAGATTGAGAAAATTCGTGTTAGAATTATTAATCTTACTTTTTCGGTCATATTTAATAATATATGTCTACAGGAAAGACTGCTACCAAAATATACTAATATTAAAGCGCATGACCCAGCAGCAAGGAATCAAGCCTTCACGATAAAATATCGCCAGGATCTGATTCGTGATCAGATATACAAGGCAGAGAATGAAATCAAAGACAACAAAACGCAACTACTTCATGCTACAAACGAGTGGAGAAATAGCAACATCGACGAAAGTATCCGTACCCGCATTGAACAACACCTCGACATCCTCACAGACCGACATCACCTCAGCACTGAAACAAGGATTATCAAGAAACTAACAACATTATATGGAGGACCTATGGCAATTCCACGACCAAGAGATGGCTTCCTGAACCTTGCAGGAATTAACCTCACTGAGGACCAAGTCACTCTCCAAAATCTGGGCATAAACTGTCACGTTATGTCCAGACCGAGTGAGATGGCCCGGAAAGTAGAGTTGGAAATTCTGTTGGACGACATATTCGACCTCGAGACACAAAAGAAGGTCACTACCAAAGATACCTTACAAGCAGAACTTATTGCAGAAGGAGGAAAGAATCGAGGCAATTACAGAAGCACCATACTGTCCCCCGAGCTCAAAGCGGCAGCTAAAAGCCTTCGTGAGAACAAGGAGATAGTTGTCAGGAGAGGTGACAAGTCGCCAATATATGTCATTCTTAAAAAAGACGAATATCTGGCGAAAATGAACCTCATACTCTCTGACCAAACTTAGTTCCAAAGGGTAACTAAGGACACTACAGCCGAATTAAAAGCAAAGTCAACAAACTGATCGAAACTGTGAACGCCAAGAAATCCGGACTCCACCTGCCAAAGATCATTGGGGAATAGAAACTTGGATATGCGTATGGAAATGTCAAGACACACAAGCCTGGAAACCCACTTCGGCCAACCATTAACCAGATACCCACACCCACGTACAGACTGGCGAAGCGACTCAACGGCCTGCTGACTCCTTATGTTCCTTGCGCCTTCAGCCTGAAGTCTCCAAAGGAATTTGTTGACTTACTGCGGGGCACACAGGCCACAGGGATAAGAGCCTCGTTGGACGTAGAATCGCTGTTTACCAACGTACCTGTGGACGAGACAATCAAGATGATAGCCGACAGAGTGTATCGTGATCCAGCCTGTACTCCTCTTGACATACCAGAAAATATTCTGAGGAAACTACTCCAAGCTTGTACTAAAGAGGCACCCTTCTTGAGCCCGGATGGGCACATGTATAAGCAAGTAGATGGGGTCGCCATGGGTTCTCCCCTAGGTGTCCTGTTTGCAAACTTCTACATGGGTACCATCGAGCAAAAAGTCTTAGTCGACATGAACTTGAAACCGGCCATATACTGCAGGTATGTTGACGACATTTTTACACAGGTACCTGATGTCAGACATCTGCAGGAGCTGAAGGAGGCATTTGAGCAGAGTTCCGTGCTGCGTTTCACTTACGAGATGGAAAAGGATGGGAAGCTGCCTTTTCTAGATGTAACAGTCATGGAAAAGAGCGGAGGTTTCCACACTGCAGTCTACACTAAGGAAACGAACATAGGAATGTGCCTAAATGCCATCAGCGACTGCCCAGATAGGTACAAGAGGAGTGTTGTTAACGCATATGTCGACCGTGCTCTCAGCCACAGCTCAGAATGGAAGCAAGTCGACGAAGAACTCTGTAGGGTAAGGCAGGTCCTAGTCAACAACGGCTTCTCCAATGGTTTCGTTGAAGACATCATAAGAAGGAAAGTGAAATGCCATGCAGCCTCTGAAGAGACAACTAACACAACACCTATACCCCCTATTAGACTATTTTACAGGAACTTCTTTTCCACAGCTCATAAAATGGAGGAAAGGGTCCTGAAAGATATTGTTAATAGAAACGTTATCCCTACAGACAAAAATCAGAGGATACAACTGACGATTTACTATAAAACCAGAAAAACGGCCAGCCTACTCATGAGAAACTCTCCAGACACAAAGCAGAACGCTTTAAAAGAGACCAACGTCGTCTATGCCTTCAAATGCCCACTTGGGGACTGTAAGCTCCAAAAAACCCAGTATATAGGCAAGACAACAACATCTCTTTCTAGGCGTTTAACGATGCATAAGCAACAGGGCTCCATTAAGGAACATATAATCTCTTCCCACAACCAAACCATCGCCAGAGAAATCCTAGTAAACAACACAGAAATCATCGATAGATACAGCGATAGCGGACGGCTTGACGTTTGCGAGGCACTGCACATTAAGAAGTCAACACCAGTAATCAACAGCCAATTAATGCACAACTATATTCTACCCGCCTCAAGACTCCGCTCCAATATAGAAGCATCAAGAAATATGGACCAATAGGCTTTCTACAATCACTTCCATTTCAATACCCATTGTTTCGTGTTCTGTCTTGTGTTGATGAAATTAATTCCTTATTAAATACCACCTCACCCCATCCACCTCACTCAAATGTAGATATAAACAAATCGGAGATATGTAAGTTCTATTCAGTTGTGTATGTGTAAAGTCTTTGAAAATGTAATAAGTTTTGCGAAACGCGCTCAAGTGTCGCGTCAAACTAGAAATAAAAATGAATTTTGGAGAATTGATTTTTGAATTACCTCCAACAGTGAAAAGAAATGTACAAAAGATCGAGAAAATTCGTGTTAGAATTATTAATCTTACTTTTTCGGTCATATTTAATAATATATGTCTACAGGAAAGACTGCTACCAAAATATACTAATATATATATATATATATATATATATATATATATATATATATATATATATATATATATATATATATATATATATGATATATATATATATATATATATATATATATATATATATATATATATATGATATATATATATATATATATATATATATATATATATATATATATATATATATATATATATATATATATATATATATATATATATATATATATATATATATATATATATATATATAAATGGAAATATTCGTTTGTTCCAAATCGCTAATCTCCGAATGATCTTCGCCGATTGCTTTGAAATCTTCACACAATGTTCCATTCGTATCCGAGCAGGTTTTTATATGCATTTTATATTGATGTCACGTCTGGGACAGATTTTTTTTTTTTTTAAATTCTATTTTTCATTTGATTTTCATGTGAGAGAAAGCTTCGAAACCTCTTTACCGATTGCTTTGAAATTTTGACACGTCGTTGCATTCGAATAGGCGCGTGTTTCTATATACCTACTCTATACATGCCTTACCTGTGAACAGAAAAAACATGCTTTTTTTGAAAAACATCGCCATCTGTTGGATGTAAGAGCAACACATACATTAATCTCAAAAAGTTCTATACTGATTGCTTTGAAATTCTGACACAACGTTCCATTCGAATATGCTCATCTTTTTATGTACCTACTATATAAATGCCACCCCCGTGACAGGTAAAAATAAGGGTTTTTGAAAAACAGTGCTAACTGTTGCACATAATATCAGCATGTGTGCTATACTAAATATATCACGAATTCCATTTCAATGTTTCCTATTGCACTGATATATTTTATTTTCAAATATTTCAATTTTTTTTTTTTTTTTTGTAATTATTTTGTGTGACATTATGTTGGAATTGAGCTGTGTTGTTTACCATATCGTTCATTTCGTAAGTATAAGTATAGATGCTACACCTGTTACCGGTAAAACTATGCTTTTCTTGAAAAACAGCGCCATCTGTTGCATGTAAGAGCTACACACATACTATACTAAATATATTACAATTCCATTTCAATGTTTCTGATTGCATTGATAAATTTAATTTTCATAGATTTTAATTTTTTTTCATTTTGATTTAATTATTTTGTGTGAATTGCGTTGGAATTGAGGTGTGTTGTTTACCATACCATTCATTTCGTGTGTATAGTTTATTTTTTTTACTTTTTCATATTTTCATTTCATTTTTTAACTGTTTTTCTTATATTTCAGTGATGGGAACATCAGATCACTTGATGTTCCCAATTTTCTAATGGTACCATCAGACCATTTGGGAAGGCATAGGATGAAGGAGTGGGGAATGGTGGGGATGACGAGGGAACGGTGGAGTGGGGAACGGTTGGGAGGCCGAGGAGACGGGTGAGGGGGGAATGGTGGGGAGGACTGGGGGACAGTGGAAGGTTGCTGAGTCACAGCAACACGTGGCGGGTACTGCTAGTTGCAAATACAATTTGTCTTCATCTTGAAAAACATAAATTAATAAATGAGTCGCAACATGGTTTTACAAATGGCCATTCATTTTTAACAAATTTGCTATCTTTTTATGCCAGCATAGTTGAGGCAGTTGATAGTGGTAAGGATTGGGATGTTGTGTACCTTGACTTTAGCAAAGCTTTTGATACAGTGCCACAGGAAAGACTGAATAAAAAGATTGAGGCTGATGGTATTGCGAGGTGCTATATTAAGCTGGATTAGGGCATGGCTATACTAAAGGAAACAGAGAGTTAGTATAAATGGGGTTAAGTCAGAGTGGGAAAATGTTGTAAGTGGAGTGCCTCAAGGCTCTGTCCTGGGACCGATGTTATTTATAATATATATAAATGATTTAGATTCAGGTTCATGTAGCAACATTTGCAAATTTGCAGATGATACTAAAATCGGTAGGGAAATTAACACAGAAGAAGACTCACTATCACTTCAAGTTAATCTAAATAGGGTTTTGAAATGGTCAAAAGATTTGCAGTTTAATGCTGATAAATGTAAAGTTCTGAGGCTAGGTAATGATGATAGAGTTAAAAGATACGAACAAGATGGTGTTGAGATTAGGAAGTCGGATTGCGAAAGGGATGTAAGAGTTATGATTAGTAAGAATTTAAAACAAAAGGATCAATGCATGAATGTTCGTAATAAGGCAAATAGGACACTGGGATTTATTTATCGAAGCCTTAGTAACAAGACACCTGGTGTTGTTCTTCAGATATATCTTGCTCTGGTTAGGCCCCATTTAGATTATGCAGTTCAGTTTTGGTCGCCGTACTATAAAATGGATATAAGAACATAAGAACAAAGGTAACTGCAGAAGGCCAATTTTCCCATATGAGGCAGCTCCTATCTATAACCACCCAATCCCATTCATATACATGTCCAACCCACGCTTGAAACAATCGAGGGACCCCACCTTCAACGTTACGCGGTAATTGGTTCCTCAAATCAACAACCCTGTTACCGAATCAGTATTTACCCAAGTCTTTCCCAAATCTAAACTTATCCAATTTATACCCATTGTTTCGTGTTCTGTCTTGTGTAGATACTTTTAATACCCTATTAATGTAGGGTATTAAATATTATTAATATTAAATATTAATATTAATATTAATTATATATATAAATATTAATTATTAATATTACTATTAATATTATTAATATTAAAAGTATGTGTTTGGGGGAGAAAGGAATTGGCAAAATGATCAGGGAAATTGAAGGGGCCTCAAAATACCAATTCACTTAGGGTATATTACACTAACAGTAGAAGTCTATGAAATAAAATAAACGAATTAAATGCTCATGTCTGCACAGAAAAAATAGATATTATCGCGCTTACCGAAACGTGGATGAATGTAGAAAATAGAGAACTATTAGCTGAATATCAAATAAATGGATTTAAACTATTTCACACACATAGATATATTAGACGAGGAGGGGGAGTAGCCATATACGTTAGGGACAATTTGAAATGTAGTCTCAAAGAGGGAATCAAATCTGAGCCACACACAGAAACTATTTGGATAGAATTAAACGAAAAAGCAAATAATATTATAATAGGAGTTATATATAGGCCACCAAATTTAGACAGAATGGAAGCAAAGCATCTATGGGAAGAAATATCTAGAGCATCTAGATCTAACAGTATTTATGTCATGGGTGACTTTAATTTTAGTGGAATAAACTGGTTGAACAAAACAGGGAATAATGAAGCAGAAGATTTTATAGAATTAATTAACGATTGCTTTCTTACGCAACACATTAAGGAACCAACGCGGGAAAATAATATTTTAGATTTAGTGTTAACTAACAGGGGAAACACAAATTAAGGACATCGAAATAGGGAATGAGCTAGGGAACAGTGATCATAAAGAAATCAGATTTAGCATAGAATGGAATAGATCTGTAGGAGAAAATTCTGTTAAAGTACCTGATTTTCGAAAAGCTAATTTCAATAACCTAAGAAATTTATTGGGTCAAATAGACTGGAAAGTCTTGGGTATGGGGTGTGGGCCCGGTCTTAGAGCTAGACGTGAACCCAGCAATAGGTGATGTAAAAGGGGTTTTCGATGTGGACTCAAATTATAACCTATTTAAAAATATTCTAAGCGAAGCCCAGGAATGTAGTATACCATATAAATTGAATAGATCGAATACTAATGATCCAAAGTGGATCTGAAGAACCTTATTGGTAAAAAGAGAGCGTGGTACAAACGGATTTAGAATGGGGAAGTCAGTTTAGAACAGGAATTCGTACAACTGGTTGGAAATACTAAAAAAGAGATAAGGAAAGCAAAAAAAAACTATGAAGTTCGCATAGCAGAGCAAGCAAAGACAAATCCTAAAGGGTTTTTCCAGTTATACAGACAAAGATTAGGGAGAGGATAGGTCCATTAAAAACTGAGACAGGTCAAATAACAGATAATGATGAAGAGATGAGTAGTATTTTTAATAAATATTTTATATCTGTATTTACTAAAGAGGAACATAACAATATGCCTTCAGCCGAACAAGTCTATATGAGTGGGGACGAGGACAGGTTGACTAGTTTAGCAGTTACCAGGGAGGATGTAATTTAACAAATAGTTAAACTTAAACCAAACAAATCCCCAGGGCCGGATGAAGTGTTTGCCAGGGTGCTTAAAGAATGCAACGAGGAGCTTTGCGACCCACTGTCTACCATATTTAATAAATCAATAGAGTTAGGCAGAGTGCCAGAGTTATGGAAAGTTGCTAATGTGATACCAATTTTTAAGAAAGGAGATAGATCACTTGCGTCAAACTATCTACCAATTAGCCTAACGTGTTTTGTGGGAAAGTTACTAGAATCGATAATTGCAAATAAAATTCGTCTTCATCTGGAAAAACACAAATTAATAAATGAGTCGCAACATGGTTTTATAAATGGCCGTTCATGTTTAACAAATTTGCTATCTTTTTATTCCAGCATAGTTGAAGCAGTTGATAGTGGTAAGGATTGTGATGTCGTGTAACTTGACTTTAGCAAAGCTTTTGATACAGTGCCACATGAAAGACTAATTAAAAAAATAGAGGCTCATGGTATTGGAGGTGCTATATTAAGTTGGATTAGGGCATGGCTATTCCAAAGGAAACAGAGAGTTAGTATAAATGGGGTTAAGTCATAGTGGGAAAATGTTGTAAGTGGAGTTCCTCAGGGCTCTGTCCTGGGTCTCTCTGTTGTTTATAATATATATTAATGATTTAGATTCAGGTTTGAGTAGCAACATTTGCAAATTTGCCGATGATACAAAAATCGGCAGGGAAATTAACATGGAAGAAGACTCACTATCACTTCAAGTTGATCTAAATAGGGTTTTGAAATGGTCAAGGGATTGGCAGAAGCAGTTTAATGCTGATAAATGTAAAGTTTTGAGGCTAGGTAATGATAGAATTACAAGATACGAGCTAGATGGTGTTGAGATTGCAAAGTCGAATTGCGAAAGGGATCTGGGAGTTATGATAAGTAAGAATTTAAAACAAAATGGTCAATGCATGAATGTTCATAATAAGGCAAATAGGACACTGGGATTTGTTAATCGAAGCGTTAGTAACAAGACACCGGGTGTGGTTCTTCAGCTACATCTTGCTCTGGTTAGGCCCCATTTAGATTATGCAGGTCAGTTTTGGTCGCCGTACTATAGAATGAATATAAATTCACTTGAATGTGTCAGCGTAGGATGACTAAGTAAATTCCCCAAACTAGAAATCCTTCATATAAAGAAAGATTAACAAAGCTTAAATTGCATTCACTGGAAAGGCGAAGAGTTAGGGGTGACATGATAGAGGTTTACAAGTGGATGAATGGACATAACAAAGAAGATATTAATAGGGGATTAAAAGTATCAACACAAGACAGAATACGAAACAATGGGTATAAATTGGATAAGTTTAGATTTAGGAAAGACTTGGGTAAATACTGGTTCGGTAACAGGGTTGTTGATTTGTAGAACCAATTACCGCGTAATGTGGCGGAGGTTATGTCTCTCGATTGTTTCAAGCGTGGGTTGGACAAGTATATGAGTGGGATTGGGTTGATATAGATAGGAGCTGCTTCGTATGGGCCAATAGGCCTTCTGCAGTTACCGCTGTTCTTATGTTCTTCTTATATCCTCTTTATTATGTTCATTCATCCACTTGTAAACCTCTATCATGTCACCCCTAACTCTTCGCCTTTCCAGTGAATGCCAGTTAAGCTTTGTTAATCTTTCTTCATATGAAAGATTTCTAGTTTGGGAAATTAACTTAGTCATCCTACGCTGGACACGTTCAAGTGAATTTATATCACTTGAAAATTATGGGAAATCAACGAAGAGCAACGAAGTGCAGGCCCCTCAAAGTGCTCAGAAAGTTAAGGAGGTACTTAAGCGAATTTTGGTTGTTTGAGATTCCCAGCTGGGGTATTTAGACAGGACGTTTTGTGCCAGAGATAGAGGGAACAGGTTAAGGGTTTGCTATCCGGGAGCTGGAATTGGAGATATTGTTGACAACATGAAAGATATTATGACAGTAAATGGGAACAAACCCATTATTTGTATTGGTGCAGGGGGTAATGATGTTGCACGAGTTAGGCGTGAGGAACTGATACAGAAATTTAACAAAGCCATAGAATTAGTTAGAAGCAAGGGGAGGAATCCCGATCATATGTGGCATTCTTCCAAGAAAGAACAATGAATGGTTGTCGAAGGCACTTGGAGTCAATTGCCGGCTGGAAAGATATTGAAAATCAAATGCAATATCTTTCATAGACAACTGGGAACACTTCTATGGAAGAAGTAAAATGTATGCTCGTGATGGGGTGCATCTTTCGAGGGCTGGGGATGTTGCTGTTGCAAACTCGTTGGAACCAGTGGTTAGAGGCATTTGTTTGGGTTTAAACTGTTAGTAGATAGTGGTCTACTAACATGATGACTACTACTTGATGGCCAGTGTTCGAGTCCCCTGGTGGGTGTTGGTGTCTAAATTTCTATACTTCTAACTTGTGGTTTATAAGCAAGTCTGTGCATTAAGCATGGGCACCGAGTTCTCCCATATAACAGGGCTTGATGAAAAACGCAAGAGATCACTCACTATCTCATTGCCTGGTGAGGATGGGAGTTCTGGTTGGTTAAACACCCAGGAATTTCCACCTCTTTAGGGCTCTGAAGTATGGTGTAGTGGATACAAATGCATACCTGCCACCTTGATGAACAGTGTTTGAGTCCCTTGGTGGGTGTTGGTGTCTACAATTCTATAAATATAACTTGTGGTTTATAAGCAAGTCTGTACATTAAGCATGGGCACCGAGTTCTCCCATATAACAGGGCTTGATGAAAAACGCGAGAGATCCCTCACTATCTCATTGCCTGGAGAGGATGGGAGTTCTGGTTGGTTAAATACCCTGGAATTCTCACCTCTTTAGGGCTCTGAAGTATGGTGTAGTGGAGGATACAAGTGCGAACCTGCCACCTTAATGGCCAGTGTTGCCACCTTAATGGCCTGATAGGTGTTGGTGTCTAAAGATTTATATACATATATATATATATATATATATATATATATATATATATATATATATATATATATATATATATATATTATATATATATATATATATATATATATATATATATATATATATATATATATATATATATATATATATATATATATTGTGACGGTAAAGCGTTGGTGTTCGGCTGTTTCAAAAGCTAGGGGCAGGGCCTCGTCACATAAAAAAAAAAAGAGAAAAGCTGGAACTTTCGTCTGTGGTAAGATAATGGGAAGACACACAAAACACAAGTAAATTTAACAATGAGATTTTAATTACGTTAGAAAAACAAGACATGAATAAAATTGAGTATAAAATATAACAGACAAGTCAACAAACAAAATAATAAGAATAATCACTGGCAAATGAAAAGTTACGTTAAGACAAGTGAGTAATAGCAAAGTAAATAATGATAGTGCCGGAATATTGGCTTCGAGCAGCCACCTCCCTTAGTACACGTAAGCCAAGGCTTAGTCTACCAATGAGACGTGTCAACTGCAAGGAGCACTGGGATATTCTGCCTTCTCTAGGTCGCTGCAGCCCAGACATCAACTTGTGGCGGAGGGTGGTGGGGCAGGTGCGACTGGGCACCAGCCAATCAGCGACAGGCCGGCGATGGACAAGCAGTTTGCTGGTTAACGGTGGCGGAGGCGAGCAGGTGCGCCGGTGGGCTGGATACGTTTTGTTCTCTGGGCAAAACGTTTTGGAGATACTTGCTGGATATATCTTCTATATTATCTGTTGATGTGATGTACTTTGGAGGGAAGAGCAGGCTCAATCTCTCTTGAAAGAGATTATCGTCACAATATATATATATATATATATATATATATATATATATATATATATATATATATATATATATATACATATATATATATATATATATATATATATATATATATATATATATATATATATATATATATATATATATATATATGTCGTACCTAGTAGCCAGCACGCACTTCTCAGCCTACTATGCAAGGCCCGATTTGCCTAATAAGCCAAGTTTTCCTGAATTAATATATTTTCTCGTATTTTTTTCTTATGAAATGATAAAGCTACCCATTTCATTATGTATGATGTCAATTTATTTTTATTGGAGTTAAAATTAACGTAGATATATGACCGAACCTAACCAACCCTACCTAACCTAACCTAACCTATCTTTATAGGTTAGGTTAGGTTATATAGCCGAAAAAGTTAGGTTAGGTTAGGTTAGGTAGGTTAGGTAGTCGAAAAACAATTAATTCGTGAAAACTCGGCTTATTAGGCAAATTGGGCCCTGCATAGTAGGCTGAGAAGTGCGTTCTGGCTACTAGGTACGACATATGTATATATATATATATATATATGAATGAAAACTCACACCCCAGAAGTGACTCGAACCCATACTCCCAGAAGCAACGCAACTGGTAACTACAGGGCGCCTTAATCCGCTTGACCATCACGGCCGTCAAAAGGAAGTGATAGCCGAGGCTATTTGAGCCACTTCCCCGACGGCAACTCGGATGGTAATCTTGGGCATAGCATTTCACCAAATCACCTCATTCTTTGGGGCACACGTGAGGAACACAAATGCGAACAAGCCTGAATGGTCCCCAGGACTATATGCGAATGAAAACTCACACCCCAGAAGTGACTCGAACCCATACTCCCAGAAGCAACGCAACTGGTAACTACAGGGCGCCTTAATCCGCTTGACCATCACGGCCGTCAAAAGGAAGTGATAGCCGAGGCTATTTGAGCCACTTCCCCGACGGCAACTCGGATGGTAATCTTGGGCATAGCATTTCACCAAATCACCTCATTCTTTGGGGCACACGTGAGGAACACAAATGCGAACAAGCCTGAATGGTCCCCAGGACTATATGCGAATGAAAACTCACACCCCAGAAGTGACTCGAACCCATACTCCCAGAAGCAACGCAACTGGTAACTACAGGGCGCCTTAATCCGCTTGACCATCACGGCCGTCAAAAGTAAGTGATAGCCGAGGCTATTTGAGCCACTTCCCCGACGGCAACTCGGATGGTAATCTTGGGCATAGCATTTCACCAAATCACCTCATTCTTTGGGGCACACGTGAGGAACACAAATGCGAACAAGCCTGAATGGTCCAATAGTATATTAGATATACTTTTGGGGTGTGAGTTTTCATTCGCATATAGTCCTGGGGACCATTCAGGCTTGTTCGCATTTGTGTTCCTCACGTGTGCCCCAAAGAATGAGGTGATTTGGTGAAATGCTATGCCCAAGATTACCATCCGAGTTGCCGTCGGGGAAGTGGCTCAAATAGCCTCGGCTATCACTTCCTTTTGACGGCCGTGATGGTCAAGCGGATTAAGGCGCCCTGTAGTTACCAGTTGCGTTGCTTCTGGGAGTATGGGTTCGAGTCACTTCTGGGGTGTGAGTTTTCATTCGCATATAGTCCTGGGGACCATTCAGGCTTGTTCGCATTTGTGTTCCTCACGTGTGCCCCAAAGAATGAGGTGATTTGGTGAAATGCTATGCCCAAGATTACCATCCGAGTTGCCGTCGGGGAAGTGGCTCAAATAGCCTCGGCTATCACTTCCTTTTGACGGCCGTGATGGTCAAGCGGATTATGGCGCCCTGTAGTTACCAGTTGCGTTGCTTCTGGGAGTATGGGTTCGAGTCACTTCTGGGGTGTGAGTTTTCATTCGCATATAGTCCTGGGGACCATTCAGGCTTGTTCGCATTTGTGTTCCTCACGTGTGCCCCAAAGAATGAGGTGATTTGGTGAAATGCTATGCCCAAGATTACCATCCGAGTTGCCGTCGGGGAAGTGGCTCAAATAGCCTCGGCTATCACTTCCTTTTGACGGCCGTGATGGTCAAGCGGATTAAGGCGCCCTGTAGTTACCAGTTGCGTTGCTTCTGGGAGTATGGGTTCGAGTCACTTCTGGGGTGTGAGTTTTCATTCGCATATAGTCCTGGGGACCATTCAGGCTTGTTCGCATTTGTGTTCCTCACGTGTGCCCCAAAGAATGAGGTGATTTGGTGAAATGCTATGCCCAAGATTACCATCCGAGTTGCCGTCGAGGAAGTGGCTCAAATAGCCTCGGCTATCACTTCCTTTTGACGGCCGTGATGGTCAAGCGGATTAAGGCGCCCTGTAGTTACCAGTTGCGTTGCTTCTGGGAGTATGGGTTCGAGTCACTTCTGGGGTGTGAGTTTTCATTCGCATATAGTCCTGGGGACCATTCAGGCTTGTTCGCATTTGTGTTCCTCACGTGTGCCCCAAAGAATGAGGTGATTTGGTGAAATGCTATGCCCAAGATTACCATCCGAGTTGCCGTCGGGGAAGTGGCTCAAATAGCCTCGGCTATCACTTCCTTTTGACGGCCGTGATGGTCAAGCGGATTAAGGCGCCCTGTAGTTACCAGTTGCGTTGCTTCTGGGAGTATGGGTTCGAGTCACTTCTGGGGTGTGAGTTTTCATTCGCATATAGTCCTGGGGACCATTCAGGCTTGTTCGCATTTGTGTTCCTCACGTGTGCCCCAAAGAATGAGGTGATTTGGTGAAATGCTATGCCCAAGATTACCATCCGAGTTGCCGTCGGGGAAGTGGCTCAAATAGCCTCGGCTATCACTTCCTTTTGACGGCCGTGATGGTCAAGCGGATTAAGGCGCCCTGTAGTTACCAGTTGCGTTGCTTCTGGGAGTATGGGTTCGAGTCACTTCTGGGGTGTGAGTTTTCATTCGCATATAGTCCTGGGGACCATTCAGGCTTGTTCGCATTTGTGTTCCTCACGTGTGCCCCAAAGAATGAGGTGATTTGGTGAAATGCTATGCCCAAGATTACCATCCGAGTTGCCGTCGGGGAAGTGGCTCAAATAGCCTCGGCTATCACTTCCTTTTGACGGCCGTGATGGTCAAGCGGATTAAGGCGCCCTGTAGTTACCAGTTGCGTTGCTTCTGGGAGTATGGGTTCGAGTCACTTCTGGGGTGTGAGTTTTCATTCGCATATAGTCCTGGGGACCATTCAGGCTTGTTCGCATTTGTGTTCCTCACGTGTGCCCCAAAGAATGAGGTGATTTGGTGAAATGCTATGCCCAAGATTACCATCCGAGTTGCCGTCGGGGAAGTGGCTCAAATAGCCTCGGCTATCACTTCCTTTTGACGGCCGTGATGGTCAAGCGGATTAAGGCGCCCTGTAGTTACCAGTTGCGTTGCTTCTGGGAGTATGGGTTCGAGTCACTTCTGGGGTGTGAGTTTTCATTCGCATATAGTCCTGGGGACCATTCAGGCTTGTTCGCATTTGTGTTCCTCACGTGTGCCCCAAAGAATGAGGTGATTTGGTGAAATGCTATGCCCAAGATTACCATCCGAGTTGCCGTCGGGGAAGTGGCTCAAATAGCCTCGGCTATCACTTCCTTTTGACGGCCGTGATGGTCAAGCGGATTAAGGCGCCCTGTAGTTACCAGTTGCGTTGCTTCTGGGAGTATGGGTTCGAGTCACTTCTGGGGTGTGAGTTTTCATTCGCATATAGTCCTGGGGACCATTCAGGCTTGTTCGTATTTGTGTTCCTCACGTGTGCCCCAAAGAATGAGGTGATTTGGTGAAATGCTATACCCAAGATTACCATCCGAGTTGCCGTCGGGGAAGTGGCTCAAATAGCCTCGGCTATCACTTCCTTTTGACGGCCGTGATGGTCAAGCGGATTAAGGCGCCCTGTAGTTACCAGTTGCGTTGCTTCTGGGAGTATGGGTTCGAGTCACTTCTGGGGTGTGAGTTTTCATTCGCATATAGTCCTGGGGACCATTCAGGCTTGTTCGCATTTGTGTTCCTCACGTGTGCCCCAAAGAATGAGGTGATTTGGTGAAATGCTATGCCCAAGATTACCATCCGAGTTGCCGTCGGGGAAGTGGCTCAAATAGCCTCGGCTATCACTTCCTTTTGACGGCCGTGATGGTCAAGCGGATTAAGGCGCCCTGTAGTTACCAGTTGCGTTGCTTCTGGGAGTATGGGTTCGAGTCACTTCTGGGGTGTGAGTTTTCATTCTCATATAGTCCTGGGGACCATTCAGGCTTGTTCGCATTTGTGTTCCTCACGTGTGCCCCAAAGAATGAGGTGATTTGGTGAAATGCTATGCCCAAGATTACCATCCGAGTTGCCGTCGGGGAAGTGGCTCAAATAGCCTCGGCTATCACTTCCTTTTGACGGCCGTGATGGTCAAGCGGATTAAGGCGCCCTGTAGTTACCAGTTGCGTTGCTTCTGGGAGTATGGGTTCGAGTCACTTCTGGGGTGTGAGTTTTCATTCGCATATAGTCCTGGGGACCATTCAGGCTTGTTCGCATTTGTGTTCCTCACGTGTGCCCCAAAGAATGGGGTGATTTGGTAAAATGCTATGCCCAAGATTACCATCCGAGTTGCCGTCGGGGAAGTGGCTCAAATAGCCTCGGCTATCACTTCCTTTTGACGGCCGTGATGGTCAAGCGGATTAAGGCGCCCTGTAGTTACCAGTTGCGTTGCTTCTGGGAGTATGGGTTCGAGTCACTTCTGGGGTGTGAGTTTTCATTCTCATATAGTCCTGGGGACCATTCAGGCTTGTTCACATTTGTGTTCCTCACGTGTGCCCCAAAGAATGAGGTGATTTGGTGAAATGCTATGCCCAAGATTACCATCCGAGTTGCCGTCGGGGAAGTGGCTCAAATAGCCTCGGCTATTACTTCCTTTTGACGGCCGTGATGGTCAAGCGGATTAAGGCGCCCTGTAGTTACCAGTTGCGTTGCTTCTGGGAGTATGGGTTCGAGTCACTTCTGGGGTGTGAGTTTTCATTCGCATATAGTCCTGGGGACCATTCAGGCTTGTTCGCATTTGTGTTCCTCACGTGTGCCCCAAAGAATGAGGTGATTTGGTGAAATGCTATGCCCAAGATTACCATCCGAGTTGCCGTCGGGGAAGTGGCTCAAATAGCCTCGGCTATCACTTCCTTTTGACGGCCGTGATGGTCAAGCGGATTAAGGCGCCCTGTAGTTACCAGTTGCGTTGCTTCTGGGAGTATGGGTTCGAGTCACTTCTGGGGTGTGAGTTTTCATTCGCATATAGTCCTGGGGACCATTCAGGCTTGTTCGCATTTGTGTTCCTCACGTGTGCCCCAAAGAATGAGGTGATTTGGTGAAATGCTATGCCCAAGATTACCATCCGAGTTGCCGTCGGGGAAGTGGCTCAAATAGCCTCGGCTATCACTTCCTTTTGACGGCCGTGATGGTCAAGCGGATTAAGGCGCCCTGTAGTTACCAGTTGCGTTGCTTCTGGGAGTATGGGTTCGAGTCACTTCTGGGGTGTGAGTTTTCATTCGCATATAGTCCTGGGGACCATTCAGGCTTGTTCGCATTTGTGTTCCTCACGTGTGCCCCAAAGAATGAGGTGATTTGGTGAAATGCTATGCCCAAGATTACCATCCGAGTTGCCGTCGGGGAAGTGGCTCAAATAGCCTCGGCTATCACTTCCTTTTGACGGCCGTGATGGTCAAGCGGATTAAGGCGCCCTGTAGTTACCAGTTGCGTTGCTTCTGGGAGTATGGGTTCGAGTCACTTCTAGGGTGTGAGTTTTCATTCGCATATAGTCCTGGGGACCATTCAGGCTTGTTCGCATTTGTGTTCCTCACGTGTGCCCCAAAGAATGAGGTGATTTGGTGAAATGCTATGCCCAAGATTACCATCCGAGTTGCCGTCGGGGAAGTGGCTCAAATAGCCTCGGCTATCACTTCCTTTTGACGGCCGTGATGGTCAAGCGGATTAAGGCGCCCTGTAGTTACCAGTTGCGTTGCTTCTGGGAGTATGGGTTCGAGTCACTTCTGGGGTGTGAGT
The DNA here is from genome assembly GCF_040958095.1 of Procambarus clarkii. Classification (NCBI taxonomy): domain Eukaryota; kingdom Metazoa; phylum Arthropoda; class Malacostraca; order Decapoda; family Cambaridae; genus Procambarus; species Procambarus clarkii. Next base: position 33,318,788 of record NC_091185.1, read on the forward strand.
TTTCATTCGCATATAGTCCTGGCGACCATTCAGGCTTGTTCGCATTTGTGTTCCTCACGTGTGCCCCAAAGAATGAGGTGATTTGGTGAAATGCTATGCCCAAGATTACCATCCGAGTTGCCGTCGGGGAAGTGGCTCAAATAGCCTCAGCTATCACTTCCTTTTGACGGCCGTGATGGTCAAGCGGATTAAGGCGCCCTGTAGTTACCAGTTGCGTTGCTTCTGGGAGTATGGGTTCGAGTCACTTCTGGGGTGTGAGTTTTCATTCGCATATAGTCCTGGGGACCATTCAGGCTTGTTCGCATTTGTGTTCCTCACGTGTGCCCCAAAGAATGAGGTGATTTGATGAAATGCTATGCCCAAGATTACCATCCGAGTTGCCGTCGGGGAAGTGGCTCAAATAGCCTCGGCTATCACTTCCTTTTGACGGCCGTGATGGTCAAGTGGATTAAGGCGCCCTGTAGTTACCAGTTGCGTTGCTTCTGGGAGTATGGGTTCGAGTCACTTCTGGGGTGTGAGTTTTCATTCGCATATAGTCCTGGGGACCATTCAGGCTTGTTCGCATTTGTGTTCCTCACGTGTGCCCCAAAGAATGAGGTGATTTGGTGAAATGCTATGCCCAAGATGACCATCCGAGTTGCCGTCGGGGAAGTGGCTCAAATAGCCTCGGCTATCACTTCCTTTTGACGGCCGTGATGGTCAAGCGGATTAAGGCGCCCTGTAGTTACCAGTTGCGTTGCTTCTGGGAGTATGGGTTCGAGTCACTTCTGGGGTGTGAGTTTTCATTCGCATATAGTCCTGGGGACCATTCAGGCTTGTTCGCATTTGTGTTCCTCACGTGTGCCCCAAAGAATGAGGTGATTTGGTGAAATGCTATGCCCAAGATTACCATCCGAGTTGCCGTCGGGGAAGTGGCTCAAATAGCCTCGGCTATCACTTCCTTTTGACGGACGTGATGGTCAAGCGGATTAAGGCGCCCTGTAGTTACCAGTTGCGTTGCTTCTGGGAGTATGGGTTCGAGTCACTTCTGGGGTGTGAGTTTTCATTCGCATATAGTCCTGGGGACCATTCAGGCTTGTTCGCATTTGTGTTCCTCACGTGTGCCCCAAAGAATGAGGTGATTTGGTGAAATGCTATGCCCAAGATTACCATCCGAGTTGCCGTCGGGGAAGTGGCTCAAATAGCCTCGGCTATCACTTCCTTTTGACGGCCGTGATGGTCAAGCGGATTAAGGCGCCCTGTAGTTACCAGTTGCGTTGCTTCTGGGAGTATGGGTTCGAGTCACTTCTGGGGTGTGAGTTTTCAGTTGCATATTGTCCTGGGGACCAACCAGGCTTGTTCGCATTTGTGTTCCTCAGGTGTGCCCCAAAGAATGAGGTGATTTGGTAAAATGCTATGCCCAAGATTACTATCCGAGTGCCAGCGGTTGGGTGGTTCAAATAGCCTCGGCTATCACCTCATTTTGTCCGGTCGTGATGGTCAAGTGGATTAAGGCGTCTTGTACATACCAGTTGCGTTGCTCCTGGGAGTATGGGTTCGAGTCACTTCTGGGGTGTGAGTTTTCAGTTGCATATTGTCTTGGGGACCATTCAGGCTTGTTCGCATTTGTGTTCCTCACGTGTGCCCCAAAGAATGAGGTGATTTGGTAAAATGCTATGCCCAAGATTACTATCCGAGTGCCGGCGGTGGGGTGGTTCAAATAGCCTCGGCTATCACCTCATTTTGTCCGGTCGTGATGGTCAAGTGGATTAAGGCGTCTTGTGCATACCAGTTGCGTTGCTCCTGGGAGTATGGGTTTGAGTCACTTCTGGGGTGTGAGTTTTCAGTTGCGTATTGTCCTGGGGACCATTCAGGCTTTTTCGCATTTGTGTTCCTCACGTGTGCCCCAAAGAATGAGGTGATTTGGTAAAATGCTATGCCCAAGATTACTATCCGAGTGCCGGCGGTGGGGTGGTTCAAATAGCCTCGGCTATCACCTCATTTTGTCCGGTCGTGATGGTCAAGTGGATTAAGGCGTCTTGTGCATACCAGTTGCGTTGCTCCTGGGAGTATGGGTTTGAGTCACTTCTGGGGTGTGAGTTTTCAGTTGCGTATTGTCCTGGGGACCATTCAGGCTTTTTCGCATTTGTGTTCCTCACGTGTGCCCCAAAGAATGAGGTGATTTGGTAAAATGCTATGCCCAAGATTACTATCCGAGTGCCGGCGGTGGGGTGGTTCAAATAGCCTCGGCTATCACCTCATTTTGTCCGGTCGTGACGGTCAAGTGGATTAAGGCGTCTTGTACATACCAGTTGCGTTGCTCCTGGGAGTATGGGTTCGAGTCACTTCTGGGGTGTGAGTTTTCAGTTGCATATTGTCCTGGGGACCATTCAGGCTTGTTCGCATTTGTGTTCCTCACGTGTGCCCCAAAGAATGAGGTGATTTGGTGAAATGCTATGCCCAAGATTACCATCCGAGTTGCCGTCGGGGAAGTGGCTCAAATAGCCTCGGCTATCACTTCCTTTTGACGGCCGTGATGGTCAAGCGGATTAAGGCGCCCTGTAGTTACCAGTTGCGTTGCTTCTGGGAGTATGGGTTCGAGTCACTTCTGGGGTGTGAGTTTTCATTCGCATATAGTCCTGGGGACCATTCAGGCTTGTTCGCATTTGTGTTCCTCACGTGTGCCCCAAAGAATGAGGTGATTTGGTGAAATGCTATGCCCAAGATTACCATCCGAGTTGCCGTCGGGGAAGTGGCTCAAATAGCCTCGGCTATCACTTCCTTTTGACGGCCGTGATGGTCAAGCGGATTAAGGCGCCCTGTAGTTACCAGTTGCGTTGCTTCTGGGAGTATGGGTTCGAGTCACTTCTGGGGTGTGAGTTTTCATTCGCATATAGTCCTGGGGACCATTCAGGCTTGTTCGCATTTGTGTTCCTCACGTGTGCCCCAAAGAATGAGGTGATTTGGTGAAATGCTATGCCCAAGATTACCATCCGAGTTGCCGTCGGGGAAGTGGCTCAAATAGCCTCAGCTATCACTTCCTTTTGACGGCCGTGATGGTCAAGCGGATTAAGGTGCCCTGTAGTTACCAGTTGCGTTGCTTCTGGGAGTATGGGTTCGAGTCACTTCTGGGGTGTGAGTTTTCATTCGCATATAGTCCTGGGGACCATTCAGGCTTGTTCGCATTTGTGTTCCTCACGTGTGCCCCAAAGAATGAGGTGATTTGGTGAAATGCTATGCCCAAGATTACCATCCGAGTTGCCGTCGGGGAAGTGGCTCAAATAGCCTCGGCTATCACTTCCTTTTGACGGCCGTGATGGTCAAGCGGATTAAGGCGCCCTGTAGTTACCAGTTGCGTTGCTTCTGGGAGTATGGGTTCGAGTCACTTCTGGGGTGTGAGTTTTCATTCGCATATAGTCCTGGGGACCATTCAGGCTTGTTCGCATTTGTGTTCCTCACGTGTGCCCCAAAGAATGAGGTGATTTGGTGAAATGCTATGCCCAAGATTACCATCCGAGTTGCCGTCGGGGAAGTGGCTCAAATAGCCTCGGCTATCACTTCCTTTTGACGGCCGTGATGGTCAAGCGGATTAAGGCGCCCTGTAGTTACCAGTTGCGTTGCTTCTGGGAGTATGGGTTCGAGTCACTTCTGGGGTGTGAGTTTTCATTCGCATATAGTCCTGGGGACCATTCAGGCTTGTTCGCATTTGTGTTCCTCACGTGTGCCCCAAAGAATGAGGTGATTTGGTGAAATGCTATGCCCAAGATTACCATCCGAGTTGCCGTCGGGGAAGTGGCTCAAATAGCCTCGGCTATCACTTCCTTTTGACGGCCGTGATGGTCAAGCGGATTAAGGCGCCCTGTAGTTACCAGTTGCGTTGCTTCTGGGAGTATGGGTTCGAGTCACTTCTGGGGTGTGAGTTTTCATTCGCATATAGTCCTGGGGACCATTCAGGCTTGTTCGCATTTGTGTTCCTCACGTGTGCCCCAAAGAATGAGGTGATTTGGTGAAATGCTATGCCCAAGATTACCATCCGAGTTGCCGTCGGGGAAGTGGCTCAAATAGCCTCGGCTATCACTTCCTTTTGACGGCCGTGATGGTCAAGCGGATTAAGGCGCCCTGTAGTTACCAGTTGCGTTGCTTCTGGGAGTATGGGTTCGAGTCACTTCTGGGGTGTGAGTTTTCAGTTGCATATTGTCCTGGGGACCAACCAGGCTTGTTCGCATTTGTGTTCCTCAGGTGTGCCCCAAAGAATGAGGTGATTTGGTAAAATGCTATGCCCAAGATTACTATCCGAGTGCCAGCGGTTGGGTGGTTCAAATAGCCTCGGCTATCACCTCATTTTGTCCGGTCGTGATGGTCAAGTGGATTAAGGCGTCTTGTACATACCAGTTGCGTTGCTCCTGGGAGTATGGGTTCGAGTCACTTCTGGGGTGTGAGTTTTCAGTTGCATATTGTCTTGGGGACCATTCAGGCTTGTTCGCATTTGTGTTCCTCACGTGTGCCCCAAAGAATGAGGTGATTTGGTAAAATGCTATGCCCAAGATTACTATCCGAGTGCCGGCGGTGGGGTGGTTCAAATAGCCTCGGCTATCACCTCATTTTGTCCGGTCGTGATGGTCAAGTGGATTAAGGCGTCTTGTGCATACCAGTTGCGTTGCTCCTGGGAGTATGGGTTTGAGTCACTTCTGGGGTGTGAGTTTTCAGTTGCGTATTGTCCTGGGGACCATTCAGGCTTTTTCGCATTTGTGTTCCTCACGTGTGCCCCAAAGAATGAGGTGATTTGGTAAAATGCTTTGCCCAAGATTACTATCCGAGTGCCGGCGGTGGGGTGGTTCAAATAGCCTCGGCTATCACCTCATTTTGTCCGGTCGTGATGGTCAAGTGGATTAAGGCGTCTTGTACATACCAGTTGCGTTGCTCCTGGGAGTATGGGTTCGAGTCACTTCTGGGGTGTGGGTTTTCAGTTGCATATTGTCCTGGGGACCATTCAGGCTTGTTCGCATTTGTGTTCCTCACGTGTGCCCCAAAGAATGAGGTGATTTGGTAAAATGCTATGCCCAAGATTACTATCCGAGTGCCGGCGGTGGGGTGGTTCAAATAGCCTCGGCTATCACCTCATTTTGTCCGGTCGTGACGGTCAAGTGGATTAAGGCGTCTTGTACATACCAGTTGCGTTGCTCCTGGGAGTATGGGTTCGAGTCACTTCTGGGGTGTGAGTTTTCAGTTGCATATTGTCCTGGGGACCATTCAGGCTTGTTCGCATTTGTGTTCCTCACGTGTGCCCCAAAGAATGAGGTGATTTGGTGAAATGCTATGCCCAAGATTACTATCCGAGTGCCGGCGGTGGGGTGGTTCAAATAGCCTCGGCTATCACCTCATTTTGTCCGGTCGTGATGGTCAAGTGGATTAAGGCGTCTTGTACATACCAGTTGCGTTGCTCCTGAGAGTATGGGTTCGAGTCACTTCTGGGGTGTGAGTTTTCAGTTGCATATTGTCCTGGGGACCATTCAGGCTTGTTCGCATTTGTGTTCCTCACGTGTGCCCCAAAGAATGAGGTGATTTGGTAAAATGCTATATGCCCAAGATTACTATCCGAGTGCCGGCGGTGGGGTGGTTCAAATAGCCTCGGCTATCACCTCATTTTGTCCGGTCGTGATGGTCAAGTGGATTAAGGCGTCTTGTACATACCAGTTGCGTTGCTCCTGGTAGTATGGGTTCGAGTCACTTCTGGGGTGTGAGTTTTCAGTTGCATATTGTCCTGGGGACCATTCAGGCTTGTTCGCATTTGTGTTCCTCACGTGTGCCCCAAAGAATGAGGTGATTTGGTAAAATGCTATGCCCAAGATTACTATCCGAGTGCCGGCGGTGTGGTGGTTCAAATAGCCTCGGCTATCACCTCATTTTGTCCAGTCGTGATTGTCAAGTGGATTAAGGTGTCTTGTACATACCAGTTGCGTTGCTCCTGGGAGTATGGGTTCGAGTCACTTCTGGGGTGTGAGTTTTCAGTTGCATATTGTCCTGGGGACCATTCAGGCTTGTTCGCATTTGTGTTCCTCACGTGTGCCCCAAAGAATGAGGTGATTTGGTAAAATGCTATGCCCAAGATTACTATTCGAGTGCCGGCGGTGGGGTGGTTCAAATAGCCTTGGCTATCACCTCATTTTGTCCGGTCGTGATGGTCAAGTGGATTAAGGCGTCGTGTACATACCAGTTGCGTTGCTCCTGGGAGTATGGGTTCGAGTCACTTCTGGGGTGTGAGTTTTCAGTTGCATATTGTCCTGGGGACCATTCAGGCTTGTTCGCATTTGTGTTCCTCACGTGTGCCCCAAAGAATGAGGTGATTTGGTAAAATGCTATGCCCAAGATTACTATCCGAGTGCCGGCGGTGGGGTGGTTCAAATAGCCTCGGCTATCACCTCATTTTGTCTGGTCGTGATGGTCAAGTGGATTAAGGCGTCTTGTACATACCAGTTCCGTTGCTCCTGGGAGTATGGGTTCGAGTCACTTCTGGGGTGTGAGTTTTCAGTTGCATATTGTCCTGGGGACCATTCAGGCTTGTTCGCATTTGTGTTCCTCACGTGTGCCCCAAAGAATGAGGTGATTTGGTAAAATGCTATGCCCAAGATTACTATCCGAGTGCCGGCGGTGGGGTGGTTCAAATAGCCTCGGCTATCACCTCATTTTGTCCGGTCGTGACAGTCGAGTGGATTAAGGCGTCTTGTACATACCAGTTGCGTTGCTCCTGGGAGTATGGGTTCGAGTCACTTCTGGGGTGTGAGTTTTCAGTTGCATATTGTCCTGGGGACCATTCAGGCTTGTTCGCAATTGTGTTCCTCACGTGTGCCCAGAGAATGAGGTGATTTGGTAAAATGCTATGCCCAAGATTACTATCCGAGTGCCGGCGGTGGGGTGGTTCAAATAGCCTCGGCTATCACCTCATTTTGTCCGGTCGTGATGGTCAAGTGGATTAAGGCGTCTTGTACATACCAGTTTCGTTGCTCCTGGGAGTATGGGTTCGAGTCAATTCTGGGGTGTGAGTTTTCAGTTGCATATTGTCCTGGGGACCATTCAGGCTTGTTCGCATTTGTGTTCCTCAGGTGTGCCCCAAAGAATGAGGTGATTTGGTAAAATGCTATGCCCAAGATTACTATCCGAGTGCCGGCGGTGGGGTGGTTCAAATAGCCTCGGCTATCACCTCATTTTGTCCGGTCGTGATGGTCAAGTGGATTAAGGCGTCTTGTACATACCAGTTGCGTTGCTCCTGGGAGTATGGGTTCGAGTCACTTCTGGGGTGTGAGTTTTCAGTTGCATATTGTCCTGGGGACCATTCAGGCTTGTTCGCATATATATATATATATATATATATATATATATATATATATATATATATATATATATATATATATATATATATATATATATATATATATATATATATATATATATATATATATGTCATACCTAGTAGCCAGACCCCACTCTGAGCCTACTATGCAAGGCCCGATTTGCCTAATAAACCAAGTTTTACTGAATTAATATTTTTTCTCTAATTTTTTTCTTATGAAATGATAAAGCTACCCATTTCATTATGTATGAGGTCAATTTTTTTTTATTGGAATTAAAATTAACGTTAATATATGACCGAACCTAACCAACCCTACCTAACCTAACCTAACCTATCTCTATAGGTTAGGTTAGGTTACGTAGCCGAAAACGTTAGGTTAGGTTAGGTTAGGTAGTCGAAAAAACATTAATTCATGAAAACTAGGCTTATTAGGCAAATCGGGACTTGCATAGTAGGCTGAGAAGTGAGTTCTGGCTACTAGGTACGACATATATATATGTCGTACCTGTCTATATATATATATATATATATATATATATATATATATATATATATATATATATATATATATATATATATATATATATATATATATATATATATATGCGAACAAGCCTGAATGGTCCCCAGGACAATATGCGAATGAAAACTCACACCCCAGAAGTGACTCGAACCAATACTCCCAGGAGCAACACAACTGGTAACTACAGGGCGCCTTAATCCACTTGACCATCACGGCCGTCAAAGGGAAGTGATAGCCAAGGCTATTTGACCCACTTCCCCGACGGCAACTCGGATGGTAATCTTGGGCATAGCATTTCACCAAATCACCTCATTCTTTGGGGCACACGTGAGGAACACAAATGCGAACAAGCCTGAATGGTTCCCAGGACTATATGCGAATGAAAACTTACACCCCAGAAGTGACTCGAACCCATACTCCCAGGAGCAACGCAACTGGTAACTACAGGGCGCCTTAATCCACTTGACCATCACGGCCGTCAAAAGGAAGTGATAGCCAAGGCTATTTGAGCCACTTCCCCGACGGCAACTCGGATGGTAATCTTGGGCATAGCATTTCACCAAATCACCTCATTCTTTGGGGCACACGTGAGGAACACAAATGCGAACAAGCCTGAATGGTCCCCAGGACTATATGCGACTGAAAACTCACACCCCAGAAGTGACTCGAACCCATACTCCCAGGAGCAACGCAACTGGTAACTACAGGGCGCCTTAATCCACTTGACCATCACGGCCGTCAAAAGGAAGTGATAGCCAAGGCTATTTGAGCAACTTCCCCGACGGCAACTCGGATGGTAATCTTGGGCATAGCATTTCACCAAATCACCTCATTCTTTGGGGCACACGTGAGGAACACAAATGCGAACAAGCCTGAATGGTCCCCAGGACTATATGCGAATGAAAACTCACACCCCAGAAGTGACTTGAACCCATACTCCCAGGAGCAACGCAACTGATAACTACAGGGCACCTTAATCCACTTGACCATCACGGCCGTCAAAAGGAAGTGATAGCCAAGGCTATTTGAGCCACTTCCCCGACGGCAACTCGGATGGTAATCTTGGTGAGGTGATTTGGTGAAATGCTATGCCCAAGATTACCATCCGAGTTGCCGTCGGGGAAGTGGCTCAAATAGCCTTGGCTATCACTTCCTTTTGACGGCCGTGATGGTCAAGTGGATTAAGGCGCCCTGTAGTTACCTGTTGCGTTGCTCCTGGGAGTATGGGTTCGAGTCACTTCTGGGGTGTGAGTTTTCATTCATATATATATATATATATATATATATATATATATATATATATATATATATATATATATATATATATATATATATATATATATATATATATATATATATATATATATATATATATATATATATATATATATATATATATATATATATATATATATATATATAAGCCTATACTTGCATAAACCACAAGTGAAGATTAACAATCTTTGGACAACACCCACCAGTAGGCCTTGAACCCAGAAAGCACAACTACCTTCCGGTAGCTGCCATAACTAGTACGCCTTAACCCACTACACCATCAGACCCTACAAAAGAAGTAGAGACTTCGAGATATATATACACCTCAAATATCTCCACTTCCCGAGGGCACTAGACAAGTGAGAGGTTACTCTGCGTTTTTCATGAAGCCACTGTCAATGTGAGAGAACTCGTGCCCATGCTATAAGCCTATATATATATATATATATATATATATATATATATATATATATATATATATATATATATATATATATATATATATATATATATATATATATATATATGTATTAGTATATTTTGGTAGCAGTCTTTCCTGTAGACATATATTATTAAATATGACCGAAAAAGTAAGATTAATAATTCTAACACGAATTTTCTCAATCTTTCGTACATTACGCTTCACTGTTGGAGGTAAATAAAAAAATCACTTCTCCAAAATTCATTTTTATTTCTAGTCTGACGCGACACGGGCGCGTTTCGTAAAACTTATTACATTTTCAAAGACTTCACAAATACACAACTGATTAGAACTTACGTATCTCTGATTTTATATCTACATTTGAGTGAGGTCGGAGGGGTGATGTGGTATTAACACAAGACAGAACAAGAGGGGATATTAATAGGGTATTAAAAGTATCAACACAAGACAGAACAGAAACAATGGGTATTGAATAGAAGTGTTTGTAGAAAGCCTATTGGTCCATATTTCTTGATGCTTCTATATTGGAGCGGAGTCTTGAGGTGGGTAGAATATAGTTGTGCAATAATTGGCTGTTGATTGCTGGTGTTGACTTCTTGATGTGTAGTGCCTCGCAAACGTCAAGCCGCCTGCTATCGCTGTATCTATCGATGATTTCTGTATTGTTTACTAGGATTTCTCTGGCGATGGTTTGGTTATGGGAAGAGATTATATGTTCCTTAATGGAGCCCTGTTGCTTATGCATCGTTAAACGCCTAGAAAGAGATGTTGTTGTCTTGCCTATATACTGGGTGTTTTGGAGCTTGCAGTCCCCAAGTGGGCATTTGAAGGCATAGACGACGTTGGTCTCTTTTAAAGCGTTCTGTTTTGTGTCTGGAGAGTTTCTCATGAGTAGGCTGGCCGTTTTTCTGGTTTTATAGTAAATCGTCAGTTGTATCCTCTGATTTTTGTCTGTAGGGATAACGTTTCTATTAACAATATCTTTCAGGACCCTTTCCTCCGTTTTATGAGCTGTGGAAAAGAAGTTCCTGTAAAATAGTCTAATAGGGGGTATAGGTGTTGTGTTAGTTGTCTCTTCAGAGGTTGCATGGCTTTTCACTTTCCTTCTTATGATGTCTTCGATGAAACCATTGGAGAAGCCGTTATTGACTAGGACCTGCCTTACCCTACAGAGTTCTTCGTCGACTTGCTTCCATTCTGAGCTGCGGCTGAGAGCACGGTCGACGTATGCGTTAACAACATGCGAAGGACACTACAGCCGAATTAAAAGCAAAGGTCAACAAACTGATCGAAACTGTGAACGCCAAGAAATCCGGACTCCACCTGCCAAAGATCATTGGGGAATATAAACCTGGATATGCGTATGGAAATGTCAAGACGCACAAGCCTGGAAACCCACTTCGGCCAATCATTAGCCAGATACCCACAGCCACGTACAGACTGGCGAAGCGACTCAACGGCCTGCTGACTCCTTATGTTCCTTGCTCCTTCAGCCTGAAGTCTCCAAAGGAATTTGTGGACTTACTGCGGGGCACACGGGCCACAGGGATAAGAGCCTCGTTGGACGTAGAATCGCTGTTTACCAACGTACCTGTGGACGAGACAATCGGAATGATAGCCGACAGAGTGTATCGTGATCCAGCCTGTACTCCTCTTGACATGCCAGAAAGTATTCTGAGGAAACTACTCCAAGCTTGTACTAAAGAGGCACCCTTCTTGAGCCCGGATGGGCACATGTATAAGCAAGTAGATGGGGTCGTCATGGGTTCTCCCCTAGGTGTCCTGTTTGCAAACTTCTACATGGGTACCATCGAGCAAAAAGTCTTAGTCGACATGAACTTGAAACCGGCCATATACTGCAGGTATGTTGACGACATTTTTACACAGGTACCTGATGTCAGACATCTGCAGGAGCTGAAGGAGGCATTTGAGCAGAGTTCCGTGCTGCGTTTCACTTACGAGACGGGAAAGGATGGGAAGCTGCCTTTTCTAGATGTAACAGTCATGGAAAAGGGCGGAGGTTTCCCCACTGCAGTCTACACTAAGGAAACAAACATAGGAATGTGCCTAAATGCCAACAGCGACTGCCCTGACAGGTACAAGAGGAGTGTTGTTAATGCATTCGTCGACCGTGCTCTCAGCCACAGCTCAGAATGGAAGCAAGTCGACGAAGAACTCTGTAGGGTAAGGCAGGTCCTAGTCAATAACGGCTTCTCCAATGGTTTCATCGAAGACATCATAAGAAGGAAAGTGAAAAGCCTTGCAACCTCTGAAGAGACAACTAACACAACACCTATACCCCCTATTAGACTATTTTACAGGAACTTCTTTTCCACAGCTCATAAAACGGAGGAAAGGGTCCTGAAAGATATTGTTAATAGAAACGTTATCCCTACAGACAAAAATCAGAGGATACAACTGACGATTTACTATAAAACCAGAAAAACGGCCAGCCTACTCATGAGAAACTCTCCAGACACAAAACAGAACGCTTTAAAAGAGACTAACGTCGTCTATGCCTTCAAATGCCCATTTGGGGACTGTAAGCTCCAAAAAACCCAGTATATAGGCAAGACAACAACATCTCTTTCTAGGCGTTTAACGATGCATAAGCAACAGGGCTCCATTAAGGAACATATAATCTCTTCCCATAACCAAACCATCGCCAGAGAAATCCTAGTAAACAACACAGAAATCATCGATAGATACAGCGATAGCAGGCGGCTTGACGTTTGCGAGGCACTACACATCAAGAAGTCAACACCAGCAATCAACAGCCAATTATTGCACAACTATATTCTACCCACCTCAAGACTCCTCTCCAATATAGAAGCATCAAGAAATATGGACCAATAGGCTTTCTACAAACACTTCTATTCAATACCCATTGTTTCTGTTCTGTCTTGTGTTGATACTTTTAATACCCTATTAATATCCCCTCTTGTTCTGTCTTGTGTTAATGCCACATCACCCCTCCCACCTCACTCAAATGTAGATATAAAATCGGAGATACGTAAGTTCTAATCAGTTGTGTATTTGTGAACTAAAGTCTTTGAAAATGTAATAAGTTTTACGAAACGCGCCCGTGTCGCGTCAGACTAGAAATAAAAATGAATTTTGGAGAATTAATTTTTGATTTACCTCCAACAGTGAAGCGTAATGTACGAAAGATTGAGAAAATTCGTGTTAGAATTATTAATCTTATTTTTTCGGTCATATTTAATAATATATATATATATATATATATATATATATATATATATATATATATATATATATATATATATATATATATATATATATATATATATATATATATATATATATATATATATATATATATATATATATATATAATAGTATATTTTGGTAGCAGTCCTTCCTGTAGACATATATTATTGAACATGACCGAAAAAGTAAGATTAATAAATCTAACACGAATTTTCTCAATCTTTCGTACATTTCTTTTCACTGTTGGAGGTAATTCAAAAATCAATTCTCCAAAATTCATTTTTATTTCTAGTCTGACGCGACACTTGAGCGCGTTTCGTAAAACTTATTACATTTTCAAAGACTTTAGTTAACACATACACAACTGAATAGAACTTACACATCTCCGATTTTGTTAATATCTACATTTGAGTGAGGTGGATGGGGTGAGGTGGTATTTAATAAGGTATTAATTTCATCAACACAAGCCAGAACATGAAACAATGGGTGTTGAATAGAAGTGATTGTAGAAAGCCTATTGGTCCATATTTCTTGATGCTTCTATATTGGAGCGGAGTCTTGAGGTGGGTAGAATATAGTTGTGCATTAATTGGCTGTTGATTGCTGGTGTTAACTTCTTGATGTGTAATGCCTCGCAAACGTCAAGCCGCCTGCTATCGCTGTATCTATCGATGATTTCTGTGTTGTTTACTAGGATTACTCTGGCGATGGTTTGGTTGTGGGAAGAGATTATATGTTCCTTAATGGAGCCCTGTTGCTTATGCATCGTTAAATGCCTAGAAAGAGATGTTGTTGTCTTGCCTATATACTGGGTTTTTTGGAGCTTACAGTCCCCAAGAGGGCATTTGAAGGCATAGACGACGTTAGTCTCTTTTAAAGCGTTCTGTTTTGTATCTGGAGAGTTTCTCATGAGTAGGCTGGCCGTTTTTCTGGTTTTATAGTAAATCGTCAGTTGTATCCTCTGATTTTTGTCTCTAGGGATAACGTTTCTATTAACAATATCTTACAGGACCCTTTCCTCCGTTTTATGAGCTGTGGAAAAGAAGTTCATGTAAAATAGTCTAATAGGGGGTATAGGTGTTGTGTTGGTTGTCTCTTCAGAGGTTGCATGGCGTTTCACTTTCCTTCCTTATGATGTCTTCGACGAAACCATTGGAGAAGCCGTTGTTGACTAGGACCTGCCTTACCCTACAGAGTTCTTCGTCGACTTGCTTCCATTCGTAGCTGTGGCTGAGAGCACGGTCGACATATGCGTTAACAACACTCCTCTTGTACCTATCTGGGCAGTCGCTTTTGGCATTTAGGCACATTCCTATGTTCGTTTCCTTAGTGTAGACTGCAGTGTGGAAACCTCCGCTCTTTTCTATGCCTGTTACATCTAGAAAGGGCAGCTTCCCATCCTTTTCCATCTCGTAAGTGAAACGCAGCACGGAACTCCGCTCAAATGCCTCCTTCAACTCCTGCAGATGTCTGACATCAGGTACCTGTGTAAAAATGTCGTCAACATACCTGCAGTATATGGCCGGTTTCATGTTCATGACGACTAAGACTTTTTGCTCGATGGTACCCATGTAGAAGTTTGCAAACAGGACTATGGACTATGCCTTCAAATGCCCTCTTGGGAACTGTAAGCTCCAAAAAACCCAGTATATAGGCAAGACAACAACATCTCTTTCTAGGCGTTTAACGATGCATAAGCAACAGGGCTCCATTAAGGAACATATAATCTCTTCCCACAACCAAACCATCGCCAGAGAAATCCTAGTAAACAACACAGAAATCATCGATAGATACAGCGATAGCAGGCGGCTTGACGTTTGCGAGGCATTACTCATCAAGAAGTCAACACCAGCAATCAACAGCCAATTAATGCACAACTATATGCTACCCACCTCAAGACTCCGCTCCAATATAGAAGCATCAAGAAATATGGACCAATAGGCTTTCTACAATCACTTCTATTCAATACCCATTGTTTCATGTTCTGGCGTGTTTTGATGAAATTAATACCTCATTAAATACCACCTCACCCCATCCACCTCACTCAAATGTAGATATGAACAAAATCGGAGATGTGTAAGTTCTATTCAGTTGTGTATTTGTTAACTAAAGTCTTTGAAAATGTAATAAGTTTTACGAAACGCGCTCAAGTGTCGCGTCAGACTAGAAATAAAAATGAATTTTGGAGAATTGATTTTTGAATTACCTCCAACAGTGAAAAGAAATGTACGAAAGATTGAGAAAATTCGTGTTAGAATTATTAATCTTACTTTTTCGGTCATATTTAATAATATATATATATATATATATATATATACATATATATATATATATATATATATATATATATATATATATATATATATATATATATATATATATATATATATATATATATATATATATATATATATATATATATATATATATTAGTTTACAAACACACAACTGAAACTGAATAGAGCTTTACACATCTTCGAGGTTTATATCTACATTTGGGTGAGGTGGATGAGGTGAAAAACGAACTTTCAACAATGGGTATTCAATGGGTATTAAATTCCAACACAAGACAGAACACGAAACAATGGATATTGAATGGGTATTAAATTCAAACACAAACAAATTCAATAGGGGGTATAGGTGTTCTGTTAGTTGTCTCTTCAGAGGTTGCATGGTGTTTCACTTTCCTTCTTATGATGTCTTCCACGAAACCATTGGAGAATATATACTAATATATATATATATATATATATATATATATATATATATATATATATATATATATATATATATATATACATACATATATATATATGCGGAAAATCCACAGAGAAATATGAAATAAGGTGAACGTTTCGGCTTGTTAAAGCCTTTGTCAACACCAGACTGACTAAAGGAGAAGGGAGAAGGGGGAGGATATATAGGCCGACATCTGACCAACCCATCCCTTGGGAAAGAATTAACCAGAAACAGGTATAGCTTAGCTTAGAATGGTCAAAGAGGATTAAGCGGTCAGAGAATAAGGATGAAAGATTAAAGAAAAGCCTCATGAACACACAATATATGAATATAAAATTATAATGAGACATTGTAAGCCTCTCTATCAGAGTTTTTTCTTAAACTGTTGTGCAATATTATAACTTAAAAATGGATCAAGTTTGTACATTCCAGTACTAACATTAAGAAGATTTGGACACTGACTGATTAGAGCAGACTCAATTAAATTCCGTTCCACGAAATCCCCACAATTGGTAATGCTTTTTGCCCCATTCCAGTTAATATTGTGATCACATAAACTCGTATGTAGATACAATGCATTAGACGATTGGGCAGTTCTAATTCTATAAGCATGTTGTGACAACCGCAATTGTAAGAACTTTCCTGTTTGTCCAAGGTACACAAAATCACAATCATTGCAGGGAATCGAATACACACAATCTGCTGTATCAGGGGAGTTATTTATTAAATTGGATTTGAAAATATACACTATATATATATATATATATATATATATATATATATATATATATATATATATATATATATATATATATATATATATATATATATATATTTATATGCAACAATGATCACAAAAACACTGATCCAAGTATGCAGAATAACCACATGTGAAAAATAGAAAATGCATAACGCGTTTTCGGCTAATTCGCCTTCATCAAAGGAAAGTAGAATCTACTGATTCTACTTTGCTCTGATGAAGGCGAGTTAGCCAAAAACGCGTTAAGTATTTTCTATTTTTCACATGTGGTTATTCTGCATATATATATATATATATATATATATATATATATATATATATATATATATATATATATATATATATATATATATATATATATATATATATATATATATATATATATATATATATATATTTCCTCACTGAAGTATCTTTAAGTTTCTTAGGATCTAACCAAGACAATTGAAGGGTCTCGCAGTCTCCTTAGAAGGAACAGTTGCATGTGGACCACCCAACATAAACTTGGGAACTATCTGCACGCATATTCAGCAACAACACATTCTTGGACGCGCTGCTTAAATGCTGCAACCCATCCTCCGAATTGATATTATACAGTTTTAACACTAAGTGTAATAAGTACATATCCTGACTGTCATACAGAGCACATAATTAAACTTATGGGACCTATACTTCCCCATTTAATTCTCCTCGTTTTCTGTTAAAACACTCAGAATTTTAAGATGACGTTTATAATTTCTGTTCGCTGTACACAGGTTTTAAATATTATAATTTTCTTTTCAAGTTTTATTAAACAATATAGATTTTATACAAAATTTGAAAATTTCCTGAGTTACTTTACAACTTATTGAAATATTTTAGTTCTGTTTTATTTGTTTTATAAAACTGTAATATCATTATAGCTATACGTTTAGTAGTAATTGTAATTAAGAAGCAATAAAATGCTTATCTTCAATAACTAAGTCGGTTAGGTTAGGTTGTGGTTTTCTATTCAGCTTTACAGGTAAACTCAAATATTTACAATATTTTTGACAGTACGATTTAATACTTAGTGTAAATAAGTACAATTCCTGACTGCCATACATAGTACGTAATTGCACTTATGGGGTTGTTACATTTACCTGCCCGTTTTTGGATGACGGGCTGAATCATGTGATTCAAAATGATAAACCAATGTTGGTTTGATTGTCTATAGAGTGTTTTCCATCTAAATCGTAGGCTGTTAATGATATTGAATCGACATTGATAATAGTGATTCAACTTCAATAATGATGATTTGAGTCGACTCAGTATTATTCGACCATGTTTTGCCAGGTCGTAAAGAAGTGAGAGGAATGAGAAAAAAACACGGAAAGGAGAGAGAGAACGTCGGGAAGGAAGCCAGGGAAGAAGAGGCAGGGAGTTAATGACGAGCAGAATATGAAGCCATGGAAGAGAAGGGACGGGAGGAAGGAAGGAAGAGAAAGGGGGGGAAGGGAAAGGAAGGCAGGGAGTCAATGAATAGGAGACAGGGAAAAGAAGGGAGGAAGCCTCTGAATGGGAAGAAGGGAGTCAAGGAAGGGTACACTGGGTCCCAGGTAAGAGGGATGACGAAGCCTTGAGATGGGAATGGAGGGAGCCAGTAAAGGGAAGGCAGGAAGAGTCAGCGAAGGGAAGGTAGAAAGCCAGGATAGGTGAGGCAGGGAGAGTTATTGAAGGGAGGCAGGGAAAGTTATTGAAGGGTGGCAGGAAACCAGGGAGGGAAAGTAAAGGAGCAAGGGCTGGGGAAGCCGAGATAGTCATGGATGGGGAGTGAGAGAGGGTCTGTGAAAAGAGAAAACCAGGGAATGTGAGGCAGGGATCGGGATGGATGGAAGGAGTGCCTTGGAAAGTAGGGAAGCAGGGAAGAGCAAAGAGGGAGGAAGAGAGTGAGGGGAAGGTCTGGGGAGGGAGGGAGCCAGGGAAAAGGAGGGAGGGAGCCAGGGAAAAGGAGGGAGGGAGCCAGTAAATGGGAGGGAGGGAGGGAGGGAGGAAGCAAGGGGTCTGGAGGGAGAGGAGAGTCCAGCAACACCATCACTCACTAAACTCCACACAGCAATTTCCTCTTGCCTATTCAGACGAACTTCCTGATAAGATTGTTCTGATATAAGTAATAAGATGAAACTTTACACTTGCGCTTCCCTTCCCACCCTCAAGTAACTCTACAGAAGGATGAGGACGCTCCACCAACGCTCCAGGTCCACCCTCAAGTAACTCTACTGAAGGGTGAGAATGCTCCACTAATGCTCCACACCCACCTTTCAGTAACCCTACTGAAGGGGGGGGGAGGGAGGACGCTCCACTAACGCTCCAGACCGTAATCAAAACCAGCTGTAGTATTTTAATAAAACAGGAAATGAATCAAACATCACTGTGAACTATTAATCTAATGTACAAAATATTGAGCTGAAAAAGTTCGGAAAATTCCTCTAAATACTTGGTAAACAACGGGGCTCCCTCACGCAGCACCTGAGAACCCTAAGCAATATTTATCCCCCACTCTCACAGAGCTTTATAACACAGCTCACAAGAATTAAAGTAAAAAATAAGCTAATTATCTGTCAATAAAAGTGCTCACCAAAATTAGTAGATTATAACCTAATAACACAAATTTGAACGCTTGATAATTGTTTAATGTGTTGTGCACAACACACAATCGAAAAAGATTTAACAGTGAGAGAGTTGACAGACTCACAGAGTCAAACCCATATGTTAACAGACTAACAGAGTTAAACTCACAAATTAACAAACTAGTAGAGACACATTCACAGAGTGAGATCCATATACTAATGGACTCAGAGTGTCTGATTCCCATATTAATGGACTCAGAATCAGATTTCTACATAACCAGACTCACAGACTCAGATTCACGTAATAATCGACTCACAGATTCAGATTCACATAATAACCGACTCACAGATTCAGATTCACATA
>NC_091185.1:33343036-33363036 GCF_040958095.1 Procambarus clarkii
TATATATATATATATATATATATATATATATATATATATATATATATATATATATATATATTTATGTCGTACCTAGTAGCCAGAACTCACTTCTCAGCCTACTATGCAAGGCACGAGTTGCCTAATAAGCCAAGTTTTCCTGAATTAATATATTTTCTCTAATTTTTTTCTTATGAAATGATAAAGCTACCCATTTCATTATGTATGAGGTCAATTGTTTTTTATTGGAGATAAAATTAAAGTAGATATATGACCGAACCTAACCAACCCTACCTAACCTAACCTAAACTATCTTTATAGGTTAGGTTAGGTTAGGTTAGGTAGCCGAAAAAGTTAGGTTAGGTTAGGTTAGGTAGGTTAGGTAGTCGAAAAGCAAATAATTCATGAAAACTTGGCTTATTAGGCAAATCGGGCCTTGCATAGTAGGCATGGAAGTGCGTTCTGGCTACTAGGTACGACATATATATATATATATATATATATATATATATATATATATATATATATATATATATATATATATATATATATATATATATATATATATATATATATATATATATATATATATATATATATATATATATATATATATATATATATATTTTTATTGGAGCTAAAAATAAAGTAGATATATGGCCGAACCTAACCAACCCTACCTAACCTAACCTAACCTATCTTTATAGGTTAGGTTAGGTTAGGTAGCCGAAAAAGTTAGGTTAGGTAGGTTAGGTAGTCGAAAAGCAAATAATTCATGAAAACTTGGCTTATTAGGCAAATCGGGCCTTGCATAGTAGGCATGGAAGTGCGTTCTGGCTACTAGGTACGACATATATATATATATATATATATATATATATATATATATATATATATATATATATATATATATATATATATATATATTTATATATATATATATATACATATATATATATATATATATATATATATATATATATATATATATATTATTAAATATGACCGAAAAAGTAAGATTAATAATTCTAACACGAATTTTCTCAATCTTTCGTACATTATGCTTCACTGTTGGAGGTAAATCAAAAATCACTTCTCCAAAATTCATTTTTATTTCTAGTCTGACGCGACACGGGCGCGTTTCGTAAAACTTATTACATTTTCAAAGACTTCACAAAATTTCACAGTCTTTGAAAATGTAATAAGTTTTACGAAACGCGCCCGTGTCGCGTCAGACTAGAAATAAAAATGAATTTTGGAGAAGTGATTTTTGATTTACCTCCAACAGTGAAGCATAATGTACGAAAGATTGAGAAAATTCGTGTTAGAATTATTAATCTTACTTTTTCGGTCATATTTAATAAAATATGTCTACAGGAAAGACTGCTACCAAAATATACTAATATATATATATATATATATATATATATATATATATATATATATATATATATATATATATGTCGTACCTAATAGCCAGAACGCACTTCTCAGCCTACTATTCAAGGCCCGATTTGCCTAATAAGCCAAGTTTTCATGAATTAATGTTTTTTCGTCTACCTAACCTACCTAACCTAACCTAACCTAGCTTTTTTTGGCTACCTAACCTAACCTTACCTATAAATATAGGTTAGGTTAGGTTAGGTAGGGTTGGTTAGGTTCGGTCATATATCTACGTTAATTTTAACTCCAATAAAAAAAATTGACCTCATACATAGAGAAAAGGGTTGCTTTATCATTTCATAAGAAAAAAATTATAGTAAATATATTAATTCAGGAAAACTTGGCTTATTAGGCAAATCGGGCCTTGAATAGTAGGCTGAGAAGTGAGTTCTGGCTACTAGGTACGACATATATATATATATATATATATATATATATATATATATATATATATATATATATATATATATATATATATGTCGTACCTAGTAGCCAGAACGCACTTCTATGCCTACTATTCAAGGCCCGATTTGCCTAATAAGCCAAGTTTTCATGAATTAATTGTTTTTCGACTACCTAACCTACCTAACCTAACCTAACCTAACGTTTTCGGCTACCTAACCTAACCTAACCGATAAAGATAGGTTAGGTTAGGTTAGGTAGGGTTGGTTAGGTTCGGTCATATATCTACATTAATTTTAACTCCAATAAAAAAAAATTGACCTCATACGTAATGAAATGGGTAGCTTTACAATTTCATAAGAAAAAAATTAGAGAAAATATACTAATTCATGAAAACTTGGCTTATTAGGCAAATTGGGCCTTGAATAGTAGGCATAGAAGTGAGTTCTGGCTACTAGGTACGACATATATATATATATATATATATATATATATATATATATATATATGTCGTACCTAGTAGCCAGAACTCACTTCTCAGCCTACTATGCAAGGCCCGATTTGCCTAATAAGCCAAGTTTTCATGAATTAATGTTTTTTCGTCTACCTAACCTACCTAACCTAACCTAACCTAGCTTTTTTTGGCTACCTAACCTAACCTTACCTATAGTTATAGGTTAGGTTAGGTTAGGTAGGGTTGGTTAGGTTCGGTCATATATCTACGTTAATTTTAACTCCAATAAAAAAAAATTGACCTCATACATAGTGAAAAGGGTAGCTTTATCATTTCATAAGAAAAAAATTATAGTAAATAAATTAATTCAGGAAAACTTGGCTTATTAGGCAAATCGGGCCTTGAATAGTAGGCTGATAAGTGAGTTCTGGCTACTAGGTACGACATATATATATATATATATATATATATATATATATATGTCGTACCTAGTAGCCAGAACGCACTTCTCAGCTTACTATGCAAGGCCCGATTTGCCCAATAAGCCAAGTTTTCATGAACTAATTGTTTTTCGACTACCTAACCTACCTAACCTAACCTAACCTACCTTTTTTTGCTACCTAACCGAACCTAACCTATAAAGATTGGTTAGGTTAGGTTAGGTAGGGTTGGTTAGGTTCGGTCATATATCTACGTTAATTTTAACTCCAATAAAAAAAATTGACATCATATATAATGAAATGGGTAGCTTTATCATTTCATAAGAAAAAAATTAGAGAAAATATATTAATTCAGGAAAACTTGGCTTATTAGGCAAATCGGGCCTTGCATAGTAGGCTGAGAAGTGCGTTCTGGCTACTAGGTGCGACATATATATATATATATATATATATATATATATATATATATATATATGTCGTACCTAATAGCCAGAACGCACTTCTCAGCCTACTATTCAAGGCCCGATTTGCCTAATAAGCCAAGTTTTCATGAATTAATGTTTTTTCGTCTACCTAACCTACCTAACCTAACCTAACCTAGCTTTTTTTGGCTACCTAACCTAACCTTACCTATAAATATAGGTTAGGTTAGGTTAGGTAGGGTTGGTTAGGTTCGGTCATATATCTACGTTAATTTTAACTCCAATAAAAAAAAATTGACCTCATACATAGAGAAAAGGGTTGCTTTATCATTTCATAAGAAAAAAATAATAGTAAATATATTAATTCAGGAAAACTTGGCTTATTAGGCAAATCGGGCCTTGAATAGTAGGCTGAGAAGTGAGTTCTGGCTACTAGGTACGACATATATATATATATATATATATATATATATATATATATATATATATATATATATATATATGTCGTACCTAGTAGCCATAACGCACTTCTCAGCCTACTATGCAAGGCCCCATTTGCCTAATAAGCCAAGTTTTCATGAATTAATTGTTTTTCGACTACCTAACCTACCTAACCTAACCTAACCTAACTTTTTCGGCTACCTAACCTAACCTAACCTATAAAGATAGGTTAGGTTAGGTTAGGTAGGGTTGGTTAGGTTCGGTCATATATCTACTCTAATTTTATCTCCAATAAAAAAACAATTGACCTCATACATAATGAAATGGGTAGCTTTATCATTTCATAAGAAAAAAATTAGAGAAAATATATTAATTCAGGAAAACTTGGCTTAATAGGCAAATTGGGCCGCGCATAGTAGGCTGAGAAGTGAGTTCTGGCTACTAGGTACGACATATATATATATATATATATATATATATATATATATATGTCGTACCTAGTAGCCAGAACTCACTTCTCAGCCTACTATTCAAGGCCCGATTTGCCTAATAAGCCAAGTTTTCCTGAATTAATATATTTACTATAATTTTTTTCTTATGATATGATAAAGCTACCCATTTCATTATGTATGAGGTCAATTTTTTGTTATTGGAGTTAAAATTAACGTAGATATATGACCGAACCTAACCAACCCTACCTAACCTAACCTAACCAATATTTATCTGTAAGGTTAGGTTAGGTAGCCAAAAAAAGCTACGTTAGGTTAGGTTAGGTAGGTTAGGTAGACGAAAAAACATTAATTCATGAAAACTTGGCTTATTAGGCAAATCGGGCCTTGAATAGTAGGCTGAGAAGTGCGTTCTGGCTATTAGGTACGACATATATATATATATATATATATATATATATATATATATATATATATATATATATATATATATATATATATATATATATATATATATATATATATATATATATATATATATATAAAAATATATATGTCGTACCTAGTAGCCAGAACTCACTTCTCAGCCTACTATGCGAGGCCCGATTTGCCTAATAAGCCAAGTTTTACTAAATTAATATATTTTCTCTATTTTTTTCTTATGAAATGATAAAGCTACCCATTTCATTATGTATGAGGTCAATTTTTTTTATTGGAGTTAAAATTAACGTAGATATATGACCGAACCTAACCAACCCTACCTAACCTAACCTAACCTATCTTTATAGGTTAGGTTAGGTTAGGTAGCCGAAAACGTTAGGTTAGGTTAGGTTAGGTAGGTTAGGTTGTCGAAAAAACATTAATTCATGAAAACTAGGCTTATTAGGCAAATCGGGCCTTGCATAGTAGGCTGAGAAGTGTGTTCTGGCTACTAGGTACGACATATATATATATATATATATATATATATATATATATATATATATATATGTCGTACCTAATAGCCAGAACGCACTTCTCAGCCTACTATTCAAGGCCCGATTTGCCTAATAAGCCAAGTTTTCATGAATTAATGTTTTTTCGTCTACCTAACCTACCTAACCTAACCTAACCTAGCTTTTTTTGGCTACCTAACCTAACCTTACCTATAAATATAGGTTAGGTTAGGTTAGGTAGGGTTGGTTAGGTTCGGTCATATATCTACGTTAATTTTAACTCCAATAAAACAAATTGACCTCATACATAGAGAAAAGGGTTGTTTTATCATTTCATAAGAAAAAAATTATAGTAAATATAATAATTCAGGAAAACTTGGCTTATTAGGCAAATCGGGCCTTGAATAGTAGGCTGAGAAGTGAGTTCTGGCTACTAGGTACGACATATATATATATATATATATATATATATATATATATATATATATATATATATATATATATATATATATATATATATATATATATATATATATATATATATATATATATATATATATATGTCGTACCTAGTAGCCAGAACTCACTTCTCAGCCTACTATGCAAGGCCCGATTTGCCTAATAAGCCAAGTTTTCATGAATTAATTGTTTTTCGACTACCTAACCTACCTAACCTAACCTAACCTAACTTTTTCGGCTATCTAACCTAACCTAACCTATAAAGATAGGTTAGGTAGGGTTGGTTAGGTTCGGTCATATATCTACTTTAATTTTATCTCCAATAAAAATCAATTGACCTCATACATAATGAAATGGGTAGCTTTATCATTTCATAAGAAAAAAATTAGAGAAAATATATTAATTCAGGAAAACTTGGCTTATTAGGCAAATCGGGCCTTGCATAGTAGGCTGAAAAGTGAGTTCTGGCTACTAGGTACGACATATATATATATATATATATATATATATATATATATATATATATATATATATATATATATATATATATATACATATAAATATATATATATATATATATATATATATATATATATATATATATATATATATATATATATATATATATATATATACATATATACATATATATATATATATATATATATATATATATATATATATATATATATATATATATATATTTATATATATATATATATGTCGTACCTAGTAGCCAGAACTCACTTTTCAGCCTACTATGCAAGGCCCGATTTGCCTAATAAGCCAAGTTTTCCTGAATTAATATATTTTCTCTAATTTTTTTCTTATGAAATGATAAAGCTACCCATTTCATTATGTATGAGGTCAATTGATTTTTATTGGAGATAAAATTAAAGTAGATATATGACCGAACCTAACCAACCCTACCTAACCTATCTTTATAGGTTAGGTTAGGTTAGATATATATATATATATATATATATATATATATATATATATATATATATATATATATATATATATATATATATATATATATATACCTTGGCGGCCTTGGCGTGCGCACAGAAACACAAATTGCTGTACCAGCGTTCCTGTCCTCTTCAGTGGGGTCTGACAACTTAGTGAAGGAAATCCTACCTGAGCACCTAGTTCAACAGGCAGGGGTGCATGATCCCAGCTTCACAGACTGCACAACCAAATGGGTCTCTCTCGCAGGACCAGCACCCCAACCACTGCCTTCTCAAGCCCATAAGCAATCCAGCTGGGATCGCCCCATTGCCGACCAAGAAGCTGCAACTTTGCTAGAAGCTGCGACAACACCACATGACACTGCCCGACTTAGAGCTGTAGCAGCTCCCCATGCAGGTGATTTCCTATTAGCAACCCCAATGTCAGCAACCGGCACCCGTCTCACACCGCAGGCCCTCCGAATTGCCGTGGCTCTCCGCCTAGCTGCCCCAATCCACACCGAATACAGGTGTATTTGCAGCGAGGCAGAGGCCGACAGATATGGACGGCATAGCCTTCTTTGCCAAAGGACGGGAGGATGGCATGCATGCACGCATGGACGGGAGGATGGCATGCACCTCGCATGATGACATGCGAGGTTAATGACATTATTAAGAGAAGCCTTACCACAGCCGGTTGTCCAGCAGAGAGAGAGCCCCGTTACCTAATGTCCCGCAACTCTGATGAGCCTGTCGGTCGCCCAGACGGAATTACGGTGAACCCCTGGAAGAATGGTAGACAGTTGGTGTGGGACTACACTTACGTTTCAACTTTAGCCAATACCTATGTTGACTTCAGTGCTACACAAGCAGGAGGAGCTGCCAATCACCGGGAAGCGGCCATGTCACGTAAATACAGAGACCTTGAGCACCACTACAATTTTGTCCCCATTGCCTCAGAGACACTTGGTGCCTGGGGTAAAAGTGCTGCTAGCTTTTTGAAGGAGTTGGGGTCTAAGCTAATCGAAACAACTAGAGACCCTAGAGCTGCCAGTTTTCTTTTTCAGCGCCTTAGTGTGGCAATCCAGAGAGGAAATGCTCACTGCATCCACGGTTCCTGCCCGCCATCTGAGGAGCTGGAGGAGCTGTTCAACTTGTGACAAGCAGCCTTGTACCCTGTATGTAATCAATATTGTAACTTTTTTTGTGTAATGACATTTTCAAATAAAGTTAGATAAATATACACACTTAACAAAAGAATAGGGGTGGTAGGAGAAGAAAATATCAAAGTGTTCAGTGAGGATCCACAAGGTCTTCTCTGAGTACTCTTTATTTTCTTCTCCGAGGCTATGGGTCGCTACACTTGCACCAGAGGTGGTACCCATTATATATATATATATATATATATATATATATATATATATATATATATATATATATATATATATATATATATATATATATATATATATATATATATATATATATATATATATATATGATGATATCAGAGGCTATTAGGCCATCATCCCGACGGCAGTCTGGTGGTAATATTGGGAAAAGTTAATCTATCAAATCACCTCGTCCAGCTCCTCGGAGGTTCAGTGCGTACCCAAGATACAGCACGCATTTCCCCTCTGAACAGCGACACTCTGGCGCTGGAACATGAAATTGGTCGCTCTTGGGTCTCTAGTTTTCCCAATGAGTTCCTCGCCCACCTCCTTCAGGAACTTAAGTGCACATTCACCCCAGGCTCCCAGTCTCAGAGCCTATCGGCACGAACCTGTAACAACGTTCTAGGTCCCTGTACTTGTTGGTTTTCTGGGTCTCTCTGAAGGTGGGCCGCCCCGCCTCCCTCAGCTGTGCTGTAAGGTAGATAGATATCAGCCTATGTGGATGCACACGTGTAGTCCCACACGACCTGTTTACCTTCCCTCCATGGCTGCAGGGTGACTCCATCTGGGCGTTTTTGACTGTTGTCAGGTCTGCACAACTGAGGTTCCCTGTGTGCTTGGCACCCAGTTGTAGCCAAACTTCTCTTGATGATGTTATTGACTGCTTCATATCTGGCAATCTTTCCCAGTGTCTTACTATATATATATATATATATATATATATATATATATATATATATATATATATATATATATATATATATATATATATATATATATATATATATATTTATATATATATATATATATATATATATATAAGATGACTAGGAAAACCAGGGATATACTGAACGTCTTGTATCAAACATCTTCTCTAAATATAGAGAAATTTAGAGAGTATCTTAATGCACAACATAGTAATATACGGTTTACTGCAGAGTGTGAAGTTGATAATTCATTGTCGTTTCTTGATGTAAAAGTGAATAACCTCAATGGGTTCAACACTAATGTTTTTATGAAACCAACCTTTACTGGTTTAGGTTTAAATTTTAATTGCTTTGTTCCTGATATTTTTAAGAAAAATGCTATTAACACTCTACTGAATAGGGCCTTTGTTTTGTTCTAATTGGAATAATTTTGATCAGGAAAATAATTTTCTTGTGAAATTTTTTTCAAATAATGGTTATCCTGTGCATATGGTTTATACTTTTATAAGGAATTTCTTAAATAAGAAGTTTCACCCATCGTGTAGGATTACTACAGTGGAAAGGGATCTTAAATATATTAAATTACCATTTTATGGCAGTATTAGCTTTTCTGTAAGGAGTCGTTTCAGGAGACTGTTGCAGCAGTGTTATCCTCAAGTAGACTTTAGATTTATTTTTGTCAACACAAATACCATAGGCTCTTATTTTAAATTTAAAGATAAAGTGCCTACCCCCTTGTGCTCAAATGTCGTATATATGTATAATTGTTCCAGCTGTAATGCTGGATATGTCGGGAGTTCCATTCGAAACTTTAAGATTAGGATACTTGAGCACCGGGGATTATCTTTTAGGACTGGATTACCATTGTCTAAACCAGCATTTTCGGAGATTAGAAACCATTGTTACGAGTTTGATCATTCTCTGCTAGAATCTGATTTTAAAATTCTGGACACTTGTATGAATGGCCAGTCAGATTTGAGAGTAATGGAATCCTTATATATAAAGGAGCTGCGGCCTCTGCTAAATAGCAACCTTTCAGCTGTTCAATTGTACACTGTATAGTGCACAGTAGGCCCTGTAATTTGATTTTTAGTTTATTTTGGTAGTTTAATTTTGTTTAGTTTACCATGTCTTTGCCCTTTCTTACTTATTTCAAGTCTTAACATTGTACATTAATATAATCTTTTATTTAGGATATATAATACATTTTTTGGTATTTAATTTTATTTAATATTTGGTTTTTTTTAGATTTTGGTTAGTACTTTATAAATGTCGTTTATTCTGTTTGTATTTTACATACATTTTTTGTAGATTTGTAGTCATTATATAAATATTTGTTATAGTGTTTAGTATCTATGTGTTAGGTATCAAGTTTCACTTCTGATCACTTCACGTAAGTTTAATGGAATGGTTTGTTTTAGTAGTTATAAATTTCATCTTGTAGTTTAATGGATTTTAAATTAGTTTTAATATATGTGACAGTTAATAAGTTTTATTTGTATTGATCACTTTAAGTGCGCTTAAGTGTTTTGTTTTTTAAGCACTTTCCTTTCTTTGATAGGCAATTATATTCAGTATGAGTTCTTTGTTTACCAGCTATTTGATTGTGATTTCTGTTTTTTCTTTTAGATCTGATGATGAATACGAGAAGTATTCGAAACGTTATGTTTTTTAAAGTAAAGATTCTGATACAAGATGTTCAGTATATCCCTGGTTTTCCTATTCATCTTAAAATTAAGATTCCCGAAGGGAACAACGATCATATATATATATATATATATATATATATATATATATATATATATATATATATATATATATATATATATGTCCTATCTAGTAGCCAGAATGCACTTCTCGGCCTACAATGCAAGGCCTGATTTCCCTAATAAGCCAAGTTTTCATGAATTAATTGTTTTTCGACTACCTAACCTAACCTAACCTAACTTTTTCCGCTACCTAACCTATACAGATAGATTAGGTTAGGTTAGGTAGGGTTGGTTAGGTTTGGTCATATATCTATGTTAATTTAAACTCCAATAAAAAAATTGACCTCATACATAATGAAATGGTTAGATTTATCATTTCATAAGAAAAAAATTAGAGAAAATATATTAATTCAGGAAAACTTGGCTTATTAGGCAAATCGGGCCTTGCATAGTAGGCCGATAAGTGCGTTCTGGCTATTAGGTACGACATATATATATATATATATATATATATATATATATATATATATATATATATATATATATATATATATATATATATATATATTTTGGTAGAAGTCTTTCTTGTAAACATATGTTTTTAAATATGACCGAAAAAGTAAGATTAATAATTCTAACACAAATTTTCTCAATATTTCTTAAGTTTCTTTTTACTGTCAATGGAGTCGGAAAATCCGACACCATTTAATAATATTACATAAAATAGGCAGATAATATTGCTGCTGTGTTGCATACATAAGTTGCCCTTAGAAAATGTAGCTTGTAGTGGAATTTTCCGTTAATAGATGACGGGATATCATTGCCACATAACACTATAAATTCACCAGCTATTCTGTTGGGAATTATTCCTAAATACATTAGTCTTTGGACTTTTAATATCATAAGAACATCTCAATTGAATTAACTTAATTATCAGTATCAAAATAAAGTAAATGTGACCCTTCTATCACTTATTGACATTGGACATGGAGAGCCAAGGCGTCAGTGGTGAGCAAGGTCAGCCACCAGAGTCGTTGGAGTGAGGTCGGCTCCTATAATTCTCTTGGACGAAGTGTTATGGAGATCAGCTTCAGTGTTCTACTATCATCAACAGGCTGTCAACAACCACAAGGTCTTTCCGAAATCTTATCAAAGTCATTATTGGCCAGTAATGTTAGGTAGATATGATTAATTCCGGTTAGAACACGAACGATCGACACAACACAGGTAATTAAGCCTTGGTCCTTATCATATATAATATACAGTGTTTTCTCTGATATAGCTGTCATATATTAGGATTCCGGCTTTACAGATAGTGCCCTTTGACAGGAACAAAAAGAGGAAGCAAGAATTAATCTTGGTCCATTAGTTACTTGGGTGATGGAAGCTAGCCTCACACGAGGATAATTTGGTGTCTACATCCTAGTTGTATCTGGTGGACTAAGCCTGCTGTACAACAAGATAAGGCACCTCCAATTTTATATACTAATATATGTAGTTTAATACTGTAGTTTGATTGGCTGCATATATATATATATATATATATATATATATATATATATATATATATATATATATATATATATATATATATATATAAATTTAATATAAACCCCCTAATGAGTAAGAATCGATTTGTGAGATTATTGCAGAAATACAGTCCACTTAACATTACACAAATTGCTATCGAAATATATAAATTAAGGTAAATATAAATTCTATATAAATTCATATACATTTAATAAATATAAATCTCACAGGTCGGTTCCCACATTATTTGGTCCTTCGAACCTAGATTATATGGTCCTTCGAACCTAGATTATATGGTCCTTTGAACCTAGATTATATGGTCATTCGAACCTAGATGATCTAGAAAACTAGATTATCATCAAACTAAATGTACTAGTGCGATTTATACAATAACAATACGTTGCCAGTCAAAGACCGGCAGCGTAGCCTCGAGCGAGCTCAAGAGCCCCTCAGCCCAGTTCAGCCTCATCAGCGGTTTCATGGTCACTCACCAATTTGGTGGATTGTTATTGTGTGAAATGACAGCGCTTATTTTAAAGCCAGCCAAATTAGTTGCTGGGCCCTCGCAAGATTATTCACGAATTTTGTGATGTTAATTTCGCGAGGTCACTAATAATATTTAATACTTCTAGTTAATACTAGAAGTTTCATAGAGGCTAATTAAGAAGCTATCATCGATAATTGTGTATATTATTTCTCTTAAATAGAGAATTATTTAATATATATTGCACTGGTTTCACAATACAATATTTACCAATTGCCAACCCACAACAGGGTAGGATATACATTGACTAGTGTTTATAGATAACCTAGTCCCCTATTATCATTGACTAGTTGAACAATTTATTGTTCATACTAGTCCCATTTATTACCATAGTCTAGTTGTACTATATTAAACAACCTAGCACCATTAATGAATGGTGTCGAGCCTATTTTGGGTGTAATTGTTACCAGCTCGAGTTGAATTGTGTATAAATAATAATTTACTTATAATCATAGCACCTTTTGAGTGATTAATTTGTGTCTTTACCATCCTAGGGTGATAACTGAGGAGCTAACCTAAAGGTACTTCCAGTGACACTAGTTTATCACTCAAATCATTAGTGTGTATGATTGTATATATATAATGTGTATTAGTTTTAAGTGCTAACCTCTAGAAGAGGTAGGATTATAGCCTAGTGATTGCAGAATTTTACCCTAGGCTACCATCAGTATTTGCTCACAATTTATGAGACAGTACTATCCAATTAATAAGTCACCATGACTAATCCACAGAAAGCAAAGCATACTTTAGTAGCACGTAAACGCCAACTGACAAGAGATCTCGACCAATATAAACAGTTGTTATATGAGCCTGTAATTAATTATCGTCGGCTGAAAATACCACTGTTACAGATTCAACCCCAATTGCATATATTGAAAGCAAATAGGAAATCTTACCAAAATCAAGTCCACGACGACGACGACATAGTAGTTGAAGATGTGGAACCATTCCTGTCTGACCTAGCACAATATGAAGAAGAAACTTAAGCCAGGTTGGAACATTTACACAGAATAATTGAATCAGAACAAACAGCAAGTACATCAAATAAAGTAGATAATGTTATGGATGATCTGGATCTTTTTGAGAATAAACGTCAAGCCAGATTAGATCCTTTAATTAACGAGGATAAAGCTTCACCCAATATTATACCATCATAAATTAAGCAGTTCGCAAACAAATTATCCACAGTCTCTGTGGATTCTGAAAACCCAATACCTGAGGCCACTAAGTTAACATGCCTCCAAACTGAAATTAGAGGTGAAGCTGAACCAGTAGTAGAAAACGTAAATGAAGATAGCTACAGCACTAATTTCCCAGTCCAGCTTCCTAGGAATAATGCTGGCAATGAGAAAACTGTCATACATCTAGTACTACAATTGCTGGACTTACCTCAACCTGATCAGACTGCTGACTCATCACAATCCTTCAGCATGGAGTTGAGTCACTACTAAGAACATTCAGTCTTAAGGTTGATATAACCACTAGTGAATGGATGACCAAAGTAGTCCTTCAACGAAAATTGTCCAGCGATATACTAGATGAATTATACGCACATCAACATAACACCATCCTGACAGTACAGGACATCATTGAAGGTTTGCATTCCATCATAGACAAACGACGAGCAAATGAGGAAGTTAAAGCCTTTTGCGAGCCTTCAGAAATAGAAAATAATAGTCAATTAAAGGGTAAAACAACTACCACAAATAAACATCAGTCAATTACACTCACATCAAGTGGGAGAAAATCTGACAATGCAGCAGAATCCTACAAGCCTACTGTTACTAGTTCACCCAAACCGGTAACTTCCAAAGGTGCAGTAGTCTGGGGGACATGTATGTTCGACAAAAAGAAACATTCAACATACCGTTGTTGTAATTATCCAGACAGAGACACTCGTATTAAGCTAGGTTAGGCTGGGCTGGTTAGGGTCCGTCATATATCTACGTTAGTTTTGACTCAAATTTAAAAAAAGGAACTCATACATAGTGAAATGGATAGCTCTATGATTTCATAAGAAAAAAATTAGAAAAATATATAAATTCTGGAAAACTTGGCTTATTTGGCAAATCGGCCTTGCACAGTAGGCCGAGAAGTGCGTTCTGGCTACTAGGTACGACATATATATATATATATATATATATATATATATATATATATATATATATATATATATATATATATATATATATATATATATATACATCTAGTACTATATATATATATATATATATATATATATATATATATATATATATATATATATATATATATATATATATATATGTAATGCATGCTTAGGTGTACCAGACAGAGGAGGCAAGACACTGGCCTCATCCGTCAATAAAGCAATTAGGGATTTTCCTAGGGCTGACAACCTAGTCCGCCTCCCCAAACACACCAAACACCGCCGAGGCAGACCAAGTACGACAATCAGCGACAACAGAAAATTAGGTACCCAAGTCAGCAAGAAAATTGAAGAGGGCAATACAGTCGGGGCACTCAGGTTGATCACAAGTGAGGACAAAATTTTGCCCAGGGATGAAACCACAGCCCAAGCACTGAGAGAAAAACACCCCCTCAGGGCCGTAGGTGGACCTCCCCCACAGGTCAGGGTCCCCCCTAACCAGGAACCTCTCGTCCTCCGGGAGTCAGAGGTTTATAAAGCTATTGGTTCATTTCCCCCGGGCTCCTCAGGAGGCTACACAGGGGTAAGACCTCAACATGTGAAGGAAATGGTGAACCCTGTTCTTGGCCCAGCTGCAGAAGCGCTCCTGACAGAAATCACAACGTTTGTCAACAACTGCCTCGCCGGGTTAATCCCTGATGAAATCAAACCATTCTTCTTTGGTGCATCCCTATGTGCCCTTAAAAAGAAGGGGGGAGGGATCAGACCCATTGCCGTTGGTAATACCCTTCGCCGCCTAGTTGCAAGGCCTGCTGTCAGAAGTATCCGAATGGAAGCAGCCACCATGCTGCAACCCAACCAGCTGGGGTTTGGAGTCCCCCAAGGCTGTGAAGCAGCGGCTCATGCTGCACGAGCCTACATTAGCTCTCTTACTGAAGACCAGGCAGTAGTAAAATTAGATTTTAAAAACGCTTTCAACTCGGTCAAAAGGGAAGCAATCCTCACTGCAGTCCAGGAACATTGCCCAAGCATTCTCCCGTTTGTGTCAGCAGGCTGCAGCAAAGACTCAACCCTCCTGTTTGGCAAACATGAAGTCACCTCAGCAGAGGGAATTCAACAGGGTGACCCACTTGCACCGTTCCTCTTTTGCATAGCGGTTCGAGAAATTACAACCAGACTGTCAAGCGAGCTCAACATCTGGTTCCTGGATGATGGCACTCTGGCAGGCACACAAGATTCCCTGCTAGAAGACCTACAGCTGGTGAAGACACGGGGGGAGTCCATGGGTCTCGTTCTTAACCCCTCCAAGTGCGAAATTATTGCATCCAGTGAAGTAATCATTAGAGCAGTGAAATCAGTTCTACCAGAAGCCTCAGTCGTTAAACCTACCGACAGCACACTACTCGGAGCACCTCTGGGCCACAATGCCATTGCTGCAGTCCTTGACGAAAAGTTTAGAGACCTAAAGAGGATGGAAGAGAGAATTGGGGACTTGGACTCCCACGATGCCCTCTACCTTCTCACAAAGTGCCTTACCTTGCCTAGGCTAACATACTTCTTAAGGTGTGCACCAACTTTTGGCAACCCACTTCTAAATCAATATGATGAGCTCCTCAGGTCAATATTCAGGAAGGCACTCAACCTAGATTTAGATGACAGTCAGTGGGACCAAGCAACACTACCAGTGAGATTTGGAGGGATAGGCATACGAAAGGCAACTGAGGTAGCACTTCCAGCATTCTTATCCTCATGTACAGCAGCCAACGAATTGGTAGGGCAGATCCTACCAGAGCGTATGAGAGAGACAGCGGGAACTCATGATCAAACGTTCATCGAAGCAGCCAGACAATAGGACACCATTGCACACCCTCAACCCCGACCAAAAGTCCCAAAAGACCACAAGCAGGCCCACTGGGATAGCCCCATAATGGAAAAGACTGTCACAGCAATGATTGACAACGCTGATGCTGAAAACAAAGCCCGCCTCCTAGCGGTAACAGCACCGCACGCCGGGGATTTTTTATTTGCTGTGCCCAATGCAGCCCTGGGAACTCGCCTCAGTCATGACGCTCTCCGCATTGGAGTTGCCCTTCGCCTTGCCGCCCCCATCCTCACCGAACATAGGTGCATCTGCGGAACTGCGATGGCAGACCAATATGGTCGTCATGGTCTGGTATGTCGTAAATCACAGGGAAAATTGCAAGACATGAAGAAGTCAACGACATCATCAAGAGGAGCCTCGCCACAGCCCGCTGCCTGGCACAAAGAGAACCACACTTATCCAGACCTAACGACCCTCAGAAGCACCCTGATGGGGTCACCTTGCTACCTTGGAAGGATGGTAAGCAAGTGGTATGGGACTACACGTGCGTTGCCACACTGGCCAGTACCTACCTCCAGTACAGCACACGTGAAAGCGGTGGTGCTGCTTCTTTCAGGGAATCGCAGAAAATTATTAAATACAGAGGTCTAGCACACTGCTACAGCTTTGTTCCGATCGGCTCGGAGACCCTCGGTTCGTGGGGAAAATGTGCATTGAAGTTCCTGAAGGAATTGGGGGACAAATTGATCAGCGCTACAAAAGACCAGAGAGCAAAAAGTTTCTTGTTCCAGCGCCTCAGTGTTGCGATTCAGAGGGGAAATGCCTGTTGCGTCTTGGGCACTAGTCCAACTTCAGAGGAATTCGAAGAAGTGTTTGACTTGCAACAATGATCGAACCCGTCTGTGACATTCATCAATGTTTCCCATTGTTGTGTTTTTCAAGAGATCCATAACCTTTAAGCACCATTTTGCATTATTATTTTTGTATCAACCCATGTATATCTTGTAACCATCAAATGCATATTAAAGCACAAAAAATAAAAAAGGAAGGGGGTGGTATGAGAAAAGCACACAGAAACTGTATTGGAGGGGATCTAAATATTCCCTCTAATGCGTTATGCGTGGTTTCCTCCGAGGCTATGGGTCCCCCTTCTTCCAGCTAGAGGTGGTACTCCCTTCTAAAAAAAAAAAAAAAAAAAAATATATATATATATATATATATATATATATATATATATATATATATATATATATATATATATATATATATATATATATATATATATATATATATATATATATATTTATTTATATATATATATATGTCGAACCTAGTAGCCAGAACGCACTTCTCAGCCTACTATGCAAGGCCCGATTTGCCTAATAAGCCAAGTTTTCCTGAATTAATATATTTTCTCTAATTTTTTTCTTATGAAATGATAAAGCTACCCATTTCATTATGTATGATGTCAATTTTTTTATATTGGAGTTAAAATTAACGTAGATATATGACCGACACACACGGTTTGGGGCACACGTGAGGAACACAAATGCGAACAAGCCTGAATGGTCCCCAGGACAATATGCAACTGAAAACCAAAGAATGAGGTGATTTGGTAAAATGCTATGCCCAAGATTACTATCCGAGTGCCGGCGGTGGGGTGGTTCAAATAGCCTCGGCTATCACCTCATTTTGTCCGGTCGTGATGGTCAAGTGGATTAAGGCATCTTGTACATACCAGTTGCATTGCTCCTGGGAGTATGGGTTCGAGTCACTTCTGGGGTGTGAGTTTTCAGTTGCATATTGTCCTGGGGACCATTCAGGCTTGTTCGCATTTGTGTTCCTCACGTGTGCCCCAAAGAATGAGGTGATTTGGTAAAATGCTATGCCCAAGATTACTATCCGAGTGCCGGCGGTGGGGTGGTTCAAATAGCCTCGACTATCACCTCATTTTGTCCGGTCGTGATGGTCAAGTGGATTAAGGTGTCTTGTACATACCAGTTGCGTTGCTCCTGGGAGTATGGGTTCGAGTCACTTCTGGGGTGTGAGTTTTCAGTTGCATATTGTCCTGGGGACCATTCAGGCTTGTTCGCATTTGTGTTCCTCACGTGTGCCCCAAAGAATGAGGTGATTTGGTAAAATGCTATGCCCAAGATTACTATCCGAGTGCCGGCGGTGGGGTGGCTCAAATAGCCTCGGCTATCACCTCATTTTGTCCGGTCGTGATGGTCAAGTGGATTAAGGCGTCTTGTACATACCAGTTGCGTTGCTCCTGGGAGTATGGGTTCGAGTCACTTCTGGGGTGTGAGTTTTCAGTTGCATATTGTCCTGGGGACCATTCAGGCTTGTTTGCATTTGTGTTCATCACGTGTGCCCCAAAGAATGAGGTGATTTGGTAAAAATGCTATGCCCAAGATTACTATCCGAGTGCCGGCGGTGGGGTGGTTCAAATAGCCTCGGCTATCACCTCATTTTGTCCGGTCGTGATGGTCAAGTGGATTAAGGCGTCTTGTACATACTAGTTGCGTTGCTCCTGGGAGTATGGGTTCGAGTCACTTCTGGGGTGTGAGTTTTCAGTTGCATATTGTCCTGGGGACCATTCAGGCTTGTTCGCATTTGTGTTCCTCATGTGTGCCCTAAAGAATGAGGTGATTTGGTAAAATGCTATGCCCAAGATTCCTATCCGAGTGCCGGCGGTGGGGTGGTTCAAATAGCCTCGGCTATCACCTCATTTTGTCCGGTCGTGATGGTCAAGTGGATTAAGGCGTCTTGTACATACCAGTTGCGTTGCTCCTGGGAGTATGGGTTCGAGTCACTTCTGGGGTGTGAGTTTTCAGTTGCATATTGTCCTGGGGACCATTCAGGTTTGTTCGCATTTGTGTTCCTCACGTGTGCCCCAAAGAATGAGGTGATTTGGTAAAATGCTATGCCCAAGATTACTATCCAAGTGCCGGCGGTGGGGTGGTTCAAATAGCCTCGGCTATCACCTCATTTTGTCCGGTCGTGATGGTCAAGTGGATTAAGGCGTCTTGTACATACCAGTTGCGTTGCTCCTGGGAGTATGGGTTCGAGTCACTTCTGGGGTGTGAGTTTTCAGTTATATATATATATATATATATATATATATATATATATATATATATATATATATATATATATATATATATATATATATATATATATATATATATATATATATATATATATATATATATATATATTAATATATATATATATATATATAATTTATATAAATATATATATATATATATATATATATATATATATATATATATATAATTTATATAAATATATATATATATATATATATATATATATATATATATATATATATATATATATATATTAATATATATATATATATATATATATATATATATATATATATATATATATATATATATATATATATATATATATATATATGTATATATATATATATATATATATATATATATATATATATATATATATATATATATATATATATATATATATATATATATATATATATATATATATATACAGAGAAGTAGAGAAAAAGAGCGAGAGAGCGTCACCCTGAACCCAACGCGGGAGAAGAAAAACTGCCACAAAGGTCAATAAACAAGAGAAACGAACAACACCAGAGTAACATTTTTGGTGAAGAGGAACCAAAGCAACCAAGTTGGAGCTACTGGTGTTTATTGCTCACTTTCCTGTCTCGTTATCCAAATTTTTAACGCCATTATTTCTTTTATTGCCTTCCTTTGTCAGGGAAATTCAACT
>NC_091185.1:33368036-33425536 GCF_040958095.1 Procambarus clarkii
AGAATTACGAGTCCTGCGCGCTATCCACCAGGCTACGAGGCCCCACCATATATAAGTCATATATATGAAAAAAAACAGAGCCCTGGGCATTGGCAATTTCAATGCAAGTTCAGTAGTAATCCAATATTGACCCTAACCGCATACACGTCTCACATTCGCTCAAAACATACCTCGCACACCTTACTGTAGCATATAACAAATCAAAAATACTCATTCAGTAAAAGCAAGCCTCTCATGTTTTGAAATAAGGCCTTCGTTTCTGACGTCATCATCCCTAATGTGGCGCGAGGCGTCAACGGGCTAAATTCGGATCCCAGGAGGTTCACATATAAGTGTGAACTCTTAATCAGGCTTAATACCTCAACTGTACTCTGTGTTTCACCAGAGTCGATATTCGGCTTCATTGGCTCGTATTTTCGCTCATTGCTTATATTTTCTGTTATTTATAAACCCGATCAAACCATCCTATCCAAACTTATTATATATAACAAACAAATACATTCTACAGACCAGTTGTTGTTTAGTGACATCACGAAAAGCGACCTCAGGTATAGGGATAAGGTATTGATGGCCATTGGCATATAAGTGTCGAGGTATTACAGCACCTAACTGGTCAACTATGTGTGACGTCACTAGATGGCCAATGCCGCCTTTATCGTCCTACTGGCATGTAAATTTGATTTTATTATTCAAAAATGGCTAGACTATCCATCCCCACCTAACCTAACCTAATCAGAGGTTTAAGAATATACATTTTAGTCATCTGCAACTGTAATCATTCATTATGCAGTAATAAGTTCTAAAAACTAGAATAGCAACCCAAATGTCGTACCGCAATTTGAGCAGAATCGTACGTCTGGCATCATGACAGGTAAGTTGACCTGGTTTAAGAATATACATTTTAATTATCCACAACTGTAATTATTATTCGGTGATAAGTGCAAAAGTATAACAGCAACCCAAATGTCGTACCGCAGTTTTTTGTAGAATCGTACATCTGGCAGCATAGCAGGTGAGCTGAACATAAGAATAAAGGTAACTGCAGAAGCCCTATTGGCCCATACGAGGCAGCTCCTATATATTTCCACCCAATCTCATTCATATTCATGTCCACCCTATGCTTAAAGCAACCAAGGGAACCCACTTAAAGTATTAGTGTACAATAATAGTTTAATAAATAGCTGTCATTCTAGTTTTATACACAACAGCAATTATGAAACCCTATAGCTAGATATTCTACTATAATCCACAAGTAGCCACCACACATCTGGCAGCACAGCGGATTAATGGCTGTGTTCATAGGCTAGTCAACTGTCCTCACATCCATCAAATAGCTATCCAAATGTCGCACCTCAATTCATCCATCTAGCAACTCAGCTGGATGCTAGCCACTATATTCATAAGCTAATCATTTCTACACCTCGAAAATAAAAAATCCTAGTTTTGCTACACAAATCAGCTAACTTGTTTCTAAACCAACAGTCGCAAATACAATCATATATACCTACACATACTTCACACTATATATTCATAGAGAATAGCCTAATTTTTTACCACCATTTCCCCATTAATCAGATGTAATTTATGCCATACACAGAAAATACAGCATTTACACACCAAATATGCCATTTATGCACAAAATATATTATTGACACTCAAAATATACCATCACACAAAAATATGTCATTTATAGACAAAAATATGACATTTACATACAAAAGATGCCAGTTGCACCCGAAATATGCCATTTACACAATATTGCATGTACACTCAGATTATAACATTTACAGAAAGTATGATATTTGTACAAATATATCAAAATGCTTATGCATTTAGACAATCAAAAATGCGCTTCACTAAAATTACACAATTCCACGAACATATTTTTCACAAAATACTCATACATTGTCTCATAAACCAAATACACTTACACCACTAAGGTCTATTTTTTCAGATTACAGAGCTTACATAAAATACACAA
This sequence comes from Procambarus clarkii, assembly GCF_040958095.1. NCBI lineage: Eukaryota > Metazoa > Arthropoda > Malacostraca > Decapoda > Cambaridae > Procambarus > Procambarus clarkii. The sequence goes on from NC_091185.1 coordinate 33,370,018, forward strand.
TTTGCACACAAAAATACAGTTGCACCAGTTCCACGTCAACAAATTAAAAACACAACTTGCATAAATGCACTATTAGTACAAAAATTATTATAAAACATGTACAATTATTGCACAATTTGTGTAATTATTGTACATCTTTGCACAATTAATACAAGAAAACTTGCTACATAATTTCTCGACTTGCACAATGTCAATAAATACACAAAGGTAAAAATAAACAATTCGTCCATATGCAATTACACAACATGCGCAATTAATAAACAACTTTCACAAATATTACACATCTTTCATAATTATTACACAACTTGCACAAATACATATCTAGCTCAAATACGTACAATACATAACTACCCCAAATATGAAAATACACAACTAGCATAAATACACGATTTACACAAATACAATTGCGACATTTACACAACTTGCTCAAAAATAAAATCAATACACAACTGAACAATACATAACTAGCACATATTCATTAAATACACAACTAGAAAATTTCCACAAATACATATACAATTAATACATACGACTTGCACAAAACAATACACAATTTATAGAAATATAATCAATACATAATTGCAATAATCATACGACTTATGCAAAATATATAATCTACACAATCAATACACAAGTATATTAATTGTGCAATATATGTACAAATACAAACACAACCAACTGGGTCAAACAATAGACAATTTGCAAGATATTTTTCTAGGTATATTTAGGACATTAATTACAATATGCTGAGTTTAACCAACTCCCCAAAAATCAGAATTTCACATATTAAAAAGGTACATATGACTTCCGATGAGCGCTATTATTAACACATTCGTTTTCCATTAATATTTCAACATTATCAGTGCTAAACTATTCATCTAACATATGTCCATTGTTTGTAATACATTCCTTGTTACATCCTCTCCAATCAGGCCACCCATATATATTTATGCAAACCATCTAACAGACATTTATTCTAGCCTTAGTTATGTTAGGTTTGGTGAAGTCAGTATTTTATATGATAATTTTAAGAAAATTTGCTATATCTTATCAAAAATGCATGCTATCAAAACCTAAATTCATCAAAATCTTAAAAAAAAATATACTTATACTTCACAAATTTACCTAAATTCAACCTAGTAAAAGCTAAACTAACAAAATATGAGCATCCCATATCCTCACATACAAGCCTATAACACCTCTGTCCATACATTACATGAGTTGGCCATACAGCTCGAACCCCAAATAGGAAAATTTACACTATTTCATAAACATGCTAGTTCATGACCCCTAAGATATTATATGTATATGTCCTTCCCTACACGACCTCATCTAACCTGACCTAGCATATTCAAACCTGGATTTGGTAAAAGTTGGTGAAATTTATGCTATGCCACCTAAATATGACCTAATTTAAGGCAATTTCCACCAAATATACCCAAATGTTGTGTATCATAACATCACCAAAGCCCATTTTTACCTACATTTTCTCCTATTCCATCCTACCCTACACAACCTCACCTAACCTATCCTAGCATATCCAAACCTGGAATTGGTTAAAGTTGGCGAAATTTAAACTATTCCACATAAATTTGACCTAATTTAAGGCAATTCCCACCAAATATCCCCAAATGTTGTGTATCATAGCATCACCAAAGCCCATTTTTACCTACATTTTCTCCTATTCCATCCTACCCTACACAACCTCACCTAACCTATCCTAGCATATCCAAACCTAGATTTGGTTAAAGTCTGCGAAATTTAAGCTATCCCACCTAAATTCGACCTAATTTAAGGCAATTTCCACCAAATATACCCAAAAATGTTTTGGAACATAGCACGGCCAAAGCTCATTTTAGCTGAGTTTTCACCTATTCCAACCTGTCCTAGACCACCCTACCCAGCCTCACCTGGCATATCCAAAGTCAGACTTGATTATAGTTGGCAAAATTTATGCCTTTCCCACCTAAATTTAACCTAATTTAAGCCAATTTCCACCGAATATACCCAAATATTTTGTATCTTAGCATAGCCAAAGTTCATTTCACCCAAGTTTTTCACCTATTCCATCTTACCTTACACAGCCTTGCCTAACCTAACCTAGCATATCCCAAGCTAGATTTGACTAAAGTTCGTGAAATTTATGCTTACTCAAATAAATTCAACCTAATTTAAGACAATTTCTACCCAATATACCCAAAATGTTTTGTTACATAGCTCAGCCAAAGACCATTTTAGCCGAGTTTTCACATATTCCAACCTACCCTACATAGCCTTACCTATCCCTGACCTAGCAGATTTGATTAAAGTTGGGGAAGTTTAAGCTATCGCCACCAAATTGGAGACAATTTCCACCAAATATGCCCAAATGTTGTGTATCATAGCACAGCCAAAACCTATTTTATCCACATTTTCACCCATTCCAACTAAACCTGGACCCAGCCTCTGATGCGACATATACTCAGAGAAGTGATGTTTTTTGGATATGAACCTAAATGCCCGTGCCTAACCTGCAAGAGTCTTGGAGCTTTGTTGAATATTTTATCTATTTTTCTTCGAAAACTGAAGTTTTGGATATGAACCTATCCGCACTGTGCCTAACCTGCTAGGCATTTTGTTGAACATCGTAACCATATTCATAGAAAAGTGATGTTTTGGATATGGACCTAACAGCCCCTCTCCTTTAAAACTTGGAACTGTGTTCAATATTGTACATATAGTGTTGGGTATGTGTTTTGTTTTTACACGTCAATCCAACTGTCCTGGACCTAACCTCCCTTCATCTAACTTCAAATTTATCGTAAATATGGAAGGAACGTGTTGTTTGTGCATCAACCCAACCGTCCTTGACCTAACCTCCATTTATCAAACTTCAAATTTATCATAAATATGGGAGGACCGTGTTATTTGTGCATCAACCCAGCCATCCTGGGCCTAACCTCCCTTTATCTAACTTCAAATTTATTGTATTTATGGGAAGAAGGTGTTGTTTATGCATCAACCCAACCTCCCTGGACCTAACCTCTGATACACGAATCTTGGTTCAATATTGCATCATACTCGTAGCATATTTTTTTCACATAATTCATCCATCCTCAACCTAACCTCTATTACCTGGGGGAGGGAGGTTAATGGAAAATATGATAATAATGGGAATTTTCTCTACATCAGTTCAACTTAACCATCCTTAACCTAACCTTAGTTAGAAAGGGATATAACTCACCAAAACTATTTAATTACCATTTACCCAATTTTCCTTATCCTAACCTATAACTAGAGGGTTTAGACCCCCCTTTACCTCGAAATTATAGTATAGGGTTAATTTAGGGAATGTTGGGTTTATATGTGAAAATATATTCCTACCTTAAATATGTAGTATAATTTCGAGGTAAAGAGGGGTCTAAACCCTCTAGTTATAGGTTAGGATAAGGAAAATTGGGTAAATGGTAATTAAATAGTTTTGGTGAGTTATATCCCTTTCTAACTAAGGTTAGGTTAAGGATGGTTAAGTTGAACTGATGTAGAGAAAATTCCCATTATTATCATATTTTCCATTAACCTCCCTCCCCCAGGTAATAGAGGTTAGGTTGAGGATGGATGAATTATGTGAAAAAAATATGGTACGAGTATGATGCAATATTGAACCAAGATTCGTGTATCAGAGGTTAGGTCCAGGGAGGTTGGGTTGATGCATAAACAACACCTTCTTCCCATAAATACAATAAATTTGAAGTTAGATAAAGGGAGGTTAGGCCCAGGATGGCTGGGTTGATGCACAAATAACACGGTCCTCCCATATTTATGATAAATTTGAAGTTTGGTAAATGGAGGTTTGGTCAAGGACGGTTGGGTTGATGCACAAACAACACGTTCATTCCATATTTACGATAAATTTGGAGTTAGATGAAGGGAGGTTAGGTCCAGGACGGTTGGGTTGATGTGTAAAAACAAAAACACATACCCAACACTATATCTACAATATTGAACACAGTTCCAAGTTTTAAAGGAGAGGGGCTGTTAGGTCCATATCCAAAACATCACTTTTCTATGAATATGGTTACAATGTTCAACAAAGATCCTAGCAGGTTAGGCACAGTGCAGATAGGTTCATATCCAAAACTTCAGTTTTCAAAGAAAAATAGATAAAATATTCAACAAAGCTCCAAGACTCTTGCAGGTTAGGCACGGGCATTTAGGTTCATATCCAAAAAACATCACTTCTCTGAGTATATGTCGCATCAGAGGCTGGGTCCAGGTTTAGTTGGAATGGGTGAAAATGTGGATAAAATAGGTTTTGGCTGTGCTAGGATACACAACATTTGGGCATATTTGGTGGAAATTGTCTCCAATTTGGTGGCGATAGCTTAAATTTCCCCAACTTTAATCAAATCTGCTAGGTCAGGGATAGGTAAGGCTATGTAGGGTAGGTTGGAATATGTGAAAACTCGGCTAAAATGGTCTTTGGCTGAGCTATGTAACAAAACATTTTGGGTATATTGGGTAGAAATTGTCTTAAATTAGGTTGAATTTATTTGAGTAAGCATAAATTTCACGAACTTTAGTCAAATCTAGCTTGGGATATGCTAGGTTAGGTTAGGCAAGGCTGTGTAAGGTAAGATGGAATAGGTGAAAAACTTGGGTGAAATGAACTTTGGCTATGCTAAGATACAAAACATTTGGGTATATTCGGTGGAAATTGGCTTAAATTAGGTAAAATTTAGGTGGGAAAGGCATAAATTTTGCCAACTATAATCAAATCTGACTTTGGATATGCCAGGTGAGGCTGGGTAGGGTTGTCTAGGGCAGGTTGGAATAGGTGAAAACTCAGCTAAAATGAGCTTTGGCCGTGCTATGTTCCAATACATTTTTGGGTATATTTGGTGGAAATTGTCTTAAATTAGGTCAAATTTATATGGGATAACTTAAATTTCGCCGACTTTAACCAAATCTAGGTGTGGATATGCTAGGATAGGTTAGGTAAGGTTGCGTAGAGTAGGATGGAATAGGAGAAAATGTAGGTAAAAATGGGCTTTGGTGATGCTATGATACACAACATTTGGGGATATTTGGTGGGAATTGCCTTAAATTAGGTCAAATTTATGTGGAATAGCTTAAATTTCGCCAACTTTAACCAAATCCAGGTTTGGATATGCTAGGATAGGTTAGGTGAGGTTGTGTAGGGTAGGATGGAATAGGAGAAAATGTAGGTAAAAATGGGCTTTGGTGATGTTATGATACACAACATTTGGGTATATTTGGTGGAAATTGCCTTAAATTAGGTCATATTTAGGTGGCATAGCATAAATTTCACCAACTTTAACCAAATCCAGGTTTGAATATGCTAGGTCAGGTTAGATGAGGTCGTGTAGGGAAGGACATATACATATAATATCTTAGGGGTCATGAACTAGCATGTTTATGAAATAGTGTAAATTTTCCTATTTGGGGTTCGAGCTATATGGCCAACTCATGTAATGTATGGACAGAGGTGTTATAGGCTTGTATGTGAGGATATGGGATGCTCATATTTTGTTAGTTTAGCTTTTACTAGGTTGAATTTAGGTAAATTTGTGAAGTATAAGTATATTTTTTTTTAAGATTTTGATGAATTTAGGTTTTGATAGCATGCATTTTTGATAAGATATAGCAAATTTTCTTAAAATTATCATATAAAATACTGACTTCACCAAACCTAACATAACTAAGGCTAGAATAAATGTCTGTTAGATGGTTTGCATAAATATATATGGGTGGCCTGATTGGAGAGGATGTAACAAGGAATGTATTACAAACAATGGACATATGTTAGATGAATAGTTTAGCACTGATAATGTTGAAATATTAATGGAAAATGAATGTGTTAATAATAGCGCTCATTGGAAGTCATATGTACCTTTTTAATATGTGAAATTCTGATTTTTGGGGAGTTGGTTAAACTCAGCATATTGTAATTAATGTCCTAAATATACCTAGAAAAATATCTTGCAAATTGTCTATTGTTTGACCCAGTTGGTTGTGTTTGTATTTGTACATATATTGCACAATTAATATACTTGTGTATTGATTGTGTAGATTATATATTTTGCATAAGTCGTATGATTATTGCAATTATGTATTGATTATATTTCTATAAATTGTGTATTGTTTTGTGCAAGTCGTATGTATTAATTGTATATGTATTTGTGGAAATTTTCTAGTTGTGTATTTAATGAATATGTGCTAGTTATGTATTGTTCAGTTGTGTATTGATTTTATTTTTGAGCAAGTTGTGTAAATGTCGCAATTGTATTTGTGTAAATCGTGTATTTATGCCAGTTGTGTATTTTCATATTTGTGGTAGTTATGTATTGTACGTATTTGAGCTAGATATGTATTTGTGCAAGTTGTGTAATAATTATGAAAGATGTGTAAAATTTGTGAAAGTTGTTTATTAATTGCGCATGTTGTGTAATTGCATATGGACGAATTGTTTATTTTTACCTTTGTGTATTTATTGACATTGTGCAAGTCGAGAAATTATATAGCAAGTTTTCTTGTATTAATTGTGCAAAGATGTACAATAATTACACAAATTGTGCAATAATTGTATATGTTTTATAATAATTTTTGTACTAATAGTGCATTTATGCAAGTTGTGTTTTTAATTTGTTGACGTGGAACTGGTGCAACTGTATTTTTGTGTGCAAATTGTGTATTTTATGTAAGCTCTGTAATCTGAAAAAATAGACCTTAGTGGTGTAAGTGTATTTGGTTTATGAGACAATGTATGAGTATTTTGTGAAAATTATGTTTGTGGAAGTGTGTAATTTTAGTGAAAGCGCATTTTTGATTGTCTAAATGCATAAGCATTTTGATATATTTGTACAAATATCATACTTTCTGTAAATGTTATAATCTGAGTGTACATGCAATATTGTGTAAATGGCATATTTCGGGTGCAACTGGCATCTTTTGTATGTAAATGTCATATTTTTGTCTATAAATGACATATTTTTGTGTGATGGTATATTTTGAGTGTAAATAATATATTTTGTGCATAAATGGCATATTTGGTGTGTAACTGCTGTATTTTCTGTGTATGGCATAAATTACATCTGATTAATGGGGAAATGGTGGTAAAAAATTAGGCTATTCTCTATGAATATATAGTGTGAAGTATGTGTAGGTATATATGATTGTATTTGCGACTGTTGGTTTAGAAACAAGTTAGCTGATTTGTGTAGCAAAACTAGGATTTTTTATTTTCGAGGTGTAGAAATGATTAGCTTATGAATATAGTGGCTAGCATCCAGCTGAGTTGCTAGATGGATGAATTGAGGTGCGACATTTGGATAGCTATTTGATGGATGTGAGGACAGTTGACTAGCCTATGAACACAGCCATTAATCCGCTGTGCTGCCAGATGTGTGGTGGCTACTTGTGGATTATAGTAGAATATCTAGCTATAGGGTTTCATAATTGCTGTTGTGTATAAAACTAGAATGACAGCTATTTATTAAACTATTATTGTACACTAATACTTTAAGTGGGTTCCCTTGGTTGCTTTAAGCATAGGGTGGACATGAATATGAATGAGATTGGGTGGAAATATATAGGAGCTGCCTCGTATGGGCCAATAGGGCTTCTGCAGTTACCTTTATTCTTATGTTCAGCTCACCTGCTATGCTGCCAGATGTACGATTCTACAAAAAACTGCGGTACGACATTTGGGTTGCTGTTATACTTTTGCACTTATCACCGAATAATAATTACAGTTGTGGATAATTAAAATGTATATTCTTAAACCAGGTCAACTTACCTGTCATGATGCCAGACGTACGATTCTGCTCAAATTGCGGTACGACATTTGGGTTGCTATTCTAGTTTTTAGAACTTATTACTGCATAATGCATGATTACAGTTGCAGATGACTAAAATGTATATTCTTAAACCTCTGATTAGGTTAGGTTAGGTGGGGATGGATAGTTTAGCCATTTTTGAATAATAAAATCAAATTTACATGCCAGTAGGACGATAAAGGCGGCATTGGCCATCTAGTGACGTCACACATAGTTGACCAGTTAGGTGCTGTAATACCTCGACACTTATATGCCAATGGCCATCAATACCTTATCCCTATACCTGAGGTCGCTTTTCGTGATGTCACTAAACAACAACTGGTCTGTAGAATGTATTTGTTTGTTATATATAATAAGTTTGGATAGGATGGTTTGATCGGGTTTATAAATAACAGAAAATATAAGCAATGAGCGAAAATACGAGCCAATGAAGCCGAATATCGACTCTGGTGAAACACAGAGTACAGTTGAGGTATTAAGCCTGATTAAGAGTTCACACTTATGTGTGAACCTCCTGGGATCCGAATTTAGCCCGTTGACGCCTCGCGCCACATTAGGGATGATGACGTCAGGAACGAAGGCCTTATTTCAAAACATGAGAGGCTTGCTTTTACTGAATGAGTATTTTTGATTTGTTATATGCTACAGAAAGGTGTGCGAGGTATGTTTTGAGCGAATGTGAGACGTGTATGCGGTTAGGGTCAATATTAGATTACTACTGAACTTGCATTGAAATTGCCAATGCCCAGTGCTCTGTTTTTTCATATATATGACTGATAGCAGTTTTCATTTTTATTTTGCCCTATGAGAAATAAACGATCCTTCAAGGAAGATTGTCAAAGCTCAAATTACATTCTCTAGAAAGATGAAGAACAAGAAATTGGGGTGACATGATAGAGGTGTGACTGAATGGTCATAGTAAAGTGAGATATTAATAACTTATTAAACGTATAAACATGAAACAGAACATGAATAAATTGGATAGGTTTTAGATATAGGAAAAGACCTGGGTAAATACAGGTAGCAGGGGAAGAACTTGAAAATACACAAATAACTTCTTGCAGTGCTGCTCCCCCTTTTGCTACATGCAATGGCCGATGGTTGGAAGTAAATAGGAAATTAAAAATAGACTAGGGATGATGGTATTTTATATTAGGTTCAGGATTACTGTTGTAACGCAAAGCACACGACTCATAGACCGGCTTTTTAATCCCCTTGATCGTGCCTGTGCAGGAACGCTCAGTGGCTAGCTGGTGACGTCATTGACCATTGGTCATGCCTGTGCAAGGGTCACTGGGGTAACGAAATTTGGATGCGCCAGGGACCGGCATTTTAATCCCCTTGAGCTTAATGGTAGGGGTCATAGAGCGACTTTTAGAAAAAATTCAAGAAAACCCCATGCGCCAAAGACCGGCATGGAGAAAAAATTCGAGAAAACCCCTGCACCAATGACCGGCATGGGAAAAAAATTTGAGAAAACCCCATGCGCCAATGACCGGCATGGAGAAAAAATTCGAGAAAACCCCTGCGCCAATGACCGGCATGGAGAAAAAATTCGAGAAAACCCCTGCGCCAATGACCGGCATGGAGAAAAAATTCGAGAAAACCCCTGCGCCAATGACCGGCATGGAGAAAAAATTCGAGAAAACCCCTGCGCCAATGACCGGCATGGGAAAAAAATTTGAGAAAACCCCATGCGCCAATGACCGGCATGGAGAAAAAATTCGAGAAAACCCCTGCGCCAATGACCGGCATGGAGAAAAAATTCGAGAAAACCCCTGCGCCAATGACCGGCATGGAGAAAAAATTCGAGAAAACCCCTGCGCCAATGACCGGCATGGAGAAAAAATTCGAGAAAACCCCTGCGCCAATGACCGGCATGGGAAAAAATTTGAGAAAACCCCATGCGCCAATGACCGGCATGGGGAAAAAAAAATTGAGAAAACCCTTGCGCCAATGACCGGCATGGGAAAAAATTTGAGAAAACCCCTGCGCCAATGACCGGCATGGAGAAAAAATTCGAGAAAACCCCTGCGCCAATGTCCGGCATGGAGAAAAAATTCGAGAAAACCCCTGCGCCAATGACCGGCATGGAGAAAAAATTTGATAAAACCCCTGCGCCAATGACCGGCATGGAGAAAAAATTCGAGAAAACCCCTGCGCCAATGACCGGCATGGAGAAAAAATTTGATAAAACCCCTGCGCCAATGACCGGCATGGAGAAAAAAATCGAGAAAACCCCTGCGCCAATGACCGGCATGGAGAAAAAATTCGAGAAAACCCCTGCGCCAATGACCGGCATGGGAAAAAAGCAAAATTACCGGTCATTGGGGCCTTTTCCACTACTTATGTGTACTCACCTAATTGTACTCACCTAATTGTGCTTGCGGGGGTTGAGCTCTGGCTCTTTGGTCCCGCCTCTCAACCGTCAATCAACTGGTGTACAGATTCCTGAGCCTATTGGGCTCTATCATATCTACATTTGAAACTGTGTATGGAGTCAGCCTCCACCACATCACTTCCTAATGCATTCCATTTACTAACTACTCTGACACTGAAAAAGTTCTTTCTAACGTCTCTGTGGCTCATTTGGGTATTCAGCTTCCACCTGTGTCCCCTTGTTCGCGTCCCACCAGTGTTGAATAGTTCATCCTTGTTTACCCGGTCGATTCCCCTGAGGATTTTGTAGGTTGTGATCATGTCCCCCCTTACTCTTCTGTCTTCCAGTGTCGTAAGGTGCATTTCCCGCAGCCTTTCCTCATAACTCACACACACACTGTGTGTGTGTGTGTGTGTATATGTGTGTACTCACCTAGTTGTACTCACCTAGTTGTGCTTGCGGGGGTTGAGCTCTGGCTCTTTGGTCCCGCCTCTCAACCGTCAATCAACAGGTGTACAGGTTCCTGAGCCTATTGGGCTCTATCATATCTACACTTGAAACTGTGTATGGAATCAGCCTCCACCACATTACTTCCTAATGCATTCCATTTGTCAACCACTCTGACACTAAAACGTTCTTTCTAATATCTCTGTGGCTCATTTAGGCACTCAGTTTCCACCTGTGTCCCCTAGTGCGTGTGCCCCTTGTGTTAAATAGCCTGTCTTTATCAAACCTGTCGATTCCCTTGAGAATCTTGAATGTGGTGATCATGTCCCCCCTAACTCTTCTGTCTTCCAACGAAGTGAGGTTCAATTCCCGTAGTCTCTCCTCGTAGCTCATACCTCTCAGCTCGGGTACTAGTCTGGTGGCAAATCTTTGAACCTTTTCCAGTTTAGTCTTATGCTTGACTAGATATGGACTTAATGCTGGAGACGCATACTCCAGGATTGGTCTGACATATGTGGTATATAATGTTCTGAAAGATTCCTTACACAAGTTTCTAAAGGTCGTTCTTATGTTAGCCAACCTGGCATATGCTGCTGATGTTATCCTCTTGATATGAGCTTCAGGGGACAGGTCTGGCGTGATATCAACCCCCAGGTCTTTCTCTCTCTCTGACTCTGGAAGTATTTCATCTCCTAAGTGATACCTGTATCTGATTACCTTGAGGTTACCTTGAGGTGCTTCCGGGGCTTAGCGTCCCCGCGGCCCGGTCGTCGACCAGGCCTCCTGGTTGCCGGACTGATCAACCAGGCTGTTGGACGCGGCTGCTCGCAGCCTGACGTACGAGTCACAGCCTGGTTGATCAGGTATCCTTTGGAGGTGCTTATCCAGTTCTCTCTTGAACACTGTGAGGGGTCGGCCAGTTATGCCCCTTATGTGTAGTGGAAGCGTGTTGAACAGTCTCGGACCTCTGATGTTGATAGAGTTCTCTCTCAGAGTACCAGTTGCACCTCTGTTTTTCAACGGGGGTATTCTGCACATCCTGCCATGTCTTCTGGTCTCATGTGATGTTATTTCTGTGTGCAGGTTTGGGACCAGCCCCTCTAATATTTTCCACGTGTAAATTATTATGTACCTCTCCCGCCTGCGCTCAAGGGAGTACAGTTTTAGGCTCTTTAGTCGGTCCCAATAGTTTAGATGTTTTACTGAGTGGATTCTAGCAGTAAAGGATCTCTGCACGCTCTCCAGGTCAGTAATTTCTCCAGCTTTGAAAGGTGCTGTCATTGTGCAGCAGTACTCCACTCTACAGAGCACAAGCGTTTTGAAAAGTATCATCATCGGTATAGCATCTCTAGTGTGAAAAGTTCTTGTTATCCAACCTGTCATTTTTCTTGCAGTTGTGACGACTACTTTATTGTGTTCTTTAAAGGTAAGGTCTTCCGACATGAGTACACCCAGATCCTTTACATTGCCTTTTCGTTCTATGTTATGATTTGCCTGAGTTTTGTACGTGGTTTCCGTTTTTATATTTTCATTTTTTCCATAGCGCATGAGCTGGAACTTATCTTCGTTAAACACCATATTATTTTCTGTAGCCCATAGAAAGACCTGATCTACATCTGACTGGAGGTTCGCCGTGTCCTCTATGTTGCCTACTCTCATGAAGATCCTAGTGTCATCTGCAAAGGATGATACAGTGCTATAGGTTGTGTTCTTGTCTATGTCCGAAATGAGTATGAGAAAAAGTACTGGAGCAAGCACAGTACCCTGGGGGACTGAGCTCTTCACGGTTGATGGGCTGAATTTTATTTTGTTGACTATTTTGTTGATGGTCTCCTGCTTTCTACCCCCTATCTTCATTACATTACATTTGCTTGGGTTAAACTCTAACAGACATTTGTTCGACCATTCCTGCAGCTTGTCCAGGTCTTCTTGAAGCCTCAAGCTGTCCTTCTCTGTCTTAATCCTTCTCATAATTTTGGCGTCGTCAGCAAACATTGAGAGGAATGAGTCTATACCCTCTGGGAGATCATTTACGTATATCAGAAACAGGATAGGTCCAAGCACAGAGCCCTGTGGGACTCTATTGGTAACTTCACGCCATTCTGTGGTCTCAACCCTCACTATAACTCTCTGCTTCCTATGGCTTAGATACTCCCTTATCCACTGGAGCGCCCTACCAGTTACTCCTGACTGTTTCTCCAGCTTATACATCAACCTTTTATGGGGTACTGTGTCAAAGGCTTTCCGACAGTTCAAAAAAATGCAGTCCGCCTATCCTTCTCTTTCTTGCTTAATCTTAGTCCCTTGATCGTAGAATTCTATCAAGCCTGTAAGGCAAGATTTACCCTCCCTGAACCCATGTTGATGGGTTGTCACTAAGTCTCTTCTCTCCAGATGTGTTACTAGGTTTCTTCTCACAATCTTCTCCATCACCTTGCATGGTATACAAGTTAAGGACACTGGCCTGTAGTTCAGTGCCTCTTGTCTGTCACCCTTTTTAAATATTGGTACTACACTAGCAGTCTTCCATATTTCTGGTAGGTCTCCCGTTTCCAGTGACCTACTATACACTATGGAGAGTGGCAAGCAAAGTGCTCCTGCACTCTTTCAATACCCATGGTGAGATTCCATCCGGCCTAACAGCGTTTCTCTCATCCAGCTCCAATAGGTACTTCTTGATCTCATCTCTTGTAATTTCGATCCTTTCCAAGGTCACCTGGTTTGCTGCCACCTCTCCAAGCGCTGTGACTTCTCCCTGTTCTATTGTAAAGACCTCCTGGAACCTTTTGTTGAGTTCTTCACACACCTCTTTGTCATTCTCTGTGTACCTGTCCTCGCCCACCCTTAGTTTCATCACCTGTTCCTTCACTGTTGTCTTCCTCCTGATGTGACTGTGTAGTAACTTTGGTTCGATCTTGGCTTTATTAGCTATATCATTTTCATACCTTTTCTCAGCTGCTCTTCTTACACTAACATACTCGTTCCTGGTTCTCTGGTATCTCTCTCTACTTTCTGGTGTTCTGTTATTACGGAAGTTCCTCCATGCCCTTTTGTTCAGCTCCTTTGCTTTCATACATTCCCTATTAAACCACGGATTCTTCCTTTGCTTCTCATTTTTTCCTGTTGGGCTGGGACAAACCTGCTTACAGCCTCCTGACATTATTGGGTGACATAGTCCATCATGTCTTGTACGGACTTGATTCCGAGTTCTGTGTCCCAATGTATATCCCCTAGGAACTTATTCATCTCCTCATAGTTTCGCTTTCGGTACGCCAGCCCTTTGTTTCCCAGTTCTTTTTTGGGGGTGATAATTCCTAGCTCAACCAGGTACTCAAAGCTCAATACACTATGATCACTCATTCCCAAGGGGGCTTCCAACTTAACTTCCCTTATATCCGACTCATTTAGGGTAAATATCAGATCAAGCAAGGCTGGTTCATCCCCTCCTCTCGTTCTTGTCGGTCCCTTGACGTGTTGACTTAGAAAGTTTCTTGTTGCCACATCCAGTAGCTTAGCTCTCCATGTGTCTGGGCCTCCATGTGGGTCTCTGTTCCCCAAATCTATCTTTCTATGGTTGAAGTCTCACATGATTAGTAGTCTGGATCCGTTCCTGCTAGCCACAGAAGCTGCTGTCTCTATTATATTGATGGTGGCCAAGTTGTTTCTATCGTATTCCTGTCTGGATCTTCTGTCATTTGGTGAGGGGGTTATATATGACTACTACTATAATTTTCTGTCCTCCAGTTGCTATGGTGCCTGATATGTAGTCACTGAAACCTTCACAGTTCTGAATTACCATCTCTTCGAAATTCCAACCTTCTCTTAGTAGCAAAGCTACACCACCTCCTCCTCTCCCTTCTCTCTCTTTCCTCACTACATAGTAGCCCTGTGGAAACACTGCGTTTGTTATGGCGTTTGTTAGCTTTGTTTCTGTGAGTGCTAATATGTCTGGGTTTTCTTCTAGTGCCCATTCTTTGAGTTCATTTGTTATATTTGTAATCCCATCTATGTTAGTGTACATTGCCTTGAAGCTCACTTTCTTCAGTTCATTTTCTTCTTTCTTGGCGAGCATTCTGCTGGAGTGGGAAGCTTTTCCGTGGGTGAGAAGATCTGTGAGGTGGTTTGCAGGGTCTCAGAGGAGTTTGGGGTGAGGGGGTGGGGTTTCAGGGAAGGGGGGGACAGGTAGGGTGTGGGTTAAGGAGATAGGGGGATATGGAGGATACGGGGTGAGGGGGGGAGGAGGGATAGGGAGGGTATGGGATGAAGGGTGGAAGGGGGGAAAGGTGGGAGGGGGGGACATGATGGGAATAGGAAAGGGGTGACAGGGTAAGAATGAGGGTTGGGTGGGGGCAGGTAGGGTGAGGGGAAGGGAGGGTTTCTATGCAGAGGGGGGTGGTGGTGTTGCCCTCTCCTCTGGTGTTGCTGGGATGCTGGTTTTGGGTTCGCCTCTTGTCTCTAGGACTGTTGTGTTGGGGGCTGTGATTTCCTGGTTTGCTCCTCTCTCCCTGCGCTTCCTCCTTGCCTCTGCTGCCATGGCTCTCTCCTCCTTCGTCCTGTCCCTCTGCAGGAATACTTTCTTGTATCCCTCCACATGCTGCAGTCGACTCTTCCTTTCAAGAATATCCTTCTTCGTGGTTTCGTTTGTAAACACCACCTTTACAAGTCGGTTTCTGTCCTTGTTGTACCAGCCCAACCTGAAAACCTTCTCAATGTTTCGTTCAGCCCCTTCCATCTGTAACCCCTTCAGTAGCCCCTGTACTGCCTCTCTATCCTTGCTATTCCATTCTTGTCTGTTGGATCCTTCCTGTTCTTTGATGCCTACAACTACCACTGATTTTTTTCTCTCCAGCAGCTGAGTGGTGCACCTTGCTGCTTCCTGTGAGGTGGCTGCTTGCATCGCTACCTCCCTCACTGTGTCCATAGCTTCTGAGCTCTTTTTCAGTATGTCTGCAAATGTTTCAGGTACAGAGGCATTTCCTTCCAATGTAACATTCCCAACCCCCCCTTTGGATGATAATCTGATGCTCGGTCTCTTTATTTTTCTCTGTGAGGGATTTGATCTCCTCCCTTGCAGATGTCAGCTCACTTTGCAGGTTGTTAATTGTAATCCTCATTTCCTGCATCTCCTTCCTGAATTCCTCCGGAACTTGGGTTAACATGTCCTTCGTTTGGTCACACTGGCTGTTCCCTGTGTCCCTGTTGCGTCCACCTGCCATTTTGCCCTTGTCAAGAGAGAGAGCAAGAATAGTCCTAGTGTGAGAGTTGGTGTGGTGGAGGGGGGGGGGAAGTGTTTTGGGAGAGTGGGAGTGATGGGGGGGAGTGTGTTGGGAGAGTGAGATGGGGGTTAAGAGGAGGTGGGTGAGGTGTAGTCTTCAAAATTTCGGTGGGGGGGGGGAAGGGGGAGGGGGGAGGGATTAACGGCTTATCTGAGTTCCCAGAGAGCTCACAGTTGCTGTCCCTGTTACCTGTCTACCACGATTGTATTATTGAATGGAATGCAATAGTGTCTATGATATAATATATAACCCTTGCACACTGTTGGAGACTTATGAGAGACACTTACCAGCCAGCCCCCACAAGTACTCTTGGTGAATACACGGCGTGACGTCGGTAATCCTGTGAGGTCTTCAGGTCTCCACGTGGCCCGGCTGATGCGACTGATGCTGCCTCAAGAAGTCGATCTTCACTAGCTATCTTCTCTAAAGTCACTAAGATAATTCACCACGAGATGTGATCAATGTGTTGCATTACAATGCCACTGTTCAATTTACACTGTCCTGATTCTCACTGCACAGTACACCCGCTCCCTTGACCCTATTGCTCCCTCGGTTAACGTGGACCGCTGACCCTACACGTCTGCTCACGATCAAAGCTGACCCAAAACTTTCAACTGTGTATGTGTGTGTGTGTGTGTGTGTGTGTGTGTGTGTGTGTGTGTGTGTGTGTGTGTGTGTGTGTGTGTGTGTGTGTGTGTGTGTGTGTGTGTGTGTGTGTGTATGTGTGTGTGTGTGTGTGGAAGCTCAGTGATCTAGATGAGGGTGTGTGTGTTTGGAAGCTTAGTGATCTAGATGAGTGTGTGTGTGTGTGGAAGCTTAGTGATCTAGATGAGGATGTGTGTACTCACCTAATTGTGTGCGTGTGTGTGTGTGTGTGTGTGTGTGTGTGTGTGTGTGTGTGTGTGTGTGTGTGTGTGTGTGTGTGTGTGTGTGTGTGTGTGTGTGTGTGGAAGCTTAGTTATCTAGATGAGAGAGTGTGTGTGTGTACTCGCCTAGTTGTACTCACCTATTTGTGCTTGCGGGGGTTGAGCTCTGGCTCTTTGGTCCTGCCTCTCAACCGGCAATTAACAGGTGTACAGGTTCCTGAGCCTACTGGGCTCTATCATATCTACAATTGAAACTGTGTATGGAGTCAGCCTCCACCACATCACTTCCTAATGCCTTCCAAAAAATTTCTTTCTAATATCTCTGTGGCTCATTTGGGCACTCAGTTTCCACCCTGTGTCCCCTTGTGCGTGTGCCCCTAGTGTTAAATAGCCTGTCTTTATCTACCCTATCAATTCCCTTCAGAATCTTGAATGTGGTGATCATGTCCCCCCTAAATCTTCTGTCTTCCAGAGAAGTGAGATTTAATTCCCGTAGTCTCTCCTCGTAGCTCATACCTTTCAGCTCGGGTACTAGTCTGGTGGCAAACCATTGAACCTTTTCCAGTTTAATCTTATCCTTGACTAGATATGGACTCCATGCTGGGGCTGCATACTCCAGGATTGGCCTGACATATGTGGTATACAAAGTTCTGAATGATTCTTTACACAAGTTTCTGAATGTTGTTCGTATGTTGGCCAGCCTGGCATATGCCGCTGACGTTATCCTCTTGATATGTGCTGCAGGAGACAGGTCTGGCGTGATATCAACCCCCAAGTCTTTTTCTTTCTCTGACTCCTGAAGAATTTCCTCTCCCAGATGATACCTTGTATCTGGCCTCCTGCTCTCTACACCTATCTTCACTACATTACGTTTGGTTGGGTTAAACTCTAACAACCATTTGTTCGACCATTCCTTCAGCTTGTCTAGGTCTTCTTGAAGCCTCAAACATTCCTCTTCTGTTTTAATCCTTCTCATAATTTTCTGTGTGTGTGTGTGTGTACTCACCTAATTGTACTCACCTAATTGTGCTTGCGGGGGTTGAGCTTTGGCTCTTTGGTCCCGCCTCTCAACTGTCAATCAACTGGTGTACAGATTCCTGAGCCTACTGGGCTCTATCATATCTACATTTGAAACTGTGTATGGAGTCAACCTCCACCACATCACTTCCTAGTGCATTCCATTTATTAACTACTCTGACACTGAAAAAATTCTTTCTAACGTCTCTGTGGCTCATCTGGGTACTAAGTTTCCACCTGTGTCCCCTTGTTCGTGTCCCACCCGTGCTGAAGAGTTTGTCTTTGTTCACCCTGTCAATTCCCCTGAGAATTTTGTAGGTGGTTATCATGTCTCCCCTTACTCTTCTGTTTTCCAGGGATGTGAGGTTCAGCTCCTTTAGCCTTTCCTCGTAGCTCAATCCTCTCAGTTCCGGGACGAGCCTGTTGGCATACCGCTGAATCTTCTCTAACTTTGTCTTGTGTTTAACTAGGTATGGACTCCAGGCTGGAGCTGCATACTCCAGGATTGGTCTTACATAAGTGGTATACAGGGTTCTGAAAGATTCCTTACACAAGTTTCTGAAGGCAGTTCTTATGTTGGCCAGTCTAGCATATGCCGCTGATGATATTCTTTTGATGTGGGCCTCTGGGGACAGGTTCGGTGTGATATCAACCCCCAGATCCTTCTCTCTATTTGACTCTTGCAGGATTTCCCCTCCCAGATGATACCTTGTGTTCAGCCTCCTGCTCCCTTCGCCTAATATCATTACCTTACACTTTCCCGAGTTGAACTTTAGCAGCCATTTTCTAGACCATTCCTCCAGTTTATCTAGGTCATCCTGTTGTCTCTGTCTATCTTCATCCGTCTTGATTCTTCTCATAATTTTTGCATCATCAGCAAACATCGAGAGGAATGAGTCTATACCCTCTGGAAGATCGTTCACATATATTAGAAACAGGATGGGTCCAAGTACTGAGCCCTGTGGGACTCCGCTGGTGACATCTCGCCACTCTGATGTCTCCCGCCTCACCGTTACTCGCTGTTTCCTGTTGCTTAAGTACTCCCTTATCCACTGGAGCACCTTCCCTTTTACTCCTGCCTGTTGCTCCAACTTTTTTAACAGCCTTTTATGGGGTACTGTGTCAAAGGCTTTTTGGCAATCCAAGAAATTGCAGTCGGCCCACCCTTCTCTTTCCTGCCTAATTTTCGTTGCCTGGTCATAAAATTCTATTAAACCTGTGAGGCACGATTTACCATCTCTGAACCCATGTTGGTGGTGCGTTACAAAGTTATTTCCCTCCAGATGCTCTACGAGCCTTTTCCTCACGATCTTCTCCAGCACCTTGCATGGTATACAAGTTAGGGAAACTGGTCTGTAATTCAGTGCCTCTTGCCTGTCACCCTTTTTGTATATTGGGACCACGTTAGCTGTCTTCCAACTTTCTGGTAAGTCTCCTGTTTCCAGTGACCTGTTATACACCATAGAGAGAGGCACACTTAGTGCTTCTGCACCTTCCTTTAGTATCCATGGCGAGATTCTATCAGGCCCAACAGCCTTTGTCACATCCAGCTCCAGCAGACACCTTTTGACCTCATCACTGGTGAGGTCAAATTCCTCCAAGGTTGCTTGGTTTGCCGCCTCCTCATTTAGTGCAGGGTCTTCAGCAGGAGTGCAGGTCTAGTGCAGGGCAGGGTCTGAGTGTGTGTGTGTGTGTGTGTGTGTGTGTGTGTGTGTGTGTGTGTGTGTGTGTGTGTGTGTGGAAGCTTAGTGATCTAGATGAGGATGTGTGTGTGTGTGTGGAAGCTTAGTGATCTAGATCAGGGTGTACTCACCTAGTTGTGTTTGCGGGGGTTGAGCTCCGGCTCTTTGGTCCCGCCTCTCAACCGTCAATCAACAGGTGTACAGATTCCTGAGCCTATGGGGCTCTATCATATCTACACTTGAAACTGTGTATGGAGTCAGCCTCCACCACATCACTTCCTAATGCATTCCATTTTTCAACCACTCTGACACTAAAAAAGTTGTTTTTAATATCTCTGTGGCTCATTTGGACAATCAGTTTCCACCTGTGTCCTCTTGTGCATGTGCCCCTTGTGTTAAATAGCCTGTCTTTATCTACCCTATCAATTCCCTTCAGAATCTTGAATGTGGTGATCATGTCCCCCTAACTCTTCTGTCTTCCAGCGAAGTGAGGTTTAATTCCCGTAGTCTCTCCTCGTAGCTCATACCTCTCAGCTTGGGTACTAGTCTGGTGGCAAACCTTTGAACCTTTTCCTGTTTAGTCTTATCCTTGACTAGATATGGACTCCATACTGGGGCTGCATACTCCAGGATTGGCCTGACATATGTGGCATACAAAGTTCTGAATGATTCTTTACACAAGTTTTTGAATGCCGTTCGTATGTTGGCCTGCCTGGCTTATGCCGCTGATGTTATCCTCTTGATATGTGCTGCAGGAGACAGGTCTGGCGTGAAATCAACACCCAAGTCTTTTTCTTTCTCTGACTCCTGAAGAATTTCCTTTCCCAGATGATACCTTGTATCTGGCCTCCATCTCCCTACACCTATCTTCATTACATTACATTTGGTTGGGTTAAATTCTAACAACCAATTGTTCGACCATTCCTTCAGCTTGTCTAGGTCTTCTTGAAGCCTCAAACAGTCCTCTTCTGTTTTAATCCTTCTCATAATTTTAGCATCGTCCGCAAACATTGAGAGAAATGAATCGATACCCTCCGGGAGATCATTTACATATATCAGAAACAAGATAAGACCAAGTACAGTGCCCTGTGGGACTCCACTGGTGACTTCACGCCTATCGCAGGTCTCACCCCCTCACCGTAACTCTCTGCTTCCTTTTGCTTAGGTACTCCCTTAACCACTGGAGCACCTTACCAGCTACACCTGCCTGTCTCTCCAGCTTATGTACCAGCCTCTTATGCGGTACTGTGTCGAAGGCTTTCCGACAATCCAAGAAAATGCAGTCCGCCCAGCCCTCTCTTTCTTGCTTAATCTTTGTCACCTGATCGTAGAATTCTATCAAGCCTGTAAGGGAAGATTTACCCTCCCTGAACCCATGTTGGCGATTTGTCACAAAGTCCCTTCTCTCCAGATGTATTACCAGGTTTTTTCTCACCATCTTCTCCATCACTTTGCATGTTATACAAGTCAAGGACACTGGCCTGTAGGTCAGTGCCTCTTGCCTGTTGCCCTTTTTGTATATTGGGACCACATTCCCCATCTTCCATATTTCTGGTAGGTCTCCCGTCTCCAATGACTTACTATACACTATGGAGAGTGGCATGCAAAGTGCCTCTGCACACTCTTTCAGTATCCATGGTGAGATCCCATCTGGACCAATAGCCTTTCTAACATCCAGATCCAGCAGATGTCTCTTGACCTCCTCTCTCGTAATTTCGAACTCTTCCAAGGCCGCCTGATTTACCTCCCTTTCTTCTTGCACAGTGACCTCACCTTGTTCTATTGTGAAGACCTCCTGGAACCTCTTGTTGAGTTCTTCACACACCTCTCTGTCATTCTCTGTATACCTGTCCTCGCCTGTTAAAAGTTTCAATACCTGTTCTTTCACTGTTGTTTTCCTTCTGATGTGACTGTGGAGTAGCTTTGGTTCGGTGTTGGCTTTGTTTGCTATATCATTTTCAAAACTTTTCACTGCTTCTCTTCTCACCCTGACGTACTCATTCCTGGTTCTCTGGTATCTCTCTCTGCTTTCTGGTGTTCTGTTATTCTGGAAGTTCCTCCACGCCCTTTTGTTCAGTTTCTTCGCTTCCATACATGCCCTATTATACCATGGATTCTTCTGTTGCTTCTCGGATGTTTCCCTTTGGGCCGGGATGAACCTGTTTACTGCCTCCTGACACTTTTGGGTAACATAGTCCATCATACCCTGTAGAGACCTATCTCTGAGGTCTGTGTCCCAAGGTATTTCACTTAGGAAACTTCTCATTTGTTCATAATTCCCCTTTCGGTATGCCAGCCTTTTGATTCCTAGTTCATTTTGGGGGGAGATAATTCCTAGCTCTACCAGGTACTCAAAGTTCAATATACTGTGGTCACTCATTCCCAAGGGCGCTTCCATCTTAACTTCCCTTATATCCCACTCATTTAGGGTAAATATCAAATCAAGCATTGCTGGTTCATCTTCTCCTCTCATTCTTGTTGGTTCTTTGATGTGCTGGCTTAGAAAGTTTCTTGTTGCCACGTCCAGCAGCTTAGCTCTCCATGCTTCTGGTCGTCCAGAAACCAGAACAACTGTAAAAGAACAGGTAATGAAACTGAAGATTGGGACAAACAGATTCACTACAAACGACAAAGAAGTTCAGGGATGGCAAGTCCTGCCTCACAGTATTAATTGAATTCTACGACCAGGAAACAAAAATCAGGCAAGAAAAAGAGTGGTGGCAGACTGCATATTTTTGGATTGCCAGAAAGCCTTTGACACAGTACCGCACAAGAGAATAGCGAAAAAGCTAGAGATGCAGGCAGGATTGAAAGAGAAGGTACTCCATGGGATAAGGTAGTACCCAAGCAACAGAAGACAGCGAGTCTCTGTAAGGGGTGAGGTCTCAGATTGGCGAGACGTCACCAGTGGAGTTTTGCAGTGTTCAGCCTTTGGACCGATATTGTTTCTGATATATGTGAATGATCTACCAGAGGGTATAGAATCATTTTTCTTATTGTTTGCTGATGATGCAAAAATTATGAGGAGGATTAAAACAGAGGAAGATAGTAAGAGGCTACAAGATGACCTAGACAGACTGAATGAATGGTCCGACAAATGGCTACTAAAGTTCAACCCGAGTAAATGCAAGGTAATGAAACTAGGCAGTGGAAACAGCAGGCCAGACACAGGATACCGAATAGGAGATTAAGTACTTCATGAAACAGACGGAGAGAGAGATCTAGGAGTTGATATCGCACCAAACCTGTTTCCTGAAGCCAATATAAAGATAACTACATCTGCGGCATACGCGAGGCTGGCTAACATCAGAACAGCCTTCAGGAACCTGTGTACGGAATCATTCAAAACCTTGTATTCCACATATGTATGACTAATCCTGGAGTATGCAGCCCCAGCATGGAGCCTGTATCTTGTCAAGCACAAGACGAAGCTGGAAAAAGTTCGGAAGTATGCCACTAGGCTAGTCCCAGAACTAAGAGGCATGAGTTACGAGGAAAGGCTGCGTTACCTCACGACACTGGAAGACAGAAGAGTAAGGGGAGACATGATCGCCACCTACAACAGTCTCAGAGGAATTGACAGGGTAGATAAGGATAAACAGAACTGCTTAATGCTGGTGATACGCAAACAAGGGGACGCAGGTGGAAACTGAGTACCCAAATGAGCCACAGGGACGTTAGAAACAACTTTTTCATACACAGTTTTAAACGTATATATGATAGAGCCCAGTAGGCTCGGGAATCTGTACATCAGTTGATTGACAGTTGACAGGCAGGACCAAAGAGCCAGAGCTCAACCCCTGCACTCACAACTAGGTGAGTACATTATACTGCTCCCCAACCATCATGGTAACATGGATATTGTCAAGTTACAATGAGCCCATTGGTCCATAAGTGAGGTGAATCACCTTCACCTCATCTACCGCTATATAACAGGCAACAACAACGTCAAGCGCCGCACTCACGGGAGACATCTCCCGTCACGCAGGGTGCAGTCGCACCTCCACAGATCTCCAGTAATTGATACTGGAGATACTATTGATACTGGTAATGGCTCGAAAGGGCCACCACTTATGGGCTATTCATGCCCAAGCCACCTTCTGGGTGGCTTAATCTTCTCTCTCTCTCTCTCTCTCTCGACACTTCAGTCACGGAAGACACCTTCCGTCACGCAGGGTGCAGTCGCACCTCCACAGATATCCAGTATCAGCTCTTGATACTGGTAATGGCTCAAAAGGGCCACCACTTACGGGCTATTCATGCCCGTGCCACCTTTTGGGTGGCTTAATCTTCATCAATCGTCAAGCGCCGACACACTCACATTCACGGGAGACATCTCCCATCACGCAGGGTGCAGTTGCACCTCCACAGATCTCCAGTATCAGCTCTTGATACTGGTAATGTCTCAAAAGGGCCACCACTTATGGGGTATTCATGCCCGTGCCTCCTTTTTGGATGGCTTAATCTTCCTCTTGGACACATTCTTGGGAGACATCTCCCATCACGCAGGGTGCAGTTGCATCTCCACAGATCTCCAGTATCAACTATTGATACTGGTGATGGCTCAAAAGGGCCACCTCTTACGAGCCATTCATGCCCGTGCCACCTTTAGGGTGGCTTAATCTTCATCAATTAATCAATCGTCAAGCGCACATAGCACCGCTCCTGTGCCAGGTAAGTCGACTACGGGCTCACTATAGCCCGTGCTACTTGGAACTTGTTCCGAGTAGCTGAATATATAACAACAACGTCAAGTGTTGTTTACAAGCTCACTATAGCCTGTACTACTGTAACGTCTTGTACTGAGAAGCTGAATCTAAAACAACAAACAACGTCTAGTGTTGTTCAACAATATCGAGGACGAAAATCCGAGCCTGGGTGTATTCAACCTAGAATTCTGCAGCACCAACAAATCATCAATGAAGATTACTCTCATCACCATAGCTGCAGCCACACAAGGTTCCTACTGCTTTGGCTTGCAAATACAACCCCACCACATAACGATGCCATGAGATCCAGCAGTGCTTCAAGTGCTACGAGTTCTCCCATGCCACCAACAAGTGTCAGCACCCTGTCCAGTAGTGCAGCCAGTGCGCACTGAACAATCCATATGCAAGACAATACTCCATCACTGGTTTCTGCAATGGCAATCACCCCGCAATTTCTTACCGCGGTCCCCGCAGACAGGAAAGCATCAAGGCCTAGGTTGAAGCCAAGAGAAACAAGCTTTCTACCTCCGCGACCCTCTACCTCCCCAGGCGTTCAAGCACCCACCTCAGCTCCCACCAACCGACCAGACGACTTTCCAGCCTTACCAAAGAGTGGTTCCTCCAACCAGGCGACCAAGCCTTCACAATGGGGTCCGAAGGCCCCACAGGCTCCTTCACAGCCCCCTGCATCATGTGCAGGCATTATTCTGATCTTATTAGACTAGCGAAAAAGCTTGCCGGACCAGACAACCACCGTTTTGTCAGTGAGCTGGACGCATTATACATAGTCAATGGCCTGGCCCCCATCATAGCCCCTGGCGCAAGTCTCACTGCCTCCACTACCACTCCGGAGACTACCACCAGGACGACCACGAGGTCGATTTCAACACAGACTCCAGAACCACTCATGACCTGGGCGACACAGAGGTATTTCCCTCTCCTGCTCCCAATACTCCTTCCATCACCATCTCAGCAGCTGCGCTAGCAGACGTGCTGTCTACAAATGCTAACACACCCCTGAAATACCATCTACCACCAACCCACGACACCTGAGTGTACCACAGGCTGCGAAGCGAAAGACGAAAACACCAACTACGGATGTTACGGACTCCTCAAACGAGGAAACCTTAGTAGAAGGTCCACCGCCGCACCACAAATACGACACCTACTTGGTCCCTGCATGGAGGCCACCTCACCAAACTCCAACGACAGCACGGCTCAGCCAAACTCTCAGGCAAAGACAAAACGGAAGACCTAGAGGTCTAAACTAAACCCATCATCTCCATAACTGGTACAGCCAGCTCTCCAGGACTGAAGACTCACATCCATCCCCAGATCTCTAGTATCAACCATTGATACAGATAATGGCTCTAAAGAGCCTCTACTGACGAACTCAACATAGCGCCTGCTACTTGGAATTTTATGTTCTGAGTAGATGAATCTATAACAACAACAACAGTAAAGTGTTATTCTTACGGGCTATTCATGCCCGTGCCACTTCTTGGGTGGCTTAAAATAAGGGGCATTACCTCCAAATTTGGCCAAAATATGCAATAAATGAAAACTGGTTCGATTTCAATCAAACTTTTTTGAGGAGTTGTTCATGAAATGAGTTTCATCTGGCCCAAGTCTCAGCATTGTAGCATTAATAGGAAGGGAGAAAAAAAATATTGAAGGTGTCAGAATTATTCCAAAATGGTCAAAAACGATTATCAAACACAAGTGTCAACTGAAATCATATCTATGACTCTCGCCTATCACAATAGGATATATTAAAAAAAATATTAATATTAGTTTTATTAGAAAAAAATTTAACTTAAACAAAAATTATATATGTTTTTTTTTTCATTTTTGTTATATTTTTTATCAGATGACTTGCATGAAACTTATACACCTGACTGCACATAAGCATATCTGTAAGGGCGCCAAGTTTGGAGAAAATTGGTTGATGTCAACCTCAGCCACAGATGGCAGCACTTTAGACTTTATTATTTTCAAAATTTTGATTTTTTTTTTTAAATTTCAAAATTTAAATAACTTTTCCATTTTTCATTCAATTTACATGAAACGTACACGTTATATGTAAAGTGTATGTCTCTACAAACGGTACTTATTGTGTTTGCCTAAGTTCATTTATTGATTTTATAATAGCAATAAACATGACATATTTGCATAATTTTTTCGGGGAACTTTGAATATTTGTATTAGGAAAACTATAGATGTTTGGAAACCTTTATAAGTACCGATCCTTTATTATATGCTAATGTGTCAGAAAAATGTCATAGAATGATTATATCTGAAAGGTGTGATTTTTTATTCACACTTGAAAGTGTGTAAAATTCGTTAAAAAAAAATCTCCCTTTCTATTTACGCTGCAGTACTGAAACTTGGGACAATTGCAGCACTTTCATATACAACTAGCCAAAAAATATTGGTTGACATTGAACAACTTTTTGGCCACTAGGGAGGGATCGGTTGGCAGTCGGTTGGTAATCCTGGGCATGGTATTTTATCAAATCACCTCATTCTTTGGGGCACACGTGAGGAACACAATTTTGAACACAATTATATCAGTTGCATATAGTCGTGGAGACCATTCAGGCTTGTTCGTATTTGTGTTCCTCACCTGTGCACCAAAGAATGAGGTGATTTGATAAAATACCATGCCCAAGATTACCAACCGAGTGCCGGCAGGGGGATGGAAATAGCCTCGGCTACCATCCTCTTTTGTCCGGTCATGTTGGTCGAGTGGTTAAGGGATCTTGTACGCCAGCAGAGTGCTCCTGGCAGTATGGGTTTGAGTCACTTCTGGGGTGTGAGTTTTCAGTTGCATATAGTCCTGGGGACCATTCAGGCTTGTTCGTATTTGTGTTCCTCACCTGTGCCCCAAAGAATGAGGTGATTTGATAAAATACCATGCCCAAGATTACCAACCGAGTGCCGGCGGGGGGATGGAAATAGCCTCGGCTACCATCCTCTTTTGTCCGGTCGTGTTAGTCGAGTGGTTAAGGGATGCTGTACGCCAGCAGAGTGCTCCTGGCAGTATGGGTTCTAGTCACTTCTGGGGTGTGAGTTTTCAGTTATATATATATATATATATATATATATATATATATATATATATATATATATATATATATATATGTCGTACCTAGTAGCCAGAATGCACTTCTCGGCCTACAATGCAAGGCCCGATTTGCCTAATAAGCCAAGTTTTCCTGAATTAATATATTTTCTCAAATTGTTTTCTTATGAAATGATAAAGCTACCCATTTCATTATGTGTGAGGTCAATTTTTTTTTATTGGAGTTAAAATTAACGTAGATATATGACCGAACCTAACCAACCCTACCTAACCTAACCTAACCTATCTTTATAGGTTTGGTTAGGTTAGGTAGCCGAAAAAGTTAGGTTAGGTAGGTTAGGTAGTCGAAAAACAATTAATTCATGAAAACTTGGCTTATTAGGCAAATTGGGCCTTGCATAGTAGGCTGAGAAGTGCGTTCTGGCTACTAGGTACGACATATATATATATATATATATATGTCGTACCTAGTAGCCAGAACTCACTTTTCAGCCTACTATTCAAGGCCCGATTTGCCTAATAAGCCAAGTTTTCCTGAATTAATATATTTACTATAATTTTTTTCCTATGAAATGATAAAGCAACCCTTTTCTCTATGTATGAGGTCAATTTTTTTTTATTGGAGTTAAAATTAACGTAGATATATGACCGAACCTAACCAACCCTACCTAACCTAACCTAACCTATATTTATAGGTAAGGTTAGGTTAGGTAGCCAAAAAAAGCTAGGTTAGGTTAGGTTAGGTAGGTTAGGTAGACGAAAAAAACATTAATTCATGAAAACTTGGCTTATTAGGCAAATCGGGCCTTGAATAGTAGGCTGAGAAGTGCGTTCTGGCTATTAGGTACGACATATATATATATATATATATATATATATATATATATATATATATATATATATATATATATATATATATATATATATTTTTTTTTTTTTAAAGTTTGTGAGGTGTACCACCTCTGGTGTCAATGTGGGGATCCATAGCCTCGGAGAAGAAAATAAAAAGTATTCAGAGGAGACCTTGTGGTTTCTCAATGAACACTAATATTATCTTCTCCTACCACCCCCATTCTTTATATATATATATATATATATATATATATATATATATATATATATATATATATATATATATATATATATATATATATATATATATATATATATATATATATTTATATATATATATATATATATATATATATATATATATATATATATATATATATATATATATATATATATATATATATATATGTCGTACCTAGTAGCCAGAACTCACTTCTCAGCCTACTATTCAAGGCCAGATTTGCCTAGTAAGCCAAGTTTTCCTGAATTAATATATTTACTATAATTTTTTTCTTATGAAATGATAAAGCAACCCTTTTCTCTATGTATGAGGTCAATTTTATTTTATTGGAGTTAAAATTAACGTAGATATATGACCGAACCTAACCAACCCTACCTAACCTAACCTAACCTATATTTATAGGTAAGGTTAGGTTAGGTAGCCAAAAAAAGCTAGGTTAGGTTAGGTTAGGTAGGTTAGGTAGACGAAAAAACATTAATTCATGAAAACTTGGCTTATTAGGCAAATCTGGCCTTGAATAGTAGGCTGAGAAGTGCGTTCTGGCTATTAGGTACGACATATATATATATATATATATATATATATATATATATATATATATATATATATATATATATATATATATATATATATATATATATATATTTATATATATATATATATATATATATATATATATATATATATATATTTATATATATATATATATATATATATATATATATATATATATATATATATATATATATATATATATATATATATATATATATACATTTTTTTTTTTTTTTTTTTTTTAAGTTTGTGAGGGTACCACCTCTGGTGCCAATGTGGGGACCCATAGCCTCGGAGAGGAAAATAAAAAGTATTCAGAGGAGACCTTGTGGTTTCTCACTGAACACTAATATTATCTTCTCCTACCACCCCCATTCTTTTGTATGTACACATATATATTTACTTTATTTGAACTTTGTTACAAAAAAGGAGTTACATATGGGTTACAAAGATGGTTATCATAGGTTGTCGAGTTCCTCCAGCTCCTCAGATGGCGGGCATGAACCCTGGATGCAGTGCGCATTTCCCCTCTGTATCGCCACATATATATAAACTAAAGTCTTTGAAAATGTAATAAGTTTTACGAAACGCGCTCAATTGTCGCGTCAGACTAGAAATAAAAATGAATTTTGGAGAACTGATTTTTGAATTACCACCAACAGTGAAAAGAAATGTACGAGAGATTGAGAAAATTCGTGTTAGAATTATTAATCTTACTTTTTCGGTCATATTTAATAATATATGTCTACAGGAAAGACTGCTACCAAAATATACTAATATATATATATATATATATATATATATATATATATATATATATATATATATATATATATATATATATATATTCACAGGCTGTTTGTCCCCTACAAAACGAATTATGATTATTATTCAAAATATTTTAGGATTAGAGGTTTATACGTTCAGAAGTTTGTATGTCTGTATGCAAACTTATGTATATATATGCATGGGGATATAAAGTATGGGTGGTAGTGCATGTAGGGGTAGTATGGAGGAGGGAGACGTGCTATCAAAAGAGTGTGCTGAGCCACTTTCATTACATAGCACATGAAGGGGTATAAGAACATGATAATAACCAGGATATAAGAACGAAGGGAGCCTGGCTTCACCACCTGGACCATTGGGAACTGACCGCAGACCTGCACGATTAGAGGCTGGTGAAGGAGTCTCAGAGTGCTCTCTGTGATGTAGCTGATAACGTTATCTCTTTGCCTTTCTCGCTAACGACATCAGTCGGGATCTGGACCAGAAATAGAGATTGACGACTGGCCCCGATTTCAAACTGTTGACTTCTATTTATTATTCAGCCATTTCGGAGGTTGTTTTAGGGCTAATACAAGATCAGGTTCCAGGGGAAACTGTTAGAATAAGGCTCAAGATGATCTAAGGAAGACGAGAGTTAATCTACCAATCTGAGTCAAATGTCGTCTGTTCCTGTGCCAGCCAAAATAACAAGTTATTATGGCGCACCGTAATAACAAGCAAGTTATTGTGACTGTAATGGTGGCTGTGATTGTTTGTGGGAACGATCACTGGGGCGGGTGGGGGATGGCGGGGTTGGGAGGGGTGAGATGGTGGCGGGGTGGGGAGGAGGGGGAATGCTGGTGTGGTGGGGAGGAGGGGGAGGCTGGTGAGAGGGTGTTGCATGTAATGGGTATAAGTAGGGGTGTGAGAGAGGACGGTGGGAGTGGAGACAGCAGTGGGATCATCAGGGAGATGAGGAGAGTTCACCTGTGTAAGGGTTATTATGTTGAGGTGTGAGGAGGCTTGGCAGAGTGGAGACCGGATGGTTGAATGTCTGTGTTGACGGGCTGTTTATCTTTGTATGAGTTGTGTTGAGCGAAGGGGTACAAGGGTAGGGTTAGAGGAGAGAAGGACGTAGAGGAGCGTGGGCATGATTATATGGTCGTCACAGCGTCACGTCACTAGTATGGTCGTCACAGCGTCACGTCACTAGTATGGTCGTCACAGCCTCACGTCACTAGTATGGTCGCCACAGCGTCACGTCACTAGTATGGTCGCCACAGCGTCACGTCACTAGTATGGTCGTCACAGCGTCACGTCACTAGTATGGTCGTCACAGCCTCACGTCACTAGTATGGTCGCCACAGCGTCACGTCACTAGTATGGTCGCCACAGCGTCACGTCACTAGTATGGTCGTCACAGCGTCACGTCACTAGTATGGTCGTCACAGCCTCACGTCACTAGTATGGTCGCCACAGCGTCACGTCACTATTATGGTCGCCACAGCGTCACGTCACTAGTATGGTCGTCACAGCGTCACGTCACTAGTATGGTCGTCACAGCCTCACGTTACTAGTATGGTCGCCACAGCGTCACGTCACTAGTATGGTCGCCACAGCGTCACGTCACTAGTATGGTCGTCACAGCGTCACGTCACTAGTATGGTCGTCACAGCGTCACGTCACTAGTATGGTCGTCACAGCGTCACGTCACTAGTATGGTCGTCACAGCGTCACGTCATTAGTCTGGGAGTGGGAGCCACGTTCCGTTACCAGCCGATCACTGAACTCCTGAACGTCTCCTCCTGCACGTTGTGGTCCTCAACGTACAAATTACAAAAGTACTATGACAAGTAGAGTCTCACATATATCCAAGTCTTCTGTGTATCAGTAGGTTATGTTGAGTGTGTTGCTGGGGCTTGTTTCTGGTTAAGATAGCACACTGTATTTTGTACGTAGTGTAACAGATCAAGAGGCCGGGTTGTCCGGTGCCTGGTGTTGTGGTGCCTGGTGTTGTGGTGCCTGGTGTTGTGGTGCCTGGTGTTGTGGTGCCTGGTGTTGTGGTGCCTGGTGTTGTGGTGCCTGGTGTTGTGGTGCCTGGTGTTGTGGTGCCTGGTGTTGTTGTGCCTGGTGTTGTGGTGCCTGGTGTTGTTGTGCCTGGTGTTGTTGTGCCTGGTGTTGTGGTGCCTGGTGTTGTGGTGCCTGGTGTTGTTGTGCCTGGTGTTGTTGTGCCTGGTGTTGTGGTGCCTGGTGTTGTGGTGCCTGGTGTTGTGGTGCCTGGTGTTGTTGTGCCTGGTGTTGTTGTGCCTGGTGTTGTGGTGCCTGGTGTTGTGGTGCCTGGTGTTGTGGTGCCTGGTGTTGTTGTGCCTGGTGTTGTGGTGCCTGGTGTTGTGGTGCCTGGTGTTGTTGTGCCTGGTGTTGTGGTGCCTGGTGTTGTGGTGCCTGGTGTTGTGGTGCCTGGTGTTGTGGTGCCTGGTGTTGTGGTGCCTGGTGTTGTGGTGCCTGGTGTTGTGGTGCCTGGTGTTGTGGTGCCTGGTGTTGTTGTGCCTGGTGTTGTGGTGCCTGGTGTTGTTGTGCCTGGTGTTGTGGTGCCTGGTGTTGTTGTGCCTGGTGTTGTGGTGCCTGGTGTTGTTGTGCCTGGTGTTGTGGTGCCTGGTGTTGTTGTGCCTGGTGTTGTGGTGCCTGGTGTTGTGGTGCCTGGTGTTGTGGTGCCTGGTGTTGTGGTGCCTGGTGTTGTTGTGCCTGGTGTTGTGGTGCCTGGTGTTGTGGTGCCTGGTGTTGTGGTGCCTGGTGTTGTGGTGCCTGGTGTTGTTGTGCCTGGTGTTGTTGTGCCTGGTGTTGTGGTGCCTGGTGTTGTGGTGCCTGGTGTTGTGGTGCCTGGTGTTGTGGTGCCTGGTGTTGTGGTGCCTGGTGTTGTGGTGCCTGGTGTTGTGCAGCATAACTCACCGCTGGTAAACGCTCTCGTCACATGTAACTCTCACTACATATTCCAACTCATCCTCCAGGTTTAGCTCCATCTGTTTGTTGTGTAGCTATGTGGACTATATTATATAAACTGACGTGTTGGAATATTGTATAGTATAATTTTGTCCAATTCCTTTAATTGACCTGGAAAAAATTAAGCTAAGAACAACCTTAAATATTCCTAGGCCTAGTATACCGATTTTACAATCTGATGCCTAATATATGAGGGTGGGCCTCAGATAGCGGGTATTAGGCCGGTAATAGTTAGGTTAGGTTTTGGTAGCAACATAAATGCACAATCTTTTCCGGTTTGTCCAAATTCAATAGTACCAATTTGTACTTTCTAACCGACTATTACGTCATATATGTACGATGGTCCACAGCGTTACTATAAGTACCACCTAAACAGGAGGCTGCTAGTCCTTATTTACAGTAGTCACTATATAATATTTTGTGTTTGAGCAAAAATTGTGATGCGTCCTGGCTTTGTTGCTGTTGACTCTTCCCTTTCACAGTACATATTCAAATGTTCTAAACTTTCTAACTTACGTGACCTAACATTAGCCTACCCTTCCATTTTGTCTTACTCATTCTTTCTCTGTTTTTTCTTACGTTCCCCATTCTTACTCGTATTATTACACCCTTTATTACACCGAACTTTCCGTACCTTATGCCTTGCTCTTATCTTCCTCTAAGATATCCATCTCCTCACCTCTCTCCTGCCTACCTAATGCCCTTACCTCCCTCGTCTCATCACAATAGATAATGATAATGGTCGTTTCCCGACGACCGAAACGTCGTCGTCTATTCAATTTCTAGTGTGTGGTTTGGTCAACCTTTTTCAGCCACGTTATTGTGACTTTTCATCTGCAAAATGGTTGTAATTCACGTAAGATATAATATAATTTATATTTTCATGTTATTAAACATTTTCTGTGATTCAATTATGCTCGTACTCAGTTATTATATAAGTCGTCTCATTATATGGCTATCTTTAGCCCTTATTTTTGTTTACTTATTTACACAAAATAATTCAGCAACCAGTCACATCTTCCTCCAGTTTTAGGATGTTGTCTGTCCCGCGTCTCTGCACACTCTGGAACTTCACACTTGTCTCTCAATACCTTCTTCCTAATCATTCTTTTTTGTCAGATTTTCTGCCATGTATTTATATCTTCTTAGACTCTCTGCTCCAAGCTATTTTGTTTCTTATTCTGTTTCCGTTTTGACCGAAAATTAGTACACCAAATGTTTGTGTGACAAACATTTATTTCAGGATGTCGTCTATTCAGGGTGTATTTTCTTTCTACTACAGAAAATACTTTCAGCCACTTTATTGTGACTCTTCATATGCATTTATTTCAGGTTAATGGTCAATATATAAATACACATACGTTGATAGGCATACTTATTTTTATAAATATTTAAATCATATGTAAAAAAGGTTTGTTTTAATGGCAAATTTTTACGTTTTAGTATGGCTTAGAGCTGTTTTACGCTCCGAGCTTCTTTCAGAAGATCTAAGGAGAGAGCCATTGACTAAATCCACGCCTCGTCTACTGGCTTCTTGCCGGCCTCTCTCATCATCCTCTGCTGTTAAAACATTCCTCCCGTCACTCTTAAGGCAATACCTCTCCCCAGGGATTCTTGTGGCATGGGTATGTGTTTGTGTGTGTGTGTGTGTGTGTGTGTACTCACCTAGTTGTGTTTGCGGGGGTTGAGCTCTGGCTCTTTGGTCCCGCCTCTCAACCGTCAATCAACAGGTGTACAGATTCCTGAGCCTATCGGGCTCTGTCATATCTACATTTGAAACTGTGTATGGAGTCAGCCTCCACCACATCACCCCCTAATGCATTCCATTTATTAACTACTCTGACACTGAAAAAATTCTTTCTGACGTCTCTGTGGCTCATCTGGGTACTAAGTTTCCACCTGTGTCCCCTTGTTCGTGTCCCACCCGTGCTGAAGAGTTTGTCTTTGTCCACCCTGTCAATTCCCCTGAGAATTTTGTAGGTGGTTATCATGTCTCCCCTTACTCTTCGGTTTTCCAGGGATGTGAGGTTCAGCTCCTTTAGCCTTTCCTCGTAGCTCAATCCTCTCAGTTCCGGGACGAGCCTGGTGGCATACCGCTGAATCTTCTCTAACTTTGTCTTGTGTTTAACTAGGTATGGACTCCAGGCTGGAGCTGCATACTCCAGGATTGGTCTTACATAAGTGGTATACAGGGTTCTGAAAGATTCCTTACACAAGTTTCTGAAGGCAGTTCTTATGTTGGCCAGTCTAGCATATGCCGCTGATGATATTCTTTTGATGTGGGCCTCTGGGGACAGGTTCGGTGTGATATCAACCCCCAGATCCTTCTCTCTATTTGATTCTTGCAGGATTTCCCCTCCCAGATGATACCTTGTGTTCAGCCTCCTGCTCCCTTCGCCTAATTTCATCACCTTACACTTTCCTGAGTTGAACTTCAGCAGCCATTTTCTAGACCATTCCTCCAGTTTATTCAGGTCATCCTGTAGTCTCTGTCTATCTTCATCCGTCTTGATTCTTCTCATAATTTTTGCATCATCAGCAAACATCGAGAGGAATGAGTTTATTCCCTCTGGAAGATCGTTCACATGTATTAGAAACAGGATGGGTCCAAGTACTGAGCCCTGTGGGACTCCGCTGGTGACATCTCGCCACTCTAATGTCTCCCCCCTCACCGTTACTCGCTGTTTCTTGTTGCTTAAGTACTCCCTTATCCACTGGAGCACCTTCCCTTTTACTCCTGCCTGTTGCTCCAACTTTTTTAACAGCCTTTTATGGGGTACTGTGTCAAAGGCTTTTTGGCAATCCAGGAAAATGCAGTCGGCCCACCCTTCTCTTTCCTGCCTAATTTTCGTTGCCTGGTCATAAAATTCTATTAAACCTGTGAGGCACGATTTACCATCTCTGAACCCATGTTGGTGGTGCGTTACAAAGTTATTTCCCTCCAGATAGTCTTCCAAAGTCTTCCAACTTTCTGGTAAGTCTCCTGTTTCCAGTGACCTGTTATACACCATAGAGAGTGGCACACTTAGTGCTTCTGCACCTTCCTTTAGTATCCTTGGTGAGATTCTATCAGGCCCAACAGCCTTTGTCACATCCAGCTCCAGCAGACACCTTTTGACCTCATCACTGGTGAGGTCAAATTCCTCCAAGGTTGCTTGGTTTGCCGCCTCCTCATTTAGTGCAGGGGCTTCTCCTTGTTCTATTGTGAAGACCTCCTGGAATCTCTTGTTGAGTTCTTCACACACCTCCTTGTCATTCTCTGTGTATCTGTGTGTGTGTGTGTGTGTGTGTGTGCGTGTGTGTGTATACTCAACTATTTGTACTCAACTATTTGTGCTTGCGTGGGTTACGCTCTAGCTCTTTGGTCCCGCCTCTCAACCGTCAATCAACAGGTGTACGGGTTCCTAAGCCTATTGGGCTCTATCATATCTACACTTGAAACTGTGTATGGATTCAGCCTCCACTACATTACTTCCTAATGCATTCCATTTCTCAACCACTCTGACACTAAAAAAGTTCTTTCTAATATCTCTGTGGCTCATTTGGGCACTAAGTTTCCACCTGTGTCCCCTAGTGCGTGTGCCCCTCGTTTTATATAGCCTGTCTTTATCAACCCTGTCGATTCCCTTGAGAATCTGGAATGTGGTGATCTTGTCTCCCCTAACTCTTCTGTCTTCCAACGAAGTGAGGTTTAATTCCCGTTGTCTCTCCTCGTAGCTCTTACCTCTCAGCGCGGGTACTAGTCTGGTGGCAAACCTTTGAACCTTTTCCAGTTTAGTCTTATGCTTGACTAGATATGGACTCCATGCTGGAGCCGCATACTCTAGGATTGGTCTGACATATGTGGTATATAATGTTCTGAAAGATTCCTTACGCAAGTTTCTAAAGGCAGTTCTTATGTTAGCCAACCTGATATATGCCGCTGATGTTATCCTCTTGATATTAGTTTCAGGGGACAGGTCTGGCGTGATATCAACCCCCAGGTTTTTCTCTCTCTCTGACTCTTGAAGTATTTCATCTCCCAAATGATACCTTGTATCTGGTCTCCTGCTTCCTACCCCTATCTTCATTACATTACATTTGCTTGGGTTAAACTCTAAGAGCATTTGTTCGACCATTCCTGCAGCTTGTCCAGGTCTTCTTGAATCCTCAAGCTGTCCTCCTCTGTCTTAATCCTTCTCATAATTTTGGCGTCGTCAGCAAACATTGAGAGGAATGAGTATATACCCTCTGGGAGATCATTTACGTATATCAGAAACAGGATAGGTCCGAGTACAGAGGCCTGTGGGACTCCACTGGTGACTTCACGCCATTCTGAGGTCTCACCTCTCACTGTAACTCTCTGCGTCCTATTGCTTAGGTACTCCCTTATCCACTGGAGCGCCCTACCAGTTACTCCTGCCTGTTTCTCCAGCTTATGCATCAACTTTTTATGGGGTGCTGTGTCAAAGGCTTTCCGACAATCCAAAAAAATGCAGTCCGCACATCCTTCTCTTTCTTGCTTAATCTTTGTCAACTGATTGTAGAATTCTATCAAGACTGTAAGGCAAGATTTACCCTCCCTGAACCCATGTTGATGGGTTGTCACGAAGTCTCTTCTCTCCAGATATGTTACTAGGTTTTTTCTCACAATCTTCTCCATCACCTTGCATGGTATACAAGTTAAGGGCACTGACCTGTAGTTCAGTGCCTCGTGTCTGTCACCCTTTTTGCATATTGGTACTACATTAGCAGTCTTCCATATTTCTGGTAGGTCTCCCGTTTCCAGTGACCTATTATTCACTATGGAGAGTGGCAAGCAGAGTGCTCCTGCACACTCTTTCAATACCCATGGTGAGATTTCATCCGGCCCAGCAGCTTTTCTCACATCCAGCACCAATAAGATTTTCTTGACCTCATCTCTTGTAATTTGAAATCTTTCCAAGGTCACCTGGTTTGCTGCCACCTCTCCTACTGCCGTAACTTCTCCCTGTTCTATTGTAAAGACCTTCTGGAACCTTTTGTAGATTTCTTCACACACCTCTTTGTCATTCTCTGTGTACCTGTCCTCGCCTACTTTAAGTTTCATCACCTGTTCCTTCACTGTTGTCTTCCTCCTGATGTGACTGTGTAGTAGCTTTGGTTCGGTCTTGGCTTTATTAATTATTTAATTTTCATACCTTTTCTCAGCTGCTCTTCTCACACTAACATACTCGTTCCTGGTTCTTTGGTATCTCTACTTTCTTGTGTTCTGTTATTACGGAAGTTCCTCCATGCCCTTTTGTTCAGCTCCTTTGCTTTCATACATTCCCTATTAAACCACGGATTCTTCCTTTACTTCTCTGTTGTTTCCTGTCTGGCTGGGACAAACCTGCTTACAGCCTCCTGACATTTTTGGGTGACATAGTCCATCATGTCTTGTATGGACTTGGTTCTGAGTTCTGTGTCCGAATGTATATCCCATAGGAATTTATTCATTTCCTCATAGTTTCCCTTTCGGTACGCCAGCCCTTTGTTCCCCAGTTCTTTTTTGGGGGTGATAATTCCTAGCTCAACCAAGTACTCAAAGCTCAATACACAATGATCACTCATTCCCAGAGGGACTTCCAACTTAACTTCCCTTATATCCGACTCATTTAGGGTAAATATCAGATCAAGCAAGGCTGCTTCATCCCCTCCTCTCATTCTTGTCGGTCCCTTGACGTGTTGACTGAGAAAGTTTCTTGTTGCCACATCCAGCAGCTTAGCTCTCCATGTGTCTGGGCCTCCATGTGGGTCTCTGTTCCCCCAATCTATCTTTCTATGGTTGAAGTCTCACATGATTAGTAGTCTGGATCTGTTCCTGCTAGCCACAGAAGCTGCTCTCGCTATTATATTGATGGTGGCCAAGTTGTTTCTATCATATTCCTGTCTGGGTCTTTTGTCATTTGGTGGGGGGCTATATATGACTACTACTATAATTTTCTGTCCTCCAGTTGCTATGGTGTCTGATATGTAGTCACTTAAACCTTCACAGTTCTGAATTACCATCTATTCGAATCTCCAACCTTCTCTTATTAGCAAAGCTACACCACCTCCTCCTCTCCCTTCTCTCTCTTTCCTCACTACATAGTAGTCCTGTGGAAACACTGCGTTTATTATGGTTTTCGTTAGCTTTGTTTCTGTGAGTGCTATTATGTCTGGGTTTTCTTCTCTTGCCCATTCTCAGAGTTCACTTGTTTTATTTGTAATCCCATCTATGATAGTGTACATTGCCTTGAAGCTCACTTTCTTCTGTTAATTTTCTTGTCCCTTTCTTGGCGAGCATTCTGCTGGTGTGGGAAGCTGTTCCGTGGGTGAGAAGATCTGTGAGGTGGTTTGCAGGGTCTCAGAGGATTTTGAGGTGGGGGTGGGGGTTTAAGGGAAGGAGGGACAGGTAGGCTGTGGATTAAGGAGATGGGGAGAACATGGAGGATTTTTATTTTATTTTATTTTATTTATATATATACAAGAAGGTACATTGGGTTAGTGAGAATACATTGGATAGTACAGTATTTACACTCTTGTAAAGCCACTAGTACGCACAGCGCTTCGGGCAGGTCCTTAATCTAGCAGATAATTTTAAGTAGGTAATTTCAATCAGAATTGATAAATGATAAAGATACATTACAAGAGAAAAATGAGATGAGAGAGATAAGTACGTATATTAAAGCACATTGTTATATTAAAGCTCTGATTGATTACATTGACAGCTTGATTAGTAATTTAAACAAGGTTAATAGACACCATACCGCAGATTGATAGCACATATAAGACAGCAATGATCACAATGGTAAAGATGTTCAAATTGGGAACATAGAGGTTGGGAGATTGGGTAGCAATTGATACAGTGCAATTTTAAAGCAAAAAGTGAAAAACTATGAAGATGAAATTAGGTACTTTTTAGTATTGATTTTGAATGATGTAAAAGTTGGACAGCTTTTCAATTCAGTAGGGAGTGAGTTCCATAAACTGGGTCCCTTTATTTGCATAGAGTGTTTACACAGATTAAGTTTAACTCTGGGGATATCAAAGAGATATTTAATTCTGGTGTGGTGATAATGGGTCCTATTACATCTGTCCAAGAAGAGTTTCAGACAAGGATTTGCATTTAAGAACAGGGTTTTGTAAATGTAGTTGACACAAGAGAATTTGTGGAGTGAGATTATGTTTAGCATGTTTAGGGAGTTAAACAAGGGGGCTGTGTGTTGTCTGAAAGCAGAATTTGATATTATTCTGATAGCAGATTTTTGCTGGGTGATGATGGACTTGAGGTGGTTTGCAGTGGTTGATCCCCATGCACAGATACCATAGTTGAGATAGGGATAGATTAGTGCATAATATAGAGAGATGAGAGCAGAGTTAGGAACATAATATCTGATTTTGGAGAGTATACCAACTGTTTTAGAGACTTTCTTAGTTATGTGTTGTATGTGGGTACTGAAGTTGAGTCTCTTGTCTAGGAATATGCCAAGAAACTTTCCATCATTTTTATTGCTAATGTTTACATTGTCAATCTGAAGCTGAATTGCATTTGTAGATTTGCTTCCGAATAGGATGTAGTAGGTCTTTTTTATGTTAAGTGTTAGTTTGTTGGTTGACATCCATAAGTG
This sequence comes from Procambarus clarkii, assembly GCF_040958095.1. NCBI lineage: Eukaryota > Metazoa > Arthropoda > Malacostraca > Decapoda > Cambaridae > Procambarus > Procambarus clarkii. The sequence goes on from NC_091185.1 coordinate 33,410,338, forward strand.
GACTTTTTTTAGTTCATTATTAACAACACCATTTAGTGTATGTGGGTTGGGGTTGGAGTAGATGAGGGTAGTATCATCAGCAAACAAAATAGGTTTCAGAATGTTAGAGACATTAGGCAGATCATTAATGTATATAAGAAAAAGAAGAGGTCCCAAGATGCTGCCCTGTGGCACTCCAACAGTTATTGGTAGAATGGGAGAGATTATATTATTGATGGCTACACATTGGTGTCTATCACTAAGATAGGATTGGATATAGTCCAGTGCATGGCCTCGGGTTCCATAATGATGGAGTTTACATAAGAGGTAATCGTGATTAACAGTATCAAAGGCCTTTCTCAGGTCAATGAAGAGTCCAATTGGAAACTCATTTTTGTCAAGAGCTGAGTAAATTATATCAAGGAGACTAATAATTGCATCGTTGGTACTCTTTTGAGAGCGGAATCCAAACTGACAGGGGCTAAGAATGTCGAATTTTACGAGATAGGAGTAGAGCTGTTTGTAGATAATTTTTTCAAATATTTTTGATAGTATGGGTAGGTTCGATATTGGTCTATAATTGTTTATGTCTGACGGATTACCTCCTTTATGAACTGGCGTTACTCTTGCTTTTTTAAGGATATCAGGGAAGGTATGACACTCAAGGGATTTGTTGAACAGCAGAGCTATAGGTGGCGCAAGGGCATGGGAGGCGCTCTTGTATACAATGGATGGGATTTCACTGATGTTCCCACCTTTGGTTTTTAGTGAGTGTATGATGGACACAACATCTGACGGGCTGACTGGTGAGAGGAGAAGAGAGTTTGGATAGCTGCCTGAGAGATATGTGTCTGAGTCTGTGGGATTTTACTTGCAAGGTTAGCACCAATCGATGAAAAGAAGCTATTAAATTCATTCGCCATTTCTAAGTCAGTTGACAGTGTAAGGCCATCCTTAGAGAGTGTTATCTGGTTGTGGGAGTGTTGTTTAGTTCCCAGGATGTTGGAGATGGTATTCCATGTGCTTTTCATGTTGCCTTTTGCTTCTTTGAATCTAGTCTCATAATATGAAAGTTTAGCTTTTCTTATGATACTGGTAAGCACTGATGAGTACCTTTTAACTACTTCCATTGAAACTAGGCCACTCCCAAATTTCTTTCCGTATTCATGTTTTTTGTTGATTGATTTAATTATGCCCCTTGTGAGCCACGGGTTATTTTTTCTTTTATCAGTTACTTGTTTGGTAAGGAGGGGACAGTGAGTGTTGTAGAGGCTTAGAGTTTTGGAGAGAAAGAGGTTAGTTGATGAGTTTATATCCTGTGTATTATTAAATTCAGATTCAGGATATGAGGTGAGGGGGGGAAGGACGGATCAGGAGGGACATGGGATGAATGGGGAGAGGGACATGATGGGAATGGGGAAGGGGTGACAGGTTCAGAATGGGGTGGGGGGGGGGAGGGAGTGGGGGGGGGGGGCAGGTAGGGTGAGGGGAAGGGAGGGTTTCTATGCAAAGGGGGGTGGTGGAGTTGCCCTCCCCTCTGATGTTGCTGGGATGCTGGTTTTGGGTTCCCCTCTTGTCTCTGGGACTGTTGTGTTAGGGGCTGTGCTTTCCTGGTTTGCTCCTAAATCCCTGCGCTTCCTTCTTGCCTCTGCTGCCCTGGCTCTCTCCTCCTTCGTCCTGTCCCTCTGTAGGAATACTTTTTTGTATCCCTCCACATACTGCAGACGACTCTTCCTTTCAAGAATATCCTCCTTCAGGGTTTCATTTGTAAACACCACCTTTACAAGTCGGTTTCTGTCCTTATTATACCAGCACAACCTGAAAACCTTCTCAATGTTTTGTTGAGCCCCTTCTATCTGTAACCCCTCCAGTAGCCCATGTACTGCCTCTCTATCCTTGCTATTCCATTCTTGCCTGTTGGATCCATCTTGTTCTTTGATGCCTACAACTACCACTCATCTTTTTCTCTCCAGCAGGTGAGTGGTGCACCTTGCTGCTTACTGTGAGGTAGCTGCTTGTATGGCTACCTCCCTTACTGTGTCCATTGCTTCTGAGCTCTTTTTCAGTCTTTCCGCAAATGTTTCAGGTACAGAGGCATTTTCCTCAGATGTAACTTTCCCACCTTCCCTTTGGATGATAATCTGTTGCTCGGTCTCTTTATTTTTATCTGTGAGGGATTTGATCTCCTCCCCTGCTGATGTCAACTCACTTTGCAGGTTGTTAATTGTAATCCTCATTTCATGTATCTCCCTCCTGAATTCCTCCAGAACTTGAGTTAACATATCCATCGTTTGGTCACTTTGGCTGTTCCCTGTGTCCCTGTTGCATCCTCCTGCCAGTTTTGTCCCTTGTCAAGAGAGAGAGCAAGAGAGAGAGAGAGAGCGAGAGAGAGAGAGAGAGAGAGAGAGAGAGAGAGAGAGAGAGAGAGAGAGAGAGAGAGAGAGAGAGAGAGAGAGAGAGAGAGAGAGAGAGAGAGAGAGAGAGAGAGAGAGAGAGAGAGAGAGAACAGAGAGAACGTGTGTGTGTGCGTGTGTGCGCGTGTGATGGAGGTTAAGAGGTGGGTGGGTGTGTGTGTGTGTGTACTCACCTAGTTGTGTCTGCAGGATCGAGCATTAACTCTTGGATCCCGCCTTTCGAGCATCGGTTGTTTACAGCAATGACTCCTGTCCCATTTCCCTATCATTCCTGGTTTTAAAATTATGAATAGTATTTGCTTCCACAACCTGTTCCTGAAGTGCATTCCATTTTCCCACTTCTCTCATGCTAAAAGAAAACTTCCTAACATCTCTGTGACTCATCTGAGTTTCAAGCTTCCATCCATGTCCCCTCGTTCTGTTACTATTCCGTGAGAACATTTCGTCTATGTCCACTCTGTCAATCCCTCTGAGTATCTTATACGTTCCTATCATGTCCCCCCTCTCCCTTCTTCTTTCTAGTGTCGTAAGGCATAGTTCCCTCAGGCGCTCCTCATACCTCATCCCTCGTAGCTCTGGGACGAGTCTCGATGCAAACCTCTGAACCTTTTCCAGTTTCATTATATGCTTCTTCAGATGGGGACTCCATGATGAGGTGGCATACTCTAAGACTGGCCTCACGTATGCAGTGTAAAGCGCCCTAAATGCCTCCTTACTTAGGTTTCTGAATGAATGTGTGTGTGTACTAACCTAATTGTGCTTGTGGAGGTTGAGATCTGGCTCTTTGGTCCTGCATCTCAACTGTCAATCAACTGATGTACAGATTCCGGTGCCTACTGGGCTCTATCATATCTACATTTGAATCTGTGTATGGAGTCAGCCTCCACTACATCACTGCCTAATGCATTCCGTCTGTTAACTACTCTGACATTGAAAAAGTTCTTTCTAATGTCCCTGTGGCTCATTTGAGTACTCAGCTTCCGCCTGTGTCCCCTTGTTAGCGTACCACGCATGTTAAGTACCACTTAACTCCTAGATGTGATCCTTCCTGAGTCTAAACAGTTACTGAATAATTTTCTCACGGCGGGAGCCGATCTCGCTTCCTCACAACATATCCACTGACAATTTTTAATTAATATAAATTTTACTTACATGGAGCCATATAATGGGAATTAGGTAATCATTAATTAACTAAATTAAAGAATGATCAGAATTACATGCATAAACAAAAGTAATGTAGTTATTAATATAATACAGTTATATAATTATAAAATAAAATGAAATTGCTGGCAACTGCCCAACATAGCAGGAAGTAGTGTCCCACGATATTGCCGTCTAGAGGGACAACTAAAACGGTTTCTCACGGTTTTCCCACTAAATGATCAGTACAAAATATAACTTTCTCACGGGAAGCTGACTAGCTGACCACCACACACAAAAATAATAACGGTTTCCCACGGTTTGGTCCACCAGCTGATCATTACCACAATATAACATATCAGCACATACAAGTAATGATATAAGCATACAAGAACATACAAGTACTGATATAAGCATGCAAGTAATAATATAATACATAAACACATACAATTAATGATATAATATATAGGTACATACAATAATGATGCATGGAATAAATAATTATTTTTTATTTATATACGTATCGAATAGGGGTACGTAACAGTCTTCAGGAGACAGGTTTGATGTGATATCAACTTCTAGATCTTTCTCTCTGTCCGTTTCACGAAGGATTTCATCTCCTATTCTGTGTCCTGTGTCTGGCCTCCTGTTTCCACTGCCTAATTTTATTACCTTACATTGTCTCGGGTTGAACTTTCGTAGCCATTTGTGTGTGTGTGCTTGTACTCACCTAGTTGTGCTTGCGGGGGTTGAGTTCTTGCTCTTTGGTCCCGCCTCTCAACCATCAATCAACAGGTGTACAGATTCCTGAGCCTATTGGGCTCTATCATATCTACAATTGAAACTGTGTATGGAGTCAGCCTCCACCACATCACTTCCTAATGCATTCCATTTGTCAACCACTCTGACACTAAAAAAGAGTGAGGTTTAACTCCCGTAGTCTCTCCTCGTAGCTCATACCTCTCAGCTCGGGTACTAGTCTGGTGCCAAATCTTTGAACCTTTTCCAGTTTAGTCTTATCCTTGACTAGATATGGACTTCATGCTGGGGCTGCATATTCCAGGATTGGCCTGACATATGTGGTATACAAAGTTCTGAATGATTCTTTACACAAATTTCTGAATGCCGTTCGTATGATGGCCAGCCTGGCATATGCCGCTGATGTTATCCTCTTGATATGTGCTGCAGGAGACAGGTCTGGCGTGATATCAACTCCCAAGTCATTTTCTTTCTCTGACTCCTGAAGAATTTCCTCTCCCAGATGATATCTTGTATTCCTGCTCCCTACACCTATCTTCATTATATTACATTTGGTTGGGTTAAACAAGTGGTCTAACCACCACTTGTTCGACCATTCCTTCAGTTTGTCTAGGTCTTCTTGAAGCGTCAAACAGTCCTCTTCTGTCTTAATCCTTCTCATAATTTTGGCATCGTCCGCAAACATTGAGAGAAATGAATCTATACCCTCTGGGAGATCATTTACATATATCAGAAACAAGATAGGACCGAGTACAGAGCCCTGTGGGACTCCACTGGTGACTTCACGCCAATCGGAGGTCTCACCTCTCACCGTAACTCTCTGCTTCCTATTGCTTAGGTACTCCCTTATCCACTGGAGCACCTTACCAGCTACACCTGCCTGTCTCTCCAGCTTATGTACCAGCCTTTTATGCGGTACTGTGTCAAAGGCTTTCCGACAATCCAAGAAAATGCAGTCCGCCCAGCCCTCTCTTTCTTGCTTAATCTGTGTCACCTGGTCATAGAATTCTATTAAGCCAGTCAGGGAAGATTTACCCTCCCTGAACCCATGTGTCGATTTGTCACGAAGTCCCTTCTCTCCAGATGTGCTACCAGGTTTTTTCTCACGATCTTCTCCATCACCTTGCATGGAATACAAGTCAAGGATACTGGCCTGTAGTTCAGTGCCTCGTGCCTGTCGCCCTTTTTGTATATTGGGACCACATACGCCGTCTTCCATGTTTCTGGTAGGTCTCCTGTCTCCAGTGACCTACTGTACACTATGGAGAGTGGCAAGCAAAGTGCTTCTGCACACTCTTTCAGTACCCATGGCGAGATCCCGTCTGGACCAACAGCCTTTCTAACATCCAGGTCCAGCAGGTGTCTCTTGACCTCCTCTCTCGTAATTTCAAACTCTTCCAAGGCCGCCTGGTTTACTTCCCTTTCTCCTAGCACAGTGACCTCACCTTCTTCTGTTGTGAAGACCTCTTGGAACTTCTTGTTGAGTTCATCACACACCTCTTTGTCATTCTCTGTATACCTGTCCTCGCCTGTTCTAAGTTTCACTACCTGTTCTTTCATTGTTGTTTTTCTTCTGATGTGACTGTGGAGTAGCTTTGGTTCGGTGTTGGCTTTGTTTGCTATATCATTTTCATAACTATTCTCTGCTTCTCTTCTCACCCTGACATACTCATTCCTGGTTCTCTGGAATCTCTCTCTGCTTTCTGGTGTTCTGTTATTCCGGAAATTCCTCCATGCCCTTTTGTTCAGTTTCTTTGCTTCCATACATGCCCTATTATACCACGGATTCTTCTTTTGCTTCTCACATTTTTCCTTTTGGGCCGGGATGTATCTGCTTACTGCCTCCTGACACTTGTGGGTGACATAGTCCATCATATCTTGTACAGACGTAGCTCTGAGGTCTGTATCCCAAGGTATTTCCCTTAGGAAGCTTCTCATCTCATAATTTCCCTTTCGGTGTGCCAGCCATTTGTTTCCTAGTTCTTTTTTGCGTGGGATAATTCCTAGCTCTACCAGGTACTCAAAGTTCAATACACTGTGATCACTCATTCCCAAGGGTGCTTCCATCTTGACTTCCATTATTTCCCACTTATTTAGGGTAAATATCAGATCAAGCATTGCTGGTTCATCCTCGCCTCTCATTCTTGTTGGATCCTTGATGTGCTGGCTTAGAAAGTTTCTTGTTGCCACGTTCAGCAGCTTAGCTCTCCATGTTTCTGGTCCTCCATGCGGGTCTCTGTTCTCCCAATTTATCTTCCCATGGTTGAAGTCTCCCATGATTAGTAGTCCAGATCCATTCCTGCTAGCAACAGAAGCTGCTCTCTCTATTATGTTAATGGTGGTTTCGTCGAAGACATCATAAGAAGGAAAGTGAAACGCCCTGCAACCTCTGAAGAGACAACCAACAAAACACCTATACCCCCTATTAGACTATTTTACAGGAACTTCTTTTCAACAGCTCATAAAACGGAGGAAAGGGTCCTGAAAGATATTGTTAATAGAAACGTTATCCCTACAGACAAAAATCAGAGGATACAACTGACAATTTACTATAAAACCAGAAAAACGGCCAGCCTACTCATGAGAAACTCTCCAGACACAAAGCAGAACGCTTTAAAAGAGACCAACGTCGTCTATGCCTTCAAATGCCCTCTTGGGGACTGTAAGCTCCAAAAAAAAAACAGTATATAGGCAAGACAACAACATCTCTTTCTAGGCGTTTAACGATGCATAAGCAACAGGGCTCCATTAAAGAACATATAATCTCTTCCCACAACCAAACCATCGCCAGAGAAATCCTAGTAAACAACATAGAAATCATCGATAGATACAGCGATAGCAGGCGGCTTGACGTCTGCGAGGCTCCACACATCAAGAAGTCAACACCAGCAATCAACAGCCAATTAATGCACAACTATATTCTACCCACCTCAAGACTCCGCTCCAAAATAGAAGCATCAAGAAATATGGACCAATAGGCTTTCTACAAATCACTTCCATTCAATACCCATTGTTTCGTGTTCTGTCTTGTGTTTAGGAATTTAATACCCTATTAATACCACCTCACCCTATCCACCTCACTCAAATGTAGATATAAACAAATCGAAGATGTGTAAGTTCTATTCAGTTGTGTATGTGTAAGCTAAAGTCTTTGAAAATGTAATAAGTTTTACGAAACGCGCTCAAGTGTCGCATCAGACTAGAAATAAAAATGAATTTTGGAGAATTGATTTTTGAATTACCACCAACAGTGAAAAGAAGCAAGTATCCATTTTGTCGCCCCCAAGGATGCAAACATCCATAACCTCGCAGCCCAGCATTCATAAATCTAAAACCTCGCTGCTCAGGATCTAGCTATACAATACTTCCATTTTCTCGATCTACGAAAGATCGAGAAAATTCGTGTTAGAATTATTAATCTTACTTTTTCGGTCATATTTAATAATAAATATATATATATATATATATATATATATATATATATATATATATATATATATATATATATATATATATATATATATATATATATGTATATATATATATATATATATATATATATATATATATATATATATATATATATATATATATATATATATATATATATATATATATATATATATATATATATATATATATATATATATATATATATATATTTCATTGAATATGACCGCATATTCTGTATTTATTATTTTCTGGTTTAGGGCTTCTATCCCTCTAACTATTTTCTTAGCATCAGGGCTTAATTGAAATAGGAGTTCTCCAAAACTAATTTTCGTACTTTTAAGGTGAAGAAAAGAAGTGATTTACTATAGAGTGTATTACACTTATTTGTATAATTTGCACAACGTTTCGAACCTCCATGGTTCATTCTCAAGTGAACAGATCTTACAATACTAGTTGATTTTATACCTGCACCGGGTCAGGTGATAATACAATAAAGGTGAAAACATGGGGGATACATAAGGGATAAATGTGAGGTGAAACATAGGGGTAATTGCAGAAGGCTTATTGGCCCATACGAGGCAGCTCCTATCTAAACACAAAGATTAATCCAGTGTAATTGGCCTATTACGTTGGACACTGTCTTCTGTGTTGGCATCGATATGTTCTTGTCTTGTCCTTACTCTCATGGTGGGTAGAGTAAATAGTTCCGTGATTTGGGTGTTCATGGTAGGTCGCTCTATTCTTATGTGAATTGCCTCAAGAATTTGTAATCTTCTTGCATCTTGGGTTTTGTCTATTATGCAGGTATTCTTGTTCAACATTTCTCTTGTTAGTGTAATGTCATGGGCTTGTCTCATGTGATTCTTAGGGGCACCGGATTGAAGATGGCATGTCAAACGCCTCGTCAGCTTGGTCGACGTCATACCTATGTACTTACATTGCAGGTTACATCCTTCGTGGGGGCAAGTGTACATGTATACAACGCTTGACTGCTGTAGAGGGTTCTCCGTCGGCTTCGGGCTGTTTTTGATAAGGAGTTCGGAAGTCTTCTTGGTTTTGTAGAATATTATCAGGTTTATGTTTTGGTTAGGAGTAGTGCTTTTTACTCCTTTACGGATTATTTCTTTCATTATTCTTTCCTCTTTTATATTTTCACTGTGCATGGTTGATTTGTAATATAATTTTATTGGAGGTGTTCTGGTTTCTGTTCTAGGTTCTGGATTATACCAACGGTCCAAGTGTCTTCTTATAGCAGCGTTTATTTCCGCGTTGCTATATCCGTTGTTCACCAATACCTGAGTTACTCTTTCAAACTTGAAAGAGTACTCTTTCAGTTTGAAAGAGTAACTCAGGTATTGGTGAACAACGGATATAGCAACGCGGAAATAAACGCTGCTATAAGAAGACACTTGGACCGTTGGTATAATCCAGAACCTAGAACAGAAACCACAACACCTCCAATAAAATTATATTACAAATACACCATGCACAGTGAACATTTCATTTTGAAAATAGAACATTTTGTGGAGAAAAACAAAGATGAGAAAACAGTTTATTTATAGTTGTCACGCTGCCTTTTGGGGCATTATGTTAAGGCCCTCTCGGGACGCAACGGGGTTCTTACTCTGATGTTGTTAGAGGAAGTTGTATCCGGCCCCAAGCCAGTAGTGGCTTTCAAGGGATGAGATCCGTGACGCAAGTAACTTAAAGGGGAAGGGAAATAAAGTCAAGAACTTAATATAATATATTGACCACCACCAATAAATAATATATAAAAAGATTACATGGGGGGAGGGGTATTAACACTGTACACAAACGTCTTCTCCTGAAGACTCTGGAATCAAGCTCTCGGTGCTAAGTCTTCGGTGCTTTCGTGGCCTCACAACGAATCCTCTGAGAAGCTGAGCCTACCCTGGCCACAGGTCAGCCAAAACACAGGTCCACTGGGGGCACCGCCGTGGAGGCTGTCAACCACAAGTCCAGCAGGTCTGCTGGCAGGTTCCGGATCAGCAACGCTGGTCAGGCCACTTCACGGGTGATATTAGGGTAACGCCCTAGACAGGAGCCTCGTGTGATACCACAAATCACTCTCCTGTCCTCAATACCCCAGTGGATAATCGTCTCCAGCAGTCGGTCCCGGGTAATCCTTCTACTGCCACTCCACTGGCAGGGTAACACCACAGTGTTCTTCCGGGGGACGACTTCACAGCTGCTGCAGCAAAGCACAAGGTATGGAGACGGCTGCCTTGGGTAGACTGACTCAACTTCCATCACAGCAGTCCCAGGTCGACTCTGTAAGCAGATACGTCATCAATAACAGGGACACACTACAGCACCTCACTTACAGGCTCAGACACAAACGCCCACCTATCCACTCCATAGATGGCGCTGGTGTCATAGCACCACCTCACCAGAGGTCAGCAGCGGCTGTGTTGAGCGCTGAACAGGACTGGAAACTGGCCCTCGAGGCCAGTACACGTCGTCCTCACCAGGTGTCGTCGTCCGTTTGGAGGGGGTTTCGGGAGCTGACCCACAGATGGCGCGGTCGTCACTGCTCCGGGCTCGGACGCTGGATCCGGGTTCGTAACACATTATTAAATCAAGGAAGACACTAAGGGATGAATATCTCATGTTTGTTCATTCTGTCAGTTCCGCTAAGTATCTTGTGTTTTTTTTTTTTGGTCGTTGCTCCTTCATCACCTCACTGTCCAAATGTTATGAAGTCTGGTTCCTTTACCCATTCATTCTAGTTAGGTTTTAACATATCCGGCACCTTCCCTGAGGCAATGTTTTGGATAGTTGAATATACGAGTAAACATTGACAGGAGATGATGGGCAACATTCAAACACTAAAGAAAGCCATTCCAACTATCACACTCTTTAGTCGAGGTTGGTTATGTTACTATTAAGCCCAGGATTATCATGCCAAAATGCTCATTGACCTTCAAATATCCCAACAGTCATATATAAAAATTCAATACATTTAAGAATGCACTATTATACTTCTACTTTATTATGTTGCATAATTATATTATTAATTATATATTATTATATATTTATATTGCATAATTAATTATGTCGCATTATTATATTAGCACTATTATACCGTTGACCTTCACAGCCACAGCAGGCGCTGCATCCAACTAGACTACAACAACTAGACACCCAGGGCACAACTACATAACCCCACAGGATTGACGGATATCTGCTATATTATACTTCCCACGTTCTTCTACAAACAAGTTTAAGAACAACGCAGATAATGTATTGTTAATTGCTACTTAGAAGATGTTGTATGCTCCCTGTCACGACAAGAGACAGATGAGAAAGTTCTGAAGCCTATCTGCTGTCAACCTCTCCACACTGTACTCAGCAGCAGAGACTCGTGTGGTGTCCCGTAGAGCACCTGGTCAACTGTCTAACAAAACAGCTATTATCACCTTTCAACAACCTACATACTAAGCCTTACCACTTGGGTCTTAGGAGCATCTCCAGTTTTTGGGTCTCTGGTGGTGCGACTGGATCTGGGACCCAATTCTTTGATAAAGCTGAGGGCGTTCCTAGCCCAGGGGCGAGCGTCTTAGATGGTGTGGGAACAAAGGTATGCTGACTTTCAAGAAGTTTGCACTTGTCTGATGTTGAATACGATGAAAGGTAAGAATATGAACAGGACGGAACAAAATGTCATCGTTTCTTCATTTTCAGATGTGTGTGGTTTGTATGTGAAGTAATATGTTGTCACTTATGAGTGTAATTCCATCGTGATTTTGCTTAGTGGGTCTTATTAATACTTGGGCGCGATAGCGTGATCTTGGCATTTGCTAATTTGAAACTGAAAAATTTACTTTATCATTGCAAAAGCTCTAGTTAAAGCTCCCTGCGTTAATGTTCATTACAGTGTGACGTTAGTAGCAACTACTAAAGTTAATGTTTAATTCACTCTTATTGACTTCAAGATTATGTAAGGCAATTGTAGTATAACTTGATTAAGGAAATATAAATTCTCAATACTGCCGAGTTTATTATTATAAGTTCCGAGTATATTATTTGCATTACAGAACAATTATATATAATCATTTTGTATTACTGATTATTCCCTATAACATATTTCGTGCCCTGAACCCTTATCTTTGTCAGTCTTTCATAGTAACGAAATGATTTTCCGAGACTGAAAATAAGGAAGTTGCTAAATGGTTACATAATGTTTATTACATCCTGAATTATTCCTCTCAGTTACTTTCTTCTTCGGAATAACTTCCTGAAATATCTTCCAGCAGATCATATTTATTTTCTGAGTGGAGGAAAGGTTTTCTTTTCGTTTTGAAATATCTATAACTTTCGCTTATCTTTTTTAGCTAACAGGATGGTGGATAATTTATCTCTGACGTTAAATACAATAACATCACTTTACAAGTCACGTGACGTGGTGTGACCAATAACAGGACATCTTCCATCACATGCATCATCGAGTCTCTTGGAAATTCGAATGCAAAAGTCACTTAGTTAAAGAACAAATCACAAATCATCAGAAGCCGTGATGAGGGTTCGAACCTATGTGCTGGGTTTTCCCAGGCGCTCTCTAGTCAACTGTGCCACGACATGGTCAAAATAATTGCAACCTGGAGTACTACTGCACCCACTGGGATTTGTTCATTGATATATCACAATAATTGGATTTCTCTGTGTCATTTAGTCGTCTGATGTCACAAGGTGTGGACGCTCGACTTCACTGATTTCCATTCATTTGACTCTTCTTCTATTTGAAACACCATAAACATGGTATTTCATCGAATCACCTCAATTTGTGGGCCCACGTGAGCAACACAAATACAAACAAGCTTGAATGGTCCCCAAGCCAATATGCAACTGAAAACTACTCACCCAAGAAGGATTCGAACCTGGAGCAAGAAATATCCTTGCCCAAGCGTACCACCAAGTGCTGTCGGGTCGTTGGGGATACAGCCTCGGCTCCCAATGACTTTTGAACAGTCACGGTGGTCAAGTGGTTAAAGTACCAGGAACACCAAGGTGCGCTGTGCTCTTGGCTGTCTGGGTTCGAATCCTTCTGGGGTGTGGAGTTTTCAGTTATATATATATATATATATATATATATATATATATATATATATATATATATATATATATATATATATATATATATATATATATATATATATATATATAAATCGGTACTTAAAAGGAGTTAAGAAAACATACACATATACCCAATACATAAAAGAATTTTATTGTGTGTGATAAAACTTTCATGAACCAGATGCATGACTGAAAAACTGTAGCACAAATATTATTATTTACAATATAATACATATTGTGGATAGTTAGTGAGGTTCCGTCCCATCCTCATTTGTAATTGGTAAGGGGCTAATATAAAAATATTTTTATTCATCCTAGCCGGTATTGAAATGCGTATATAATATCGTAAACCACGTTCTATCTACCAACTCTAGAAAATCCATTACTGATTAAAAGACTTTTTGAAAACCAATTTAGACAAGAAATTACAAGTGAAGGAGTATTGTAAAAAAAAGTTTCGTTCTTTCGTTCTTCTTTATATATATATATATATATATATATATATATATATATATATATATATATATATATATATATATATATATATATATATATATATATATATATATATATATATATAAATATATATATATATATATATATATATATATATATATATATATATATATATATATATATATATATATATATATATTAGTATATTTTGGTAGCAGTCTTTCCTGTAGACATATATTATTAAATATGACCGAAAAAGTAAGATTAATAATTCTAACACGAATTTTCTCAATCCTTCGTACATTTCTTTTCACTGTTGGAAGTAATTCAAAAATCAATTCTCCAAAATTCATTTTTATTTCTAGTCTGACGCAACACTTGAGCGCGTTTCGTAAAACTTATTACATTTTCAAAGACTTTAGTTAACACATACACAACTGAATAGAACTTACACATCTCCGATTTTGTTTATATCTACATTTGAGTGACGTGGATGGGGTGAGGTGGTATTTAATAAGGTATTAATTTCATCAACACAAGCCAGAACATGAAACAATGGGTATTGAATAGAAGTGATTGCAGAAAGCCTATTGGTCCATATTTCTTGATGCTTCTATATTGGAGCGGAGTCTTGAGGTGGGTAGAATATAGTTGTGCATTAATTGGCTGTTGATTGCTGGTGTTGACTTCTTGATGTGTAATGCCTCGCAAACGTCAAGCCGCCTGCTATCGCTGTATCTATCGATGATTTTTGTGCTGTTTACTAGGATTTCTCTGGCGATGGTTTGGTTGTGGGAAGAGATTATATGTTCCTTAATGGAGCCCTGTTGCTTATGCATCGTTAAACGCCTAGAAAGAGATGTTGTTGTCTTGCCTATATACTGGGTTTTTTGGAGCTTACAGTCCCCAAACTCAGAATGGAAGCAAGTCGACGAAGAGCTCTGTAGGGCAAGGCAGGTCCTAGTCAACAACGGCTTCTCCAATGGTTTCGTCGAAGACATCATAAGAAGGAAAGTGAAACGCCATGCAACCTCTGAAGAGACAACCAACACAACACCTATACCCCCTATTAGACTATTTTACAGGAATTTCTTTTCCACAGCTCATAAAACGGAGGAAAGGGTCCTGAAAGATATTGTTAATAGAAACGTTATCCCTACAGACAAAAATCAGAGGATACAACTGACGATTTACTATAAAACCAGAAAAACGGCCAGCCTACTCATGAGAAACTCTCCAGACACAAAACAGAACGCTTTAAAAGAGACTAACGTCGTCTATGCCTTCAAATGCCCTCTTGGGGACTGTAAGCTTCAAAAAACCCAGTATATAGGCAAGATAACAACATCTCTTTCTAGGCGTTTAACGATGCATAAGCAACAGGGCTCCATTAAGGAACATATAATCTCTTCCCACAACCAAACCATCGCCAGAGAAATCCTAGTAAACAACACAGAAATCATCGATAGATACAGCGATAGCAGGCGGCTTGACGTTTGCGAGGCATTACACATCAAGAAGTCAACACCAGCAATCAACAGCCAATTAATGCACAACTATATTCTACCCACCTCAACACTCCGCTCCAATATAGAAGCATCAAGAAATATGGACCAATAGGCTTTCTGCAATCACTTCTATTCAATACCCATTGTTTCATGTTCTGGCTTGTGTTGATGAAATTAATACCTTATTAAATACCACCTTACCCCATCCACGTCACTCAAATGTAGATATAAACAAAATCGGAGATGTGTAAGTTCTATTCAGTTGTGTATGTGTTAACTAAAGTCTTTGAAAATGTAATAAGTTTTACGAAACGCGCTCAAGTGTCGCGTCAGACTAGAAATAAAAATGAATTTTGGAGAATTGATTTTTGAATTACCTCCAACAGTGAAAAGAAA